>NW_018128007.1:357503-369979 GCF_001952655.1 Monopterus albus | reverse complement strand
AATGCCGAGGCGTTCCCAGGCCAGCCAAGAGACATAGTCCCTCCAGCGTGTCCTGGGTCTTCCCTGGGGCCTCCTCCCGGTGGGACTTCCCTAGGAAGGCGCCCAGGAGGCATCCGAAACAGATGCCCGAGCCACCTCAGCTGGCTCCTCTCGATGTGGAGGAGCAGCGATTCTACTCTGAGCTCCTCCCGGGTGACCGAGCTCCTCACCCTATCTCTAAGGGTGCACCCGGCCACCCTGCGGAGGAAGCTTATTTCGGCCGTCTGTATCCGGGATCTTGCCCTTTCGGTCATGACCCAAAGCTTATGACCATAGGTGAGAGTCGGAACGTAGATCGACCAGTAAATCGAGAGCTTCGCTTTTTTTCATATCAACAATGAAAAAACTGAATGTGCACTGATTGGTAATTCTCCCGGTGGTGAAAGAATAGACCTGGATAAAATGACGCCATATTTATAATCTTATGTAAGGAACCTGGCCGTGTTGACATTTTAAAATTTGACAAACAAGTAAGCTCTGTAGTCAAAGTGGGGCTTTTCCAACACCGCTGTGGCTCAGGAGGAAGAGCAGGTCATCTCCTAACCAGAAGGTTGGTGGTTCGGTTCCTGGCTTCTCCAGTCCAAATGTTCAAGTGTTCTTGAGCAAGATATTAAATCCACAGTGGCTCCTGGTGATGTCACTGGAGTGTGAGCGAGTTCCAACTGAGAATATCTAAAATGAAACATCTTCTTTCTCATGGGAATTTTGAAAGGGCAATTCATGATATTATCAACTCTCATCTTGATTACTGTAATGCCTTGTAAGCTGGGATTTCATGTAAATCTCTAGCCCATCTCCAGTCTGCTCAGAATGCAGCAGCTCACTTCCTACAATTACATGGAAATGTGAGCATATAACACCTATTGTGGCTGCAGTCCATTGGTTTCCTGTCCATTGCAGAATCATTTTTAAGATCTTATTGTTTATTTTTAAAGCACTGCATGGTCTTGCACAACCTTATATATCCGCTCATACAAGTTTCTAATCTTGAAAGAATGCTAAGATCCTCTGATCAGCTGCTTCTTAACATTCCAAGATCCAGACTGAAATCCTGCGGAGATAGGATGTTTGCAGAGGTGTGTGCTAAGCTCTGGAATAGCCTTCCTCTAATCTAAGTGTTTTTACCACGTATTTATTTGCACAGGCATTTAAATCCAGTCACAGTTATGGTCTTGGTAAATGGTCTTACACTTGTGTAGTGCTTTCACTTTATTTGCCCAATTCACTCACACATTCACACCCCAGTGACATCACCAGTAGCAACTGGGGATTCAATGTCTTGCTCAAGAACACTTTGACAAAAATAGCTTCCTTGACTCCTCTCTCAAACCAGCTATGTTCCCTGGAGAGGGTCTGCACAGATCCTCTCTCTAAATAGAACATCCCTCACTAAATAAGGGTGGTGGACTAAGACACAACTTGTCATCCATCTACAACTGTTTTGAAATCTCTGCCCAAACATGCCCACCCTAATTCACACCAGGGCAATAGATGTCGGTCCACATGTGAGGGTTCAAAGACAGGTAACAACGCTCACCGATACTAGACTACAACGACTCAGTCGTTAGGGGACATTGTTGGCCGTCAGAAAAACTGAAACACCACCCAGGAGGATAGATACCTCCTGCGCACCACCACTCAGACAGGACTAATGAAGCCTCTTGAATGAGAGGTGAAACGTCTTCTACCTAAAGCCAAGTCCTGATGATTTTTTTCTACATTTGTCCAGCATACTACAACCTGAATGACTGAGAATTTGCACGAACAAAATTTTTCTTGCTTGCTTTCTGCTGTGTAGGAATACCCCATAGTGTCGTTGAACCTCCATGTTGTTCCACTGATAAAGGAACAAATCCTGTGTGTGTGTCCGTGAACGTGTATGATTGGAGTGTAAGAAGAATGCAGCTGTACTTTAAAAGAAGCATGGCTTCCTTCCAACCCTCTTTCTCCCATATCACACACTTTATAGTTTAAAGCTTTCCATTATTAATTGAGATAACTGCTTCAAGCAATCAACATCCTGTTGTTTTGCATATTTTCACCCTTTTCCCTAAATTTGAGAATAATACATTCAAACATCAAAGTAACTGAAACAGTGTGTTTGCTTACAGTACTTGTATGGTTATACTGTACATTGTGAGGACCAGTATGAATTTTATACCACAGGAGTGAGGACATTTTGGAAAAGAGGAAATTCCTCACAGTAGCTGATAATTTATGTATTTTTGGTCACTGGCTTCTTGCTGTTGTTTGAAGATTATGTTGATGTTATTTTTCTTATGGGTGGTCTGTATAAGCAAATTGCCCTTTGGGATTAATAAAGAATCCGAATTCTTCCTAGTCTTAACTTTCTCTCAGCCCTTCAAAGGCCTATTTTAGTATTAAGACTTGGTTTTAGGGTTTGGATTAGAAACAGGTTTAGGTCAGGTTTAGGGTTAGGCATTTAGTTGTGTTGGCTAAGTTAAGGGGTAAAGGGGAATATATGATGGTTATGGTTAGACAGGTAATGGTTATGGTTAAGGTTAGGGTCAGGAAATGAGGGTAGGTCAATATAAAGTAACCTGAAGTGATGGAAACGTATGTGTGTGTGTGTGTGTGTGTGTGTGTGTGTGTGGCCTTGTTTTTTCATATTTGTGCAGCCCAAAATCTGTAGTTTACTACCTTCACTGGGACTGGAAGTCACCTGTGGGGACTAGAGGCCGGTCCCCACAGCATAGTTCATTGAATTTTAAGAAAACAATAAGGTTACGGCTTGGATTAAGGTTAGGGAAAGTCTCCTGGAAATGAATGTAAGTTTATGTATGGACCCTGCAAGTGATGAAAATATGGATGTAAGTGTGTGTGTATGTGTGTGTATGTGTGTGCATTGCTTGGGCAGGTGTGTTTCCTGTCAGTCTTAGTGAAACATTTGCAGTATTTATAAAACCCAGAACACATTCAGTCACTATTCTCCACACATTGCTTTGACTCAGACTGTAACAGCTTTGAAAAATGAAAGCATGACTGGATGAAAAGAAACTTCCTGCTGTCAAAATGCTTTACACTTTCAAGGAGTGGATGAGCAATGTAGAAAGAGGAAAGAAGACATAAGTTAAAGCAAAATAATTACATTTCAGTGTTTCATTGGCAGCCTTTCTATGTATCAACTTTTGAACATGTGTTTCTCCTTCAGGTCATTTGATTGACTAATATGCTTTAACTGTATGCAGCGTAATATCAAATGGTGAAATGTAAATCCAGCAGTGGATAATGCTTTTTCAGTGACAAAAAAAAGGTCTCATTGAAGAACATGAGCAACCAGATGATACCAATAAAACCAGATTACGCTGATATTGAAACTAAAACTGTTCTTTGGAGCTCTTTAGGTGACCACAGGTGGCTATTGTTTTATGTCTATATCAAACAGGCTTTCCTTTCTTGTTGTTTCTCCATTCTATTTCTATTTATTGTCCTTGTGCTGTTTTCAACATTTCCTTCTAGTTAAATATAAAACTATGAGATAGCCATTTTTTTCTTTCACTTTAATCTTCTTTCATGGTGTCATATTTTGTCTTCTCTCTAGGTTCATTCGATATTGATTTTTTTTAGGCTAATACAATTACTGATATTTCTAGATGAGTGTTTTCAACTTAAACTCAAAGTAGAACTGTATTATTATCACCCAAATAAAAGGTCAATGGGGTATTATTTAAAATTCTGTAAGCACAACAGAACAGCACAGTGTGGTAGGTCTTGGGCCCACAGATTGTGTGGATGTCTTCACCTGCATATTTGATTGATGCAGATGCAGCAGTGCAAAGTGTTAAAGGGCTGGGAGATCACAGTGTGGTGATTAGAATAATTGCACTCCAAGCTAGTCCCATTACCGCTGTCATCGTTCTGAAACAGCTGAGCCAATCACAGTGGAGCTTTGAGACCTAAGATCAACAAATGGAAAGACACTTGGCAGTACTGCCGCCCACCCAGAGCTGGGATCTGTCGGAGGTTTCATCTGTTAAAGGGAGTTTTTCCCCTCCCCCCTGTTGCCAAGTGTGCTTGCTCAAGGGGGATTTGTTGGGTTTTTGTCTATAATACTGTGGGGTCTAGACTAGGGGTTTTCAAAGTGTGGGGAGATGAGTCTCCCCTCAGGGGGGATTATGGAAATTTTTACCTTTATCATCACTGTTGGTTTAGCCTACTGTATGTTCCACTCAGCCATAAAAATGGCTTTAAACAATAAATGTAAACTTCTTTTAAGCGAGCACTTTGTGGAACACAACACAACTCTATTACACACTTTTTTTTTTAAACGTGTATCCATTGTCATCCCAAATTCACACAAACTGTGGGCTACTCTTATGTAAAATGATTTGTCAATTAATCCTCCACAGACCAATCACAAAATTAAAACAGACAACAATAGTCTTACTAAAATAGCCTCAAACAAACTAAATCATACATTGTGTTGCACCAGCTATCTAAAATAACAATCAGCTGCTGAGAAGGGGAGTAGGGAGGTCTGTTTTATGCACATTGTCCAAACAGACTCAACTCCGTAACATTTCTGGTCATTTATTGAATAAGCAAACCATCATTTTACAAGTCAGCCATAATGAAGTGGACAAAAATCCCCACAACATAGCAGTCAACAGAAAAGAGGGCTCCCATCTCTTCTCCCTCTCACACAAACTGCCAAACAACCAGTGCACAGGTGATATCAATTAATCTGACCCCTACCGCTATGCCCTAGTGACACACCCGTACACAAACATGATTATTATTGGCCCAAATACCTTCTTGGTTCCTACACACTGTAAGGCCTATTTTTGCAGTTTTACTCAGGTCAAATATTTTTTGACCAAATCAATCTCAGTCACCACCAAACTAAATCACCACTGTGCACCATGCACAGCATTGCTTTTCATATCACTGTCTCCACATCATGCGCATTCCATATACCTGCCTTAGCTGTGTGTAACGTGATATGATTCTTCAGTTGCCTCCGTATTCACGGTGCTAATGTCTCAATTACTTTCTTCTGTGATTGTGAATCCTCTAGTTTCCTATCAAAAAAAACTCCCTTGTCTTGATCACAAATTTTTTCACTCTGAACATACCTCTGAACATACTCTGGCGCCCCCCAGGGGAGGCGCACCTCACACTTTGAAAGCCGCTACTCTGGACCTTACTATGTAAAGTACCCTGAGAATATTTTTGTTGTGAATTGGCACTATATTATATAAATAAACTGAACTGAATTGACTTCAATTAAGTCACATTGTTGTCTGCAGAGTGGTAAATGGTCTTATACTTGTATAGTGCATGCAGCACACTCAAAGTGCTTTTCACACTATTTCACCATTCACTCATTCGCACTCCCAAATTCACACACTGGTGACATCACTGTGAGCAACTGCTCAAGGACATGTCAACATTTGCAGAGGTGTGTGCTAAGCTCTGGAATAGCCTTCCTATGATCTAAGTGTTTTTAACACCTATTTTTTTGCACAGGCATTTAAATCCAGTCACAGTTGTGGTCTTGGAAAATGGTCTTATATTTGTATAGCGCTTTTACACTATTTGGCCATTCACCCATTCACACTTCCAAGCACTCACACATTCATGCACCAGTGACATCACCAGGAGCAACTGGGGGTTCGGTGTCTTGCTCAAGGACACTTCGACATGTGGACTGGACAACCGCTAATCAAACCAGTAATCTTCCAGTTAGGATGACCCGCTCTAACACCTGAGCCACAGCCGCCCCTACAACATGTGGGTACAATATGAACACACAGCAAGGTAAATCTGCAGCCAGAGGCACATGACATGTATATTTTTAGAGTTTTAGAGTATGATGGTTCTGTACCGGAAACAAATTCCTTGTGTGTAACATACTTGGCCAATAAAGGTGATTATTATTATTATTATTATTATTATGACAGAAATAAAAGATAAAAATGTTGTTGAAACTGTTTGAACACAGTGGATGATCATGTGTAACAGTCCTGGCAGGGTACTTCTCTAATCAGGGGTTGCAGATTTATGAACATACATACAGTATGTGTCCTTCCTTCAGATGTTGCAGGGATTCAGTGACCTAAAGAACCTTTTCATACAGTGTAAATCAGCTGGTGACAACAGGTAGTTGAACAACCACTCACAGTAATTTATAGGTGAGCGGAGCCTAATTTACTGATGTTCCCTCTTTAACCGCATTAACTGTTAGGGCTGTCCTTTTTCAAATGTTAAAGCTTTAATAAATGTTTTGCCCTTCAGTATAGAAGGTACTGTATATATACTTTCCTAAGTGAAGTCATACAACAGCACTGTGTGTCTTGAAATTCTGGTGTGATTTGGAATTTTCTATGGTGGCTTCCGGTTCTGTCATCCTGAAAAGCATCTCCTGAAGCAAAGCTGTATCTCCTTCACAAAAATCTGTCTGTTGTCTAAGTGATGGTTCTTTGTACAAACATCTGGGAACAAATGTGGTGAAAAATGATCAGTCCGACAGCTGACATGTTTCCGGCACCTCTGCTGTCTCATCTAGGTTGCAGCAGCAGGCGAGTCCTTATAGCTTTATCTATAGACTAGAACCCAGAATACTTTCACATACTTCTTAGGCGTCATGATTATCTGATCAGCACAGCTCTGATTCCTCCACTTTATGTTAAGTGTGCCCTCTGCTGGACCACGAGGCAGGACTTCTTCAGCTGGTCTGTTGTGCTTATAGAATGTAACATTTGAATATTTAACTTCTCAGCATGTTGCAATCTGCCAAGACTGACTTCTGAATATAAAGTGACATTCCTACTAAATGTTAATTTTGATGCCGATTTACATACCCAATGGTGGGAGACTGTAAAATTCAAATAGCACCACTCCATTATTTCTGCACATGTGCTTCAAGGTTTCAGTTCTCTCTTCTTTATAAATCCTGCCCAATTGGCAGCAGGGCAACTCTGCTGCAGAAACAGATGAGACATTTATTCTCTCTCTTTTTTTTAAAGTTTTTCTTTTCTGGCATGTTTTGCAAGTGGAGATGTGGTAGGACATGTAACAGAAGTCCCCAGCTGGAATCAAACCACTGATGATGATCTACAACCACTGGGCTACAGGGGCCCTCCATTTATCCTCATTTCCACCAAAATACCAACAATGAGCTCTGTGCTGTCGTATTCAAGTATACTTCCTGTCCCTATTCGCGCCTCCCACCTGTGCACTGTGGACTCTGCACTGGCCACCGAAGCAGCCAAACCAAGTGCTGCTTGTGTTGGTCATAGCATAGGTACAAAAACAGGACCCAACGGCATTCAGACCATCATGCAACATCACGATATGGGAGTTACACACATGGAAATGATATAAAAACAACAATTAGGGGAGTAATTATGGGGGGCAAATACTATTCAGGTACCCAATAAAATGATTGCCACTGCATCTCTTCCTGTCTTTATCCCCCTCTCTCTGTACTGTAGAACCATAGTAGATTAAAGCTGACACTACAGTCGGTTTCACACTGACTACATCCAACGGCGATAATAAGACTCTTCTTGGCTGGTTTTCTCTCCTTTCTTTCCCTCCACGCTGCTTCTGTCTCTTGGTATTTCTCCCCGTCTCACTATTGCACATGTCTCTTCTTTCTGCTGCTCTGTTTCGTCACTGGTTCAAATTCTGCAGCTAATCGAAAGATCAGTATCTGGAACTTTAGGGCCTAGTACACTACTGGGAACAGTTAACTTTGTGCTAGGGCTTGATACTGTTCATTCACTCAACTGAAATCGCAGATTGCAGAAAACCGTCGGTGTTGTGTGTGACATCTCTCGTAGGTGTCTGAAGAGTCTGGATTTGGGTTACTGCCCACGTCTCTTCATGTACAATAAAGTCAGAAAATGCCAATTTAGGCAAAGGTTTTTAGTGGAACAAGCAACTGGTAGCTGTGAGCGTGAGTTATTGCTCTGTTGTACCAAGTTTGCAATTTGTAAAATGTGTTTTCTTGTCTTTCCTTTATTGATTTTAAAAAGTGATGGAACTGGCAAAAAGACTTTCTGTAATAACAGTGAACCCTTCACTTCTGCATTTAATTCACTGCTTTGAGGATATTGACCATTATTGGTTTACAGAAGATGAATTCTGATGAAGTGACATTTTCTCTACTCTCAACGTCAAACAAAAACTGCATTTCAGGACAAATTAGTTCTGGCCTTGACATGAAAAATCTAATGCTAGTAAGAAGATTTCCATGAAGTTGTCTCATAGCATATAGTCACCCTCACGAGACACTATCATGGTCCTTTTAATAACGTTTTCCTGAGTTTTCATGGTCTGACAACTGACATCACATAATGACAGTGGCGCTGCGTAGACAATAACTGAACAGACAGTCCAGCTCCAGAACAAAGCTGCTAAGTGGATTTTGAGTTTTTAATAAAATTATTGTCCAAGAATGGTTTCATCTGTAACATGAATGCAGTATTATCATCATAATTTACTGCAATTTCAGTCCACTTTCTTATTCAGTGTGACATTGTGTTCATGTTAGTGAATGTCTTGTTGCCTTTTGTGACTGGACATTTTAACATTAACATTTAACATTTGCACCAACACTAACTGTGCCTAGTGGGGATTAAAGATTTAAAGTATTTAGTCAAAGTATTAACTCAGTGCATGTCTGACTGACTGATAGTTGTGATGAAGCAAAAATTCTTGACTATAAAGAAACAGAATCAGAGACAGAAAATGAGATTGATCATCATGGAGAAACTAAAGAAATTAGAAGCTGTTTCATAGATTCTTTTGTTTGTTTATATTGACTTACAAACACCACTTGAACCAGGTGTGTTTATTATTATGTATAAAGATGTTCTGGAGTGCCCCCTGGGGGGAGCCCGAGGTTTTC
The DNA here is from genome assembly GCF_001952655.1 of Monopterus albus. Lineage (NCBI taxonomy): Eukaryota > Metazoa > Chordata > Actinopteri > Synbranchiformes > Synbranchidae > Monopterus > Monopterus albus. The sequence continues at coordinate 361,062 of NW_018128007.1, read as the reverse complement.
ACATGCAGGCCAGATGGAATACATGATGAAATCCCTTCAGTGCGTTCTGGCTCTGCCCTGGGGTCTCCCCCAGTGAAATGGGAATGGAATGCCTCCAGGATGGAAAAATTAGGCCAGAGCCTCATTACTGTTATCAGAGCTGATAACAAAATGTCATAAAAACAAACAAACAAAAAACACTGTACATCTTTTTGATTTTGTTTCATTGTTTGTCCAGTTTCTGGGACAATGAGACACATCTACTCAAACTGAGCCAACACCACAATAAACATATGTGGCAGCTTTAAACAACTGTTGCCATGGCAAATAGTGATATCCTCTAACTCTGACTGGAGTCCTTCAGATGGGTGTTGTAAGCATTGCTTCTCTGTAAAAATGCTGGTTTGTAATTTAAAACTTCTAAGCTTCTCGATCTGTCCTTTTTTCTGTCTTTCTCTCCAGCAGCTCCAGTGCTTTCTGCCTCTTTGCCTCCATCCATCTCTCTGACTCTTACACTTTGGAGGCAGAGTGTGTAGGAGGCTGCTGTAATGTTGCAGTTCTTTCTCTGTCCTGGCAGGCAAACATTGATGGTTTGTGTGGGTGAGAAGCCTGACTCTTCACACACTGCCAAGATCAGGAAGGAAAGGGAGGAGAGGGGGAGGGTGAGACATGGAGAAAGACAGAGGAGCTGGGAGAGCTTCAAAAACAGTTAGAAATTCTTCCTTATCAAATGCAGGGATTGATGGAGAAACATGCCTGTTCATTCTAATGTAAATATTAAAACCTTGCTGAAAATGGAAGAACTGAACCAATAAGAAACAAAGATCCAATTAAAAGATCCAATTTTTTTTTTTAAAGTGCATGATCTGGGTTATATTTTTGTTCAACCCTCAGCCATTCAATCAAGAGATGGCTGGGATGTAGCACCAGTAGCTGTTATGGCAGCCTAACTTTCCTGTGAGTTCTTGGGAGGTAAAGATGATGTTCCTTTTTAACCAAAGAGTTTGTGTTGATCGACCATGTGAGATCGTTGGAAACATGGGTTCCCAGGAACTGGTGCCAAGTTGTTTTCTGCACGCCAGTCTGTGGGCAGTTGTATTGTCTCAATTACAGCTCCTCAAACTGTGGAAATGAGCCAAAGTTCTTCATTTAACATGAGGAGCTTCTCCTGTTGGAGCCACTGGGTACCAGAGTTAGTGCACTCATGTTAAGCTGCTCCTGGTGACTGTTAGATTTCCAGTTGCCACAGGTAGGGGCTGTCTTCAACACTAACCTTCAAATCAGCCTTTCAAATTTCCAGCGTACATGTTTTCTTGAAACTACAAACAATAAGCGTCCGTGGAACGTTATAACACTCAAGCAGTGCTTATATGCTGGTTTTTGTAAGAACAGAATGAGTTGAGTGTGTTAGATTTTACCCAAATTTTTTTATTAAAAGCGCGAGAAGTGAAGACAGGAGAGGACTGTTTAAAATCAGCAGGATGTTTACTCAAAGTCTGGGCACAGTGACGTCATTACAGCGCTGAGATCAGAGAGACAGAGCTCCCGCAGGAGATCCGACTTCTGAACCCTGAATTAAGTTTTTACAATACATTGTATCCTCTTGGGCTGCTCCGCCCTGGACAGGGGTGCAACCTTCAATAGTTCGTGATCCTATTGGTTATTTGGTGTGAGTAGGTCAACCCCTGCGCTTGCTTGCTGATATGTGATCTAGACCAGGTGTGTGTGTGTGCATGTGTGTCTCCGGCACCCTGATCTTGATCAAGGTGCGCTGATCAATGGGTGGCCTGAGTTGCAGGCCCCCTGTGTGTGTGATGCTAATAAGTATGTTAAACTGGCCAGGTGGTCATCTCAGGTTGTAGCCCCCGGCCTCTGCAGGACATCCCAAGACAAAGCAGAATCTTGGAATGTGCTAAAATGTAAATAGGCTGTCTGGTCACAAGGAGATGCAGACATCCTGCCTCTAAACACAAGTTACAGCATTCAAAGTAAGCAGATTCTATGTCATTACAGTTGTAAGATATACAGTATAAGCAAGATAAATAAATGTTTTAAAAATAACCAAAGCTCAGTAGTTCTGGACAATCATCAATACAGCTGTAATATGTATAAACAAGGAAAATAAAGTTATGAAAAATAACTAATAGGAACTAAAGGTATGAGAAGTAACTAAAGCTTATAAAGTAACTACAGTCTATAAAAATCAAATCTTACGATTGAAGTCTGAGCTGTTTGTCCATTCAGCTGAATCAAGTAAAAGAACCTGCAATCAAAGCAAAACATTCATAAGGTGAATAAGTGGTCTGAATAAAACTGGGCGTTTAAGAAACCAAAAGTCAAGACTAAAATATATGTACATCTGTAGGGGTTAAATTATGGAACACCATTAAAGATGAGTTAAAATGTGTGAGACATTATGTCAGTTTAAAAAGATGCTTAAAAGCAATCTGGTTAGATAAAGATATGCAGTGTGTAAAGGGAAGGCCTAATAAACTAGGTTTCAGCCTATATCCTTTGATCAAATAATCATGACTTTATATTTTCTGATTGTATTTGTTTGTTGATGTAACAGCATGCAATGTGACCGAAATAGAAAAAAAAAAATTAAACAACAGCAACAAAACTGAAAAGACTCAACTGGACAAGTTCATCAGAACTGATGAAGCCTCTTGGATGAGAGATGAAACGTCTGCAACCTAGAAATCTAGTCCAGTTGATTTTTTTTTTCTAGGTTTTTTTCAGTTTACTATGACCTGGATGACTGAGAATCTGCACAGAACAACAACAAAAGATAAACTACTGTGTCTCAAAAAGTCAGCACTGACTCAGGAACAGTCTCCAACCTTTATCTAATTTGGCTGCATATCATTTTTTACAGTTCCATTAGCTGAAAAATTAGCAAATATTATATACAAACCAAATATTTGTTGGTTTTACATTTTCCATTTCATTATATAATGCAAAATTCTTAACATCATTAGCAGCATTACTGTCATCAGTTTCCCACCAAATGTCCTTGTTGGCCAACACATTTGCACTGTCACTGAACTATACCGGAAAGCTGCTGAATGGGCTACTGTATCAAGTTTTATTTCAGCCTAGTTACAAGCATTGAGTGTTTTTTTTTTTCTTATTTCTTTTTTTGAACCCTCCGGCAGAGGGTTCATGGGAGTTTGCCCAACCAGTCCACATGTGTTGCGTGGATCTGGAGAAGGCATTCGACCGTGTCCCTCGCAGCGCCCTGTGGGGGGTGCTCTGGGAGTACGGGGTCCAGGGCCCTTTGCTAAGGACTGTCCGGTCCCTGTACGACTGGAGCAGGACCTTGGTTCGCATTGCCGGCAATAAGTCAGACTTGTTTCGAGTGCATGTTGGACTCCGGCAGGGCTGCCCTTTGTCACCAGTTCTGTTCATTATTTTTATGGACAGAATTTCTAGGTGCAGCCAGGGGTCGGAGGGAGTCCGGTTTGGGGACCACAGGATCTCCTCTCTGCTTTTTGCAGATGACATTGTCCTGTTGGCTCCATCAAATCAGGACCTCCAGCGTGCACTGGGGCAGTTTGCAGCCGAGTGTGAAGTGGCT
>NW_018128007.1:346197-357138 GCF_001952655.1 Monopterus albus | reverse complement strand
GAGAGGAGCCAGCTGAGGTGGCTCGGGCATATGTTTCGGATGCTTCCTGGGCACCTTCCTAGGGAGGTGTTCCGGGCATGTCCCACCAAGAGGAGGCCCCGGGGAAGACCCAGGACACGCTGGAGGGACTATGTCTCTCGGCTGGCCTGGGAATGCCTCAGCATTCCCCGGGAGGAGCTGGAGGAAGTGTCTGGAGAGAGGGAAGTCTGGGCATCTTTGCTTAGACTGCTGCCCCCGCGACCCGGTTCCGGATAAGCGGAGGAAAATGGATGGATGGATGGATTTCTTTTTTTAAAATAGGCTTTGCTTTTATAGTCATTGCTGTTCACTGCCAAACAGGCTGTTCTGACACAAGGGACTATGTTTAATTTCACAAATGCTGGGTGGGTTAGCTGATGACCATTTTCAGTGCTATGACTTGAAATTTGTATTTAGTTGTGTGGTCAGCTAATTGATCCATTTCACACTGAGGACTTTGTACAATATACACTGTATAATACACTGTATTTGGATGGATGAGTACATTCAGTGAGAGAATCAGTTCACTGATACATTTTCAAAGCGCTGTAACAGTGTTGAAGCACATCTTATTGTAGATTTGTCTCTTTAAAGGGCAGCAATTACTTTTACAATTGTCCGTGCAAATTCTCAGTCATCCAGGTCCTAGTATTCTGAAAAATGTAGGCGAAATCATCTGGACGTAGTTTTAGGTAAAAGATGTTTCACCTCTCATTGAGGCTTCATCAGAACTAATGAAAACTACAGTGCCTTGCGAAAGTATTCGGCCCCCTTGAACTTTGCGACCTTTTGCCACATTTCAGGCTTCAAACATAAAAATATAAAACTGTAATTTTTTGTGAAGAATCAACAACAAGTGGGACACAATCATGAAGTGGAACGAAATTTATTGGATATTTCAAACTTTTTTAACAAATAAAAAACTGAAAAATTGGGCGTGCAAAATTATTCAGCCCCCTTAAGTTAATACTTTGTAGCGCCACCTTTTGCTGCGATTACAGCTGTAAGTCGTTTGGGGTATGTCTCTATCAGTTTTGCACATCGAGAGTTTTATATCTTTATGTTTGAAGCCTGAAATGTGGCAAAAGGTCGCAAAGTTCAAGGGGGCCGAATACTTTCGCAAGGCACTGTATGTCCAGATGATTTCTTCTACATTTTTCAGCATCTTTTACAATTGTTTTCTTCATAATCTTGTTTTTTCATTTCAAAACTTGGTCCCTAACCCTACACGTCTGGCATGATTCAAGAGTGAAACTATTTTAAACACAATACTTTACATTCCACAACATTTGACTGTATTTTTTCATCCTTTCCTATGTGTTTACTATGATTTTCTGAAGTTTTCAAAATAAATCAATGTACCCCTGTCTTTTTGGCACAACCAGGCAGTGACTGGAGAGAAACGGAATAAAACAGATAAATGGATGTTCTAGCTGTCTCCTGTGTTGAGTAATACTTTTGTAAGTATAGATGGGTATTTGGCTTTATTGTATCAGCATTTCCCAAGAACACATCACCACCGCTGGCTGTGGAGTAGAGCAAGGTGTTTGTTATAGCTGGTAGTTTCAAGACTGGTCAGAAATTGGTGTGTGGTGTTTTTAGGCTGCAGGCCCTTCTTTACATATCAAGTTGTAGTAATTGATCATCATAGGTACATTTTATCATTTGCCATTGAACATTTCACATGTAAATACATGCGCAGAGCTTCAGACAGTGTACTGTATAGCCTTGACACAGTGCTTCGAGTTAAGATCAGCGAGTAAAATGTAGCTTTTAAAATACATTTTTGTTATAATATTGCCTAGTGTACATACAAACCCATAGTTATTTGGTTCCAATAAGAAAGAGAGTGTGTGTAGTGTCACTGGCTATAATCTCCTTAGCTAATCTAAATGTTGGCACACAAGGATAAGAACTGTATGCAAACAATGTGAAAACTGAATACAGATGTGCAGGCTGACCAGAAGAGCAAGAAACTGATCTCAAAAAACTATATGTCTTCTGTGTCATGATTCGGCTCCATGTGCTTCCTGTGGTGCTTTTATTTTGATATTACTTACTGTTTTTGTTTCACCACAGTTTCAGTCTTTTTACGTTCATCATCACTCACTCAAGGTTCACCTGCTCCTTATTATTTGCACCTGTTTTTCACCTCTATTTAGGCAGCGTCCTCCCACTAGGAGGCCTGAATGTGTACCAGATTGTTCTAGACTCTAGCTCTGACTCTCCAGCATATTTTGGTTTTGGTATTTCTTGTGTTTGACCCGGATTGTGTGCTTTTACACTTCTGTTCTGCCTTACCCTCTAACTTCGGATTGCCTACTGTGAATGATTTATCGGACTTCCCGTTGGACTACGCTTTTCGGATTCCTTTGCTGTATGTGTTTGCGGGCTCTGATCATGGACTGCTATACCGATCTGTATGTGTGTTTTGTGTTACACTGTGTCTTGCATCGGTTTTTTGTTCAGTGTCTGAGCTCTCATTAAAGAGACTGATTTTCACGTATCCTCGTCTGGCACTTTGAGTTCATCACAACATTTTCGGCAGCTTCATGCGCTGATCCTGACATTCTGGAGCCCTGTGATAGACTGCCGACCTGTTCAGGGTGGACCCCGCCTCTAGCCCAATGTCAGCTGGGATTGGCTCCAGCCCCCCGTGACCCTCTTCAGGAATAAGATGTATAGATAGATGGATGGATGTCTTCTGGAGCAAAATCGGGACTGGTTTCATGTTAACAGTTACTTTGATCACTCAAATGAACACTGCTTCAGCTGAACCTTTGAATGCTAACTTTCTGAATGAGACTGAGTTTGTTGCATGGAACAAACTACATCCTGCATATTTAGCCGGAGCCTTAGAAGTAGTGGCGCTAAATCTCTTTATCCTGTGAGAGGCACTGGAACAGAACTGAACTGTGGTGACAAGATAAATCTTAGGAGTTGTGAATAAACAGTCACTGTTTTTCAAAGCCTTACTCACTTTAATAAAAAAAATCAGAGATGGCATATACCGTTATCATGTTACTGTCTCAGATTTAGCAGATCAGGCCAAACATCTCAAAGGTCTACAGGTAAATATTGAGCTGCTTGAAGCACACACACACACACACACACACATGTTTGTTCTTATTCCTCATGGGAACCTTACATTTGCTTTCATTAATTTCCTGGAGACATAAGCCCCTTTTCCACTGGCCATTCAATGTGAGAGTTCTATACAAGTTTTCCACCTCACCGTTCTGTGTAAAAGGTACAGTCCTGGCATGGGACTGCATGTCGACCCTCCAAAATGCCACAGTGAGAGGTAATATTTTTGCTGAGGTGAGTTTACCCCACCTCTGGTATATATGGGATGAGGCAGAATGGGGGGTTGGAGGTCCATGTGAGGTCCGAGAGAGTGAACTAGAGAGTGAATGTGGAGAGAGAGCAGCCTCAATGAGAACAAAGTGAATCACAGAATTAAAACATTATTTTGTGATTGTTTCACTGTGGTCATGTTCCAAAACAGGAATAAACACATTCACACTTCTGAACAACCATAACCTACTGTACCCCTAAACTTATCCTAACCTTAAATGAGGTTGTCACTCTAAAATTAAACGACATGGTGGGGACCAGCTTCTGGTCAATTTTTGGTCCCCACAATGTGAGTAATACCAGGCATGCACACACATCCTTGTTTTTGTCACTTATTGAGTCTTTACATAGACTTACCATCATTTGATGGAGACTTGCATTAACCTTAACCAAAAACACTTACCTAACCCTAACCTTAAACCACAGTGGTTTCATAAAATTCATTGATTGATGAGGCAAATCTCCAAAGAGACAGTGTGCACCCAGTTTTCAGTCCCCATAAGTATAGGCCACATGCATGTGTCAGATTTTTAGCTTGAGCTGTATTTCAAGAAGGCTGCAGTGTGATCATTCCAGGCTGTAATCTATGCAAAAAAGGAAACCTTGTTGCTACAAGCAAGAAGGATTTAATTTATTACCCAGCAAAGCTCTGACACTTTCAACACTGGTTGTTCTACAAGTGAGTGCTTTTATTTTCAGAGATGAAAAGCTGCTAGGGTACAAAAAGCTGCCATGCAGAGAGAACCCAGTGGAAGTACTTTTACAAGTTGAATTTAAACTGTATTTGTGATTGAATCTGCTTTGCAATTACAGTATATCCACTCGGTTCTAGTCTCATGCAAAAGTTTAGGCACCCCTCGATAACAGATTTTGGTGATTTTTTACAGTCTCTCTTGGAAATGGAAAAAATGCAGCAAACAGTGATGCATAGTTACTTCTTATGCCATAAACTGAACAAAAATAAAAACATTATTATGGCACGGTGCAAACGTTTTGGCACTCTAAGAGTTCCAGAGTCTCAGAGTCTCTCACAAGGTTTCAGACCTTAATCAGCTCATTAGATCTGATGCACAGCAACAGCTGTCATTAGTAAATGCCAATTTCAAAGCTGTACAAATACTTTGACTCTTCAAACCTTATGCACACACTTGCGGACACCCAACAACCATGGGTTCCTCTAAGCAGCTGTGTAAGACCCTGAAAATGAAAGTTATTGATGCCCACAATGCAGGAGAAGGCTACAAGAAGATAGCAAAGCGTTGTCAGCTTGCAGTTTCCACAGTGAGAAATGTAATTAAGAGATGGCAGATCAGGGGAACTGTGGAGGTCAAGATGAGATCTGGAAGACCAAGAAAACTCTCGGACAGAACTGCTCGTATGCTGGTCAGAAAGACAAATCAAAACCCCCATTTGACTGCAAAAAACCTGCAGGAAGATTTAGCAGACTCAGGAGTGGTGGTGCACCGTTCCACTGTGCAGCGATGCTTGCACAGACAAGGCCTTCATGGAAGAGTCAGGAGAAGAAAACCTTATCTGCGTCCCCATCATAAAATCCAACGTCTGAAGTATGCAACAGGACATCTACAGAAGCCTGATGCGTTTTGGAAACAAGTGCTGTGGACTGATGAAGTTAAAATAGAACTCTTTGGACACAATCAGCAAAGGCATGTTTGGAGAAAAAAAGGAGCAGCATTTCATGAAAAGAAACAACTGCCAACTATTAAGCATGGGGGTGGATCTATCATGCTCTGGGGTTGTGTTGCAGCCAGTGGCACAGGAAACATTGCACGGGTGGAGGGAAGAATGGATTCCACTAAATACAAGCAAATTCTGGAAGCAAACATCACACCATCTGTAAAAAAGCTGAAGCTGAAAAGAGGATGGCTTCTACAACAGGACAATTGATCCTAAACATACCTCAAAATCCACTATGGAATACCTCAAGAGACGCAGGCTGAAGGTTTTGGAATGGCCATCGCAGTCCCCTGATTTAAACATCATTGAAAATTTGTGGGAAGATCTTAAAAGAGCTGTGCATGGAAGATGACCAAAGAATATTACAGAACTAGAAGCCTTTTGCAAGGAAGAATGGGAGAAGATCCCAAGTACAAGAATTGAAAGACTTTTAGCTGGCTATGCAAAGCGTTTGCAAGCTGTGATATCTGCCAGAGGAGGTGTTACTAAGTACTGATTGTGTAGGGTGCCCAAACTTTTGCACTGTGCCATAATAATGTTTTTATTTTTTATTTTTGTTCAATTTATGGCATAAGAAATAACTATGCATCACTATTTGCTGAAAATATTGTGCATTTTTTCCATTTCCAAGAGAGACTGTGTTAACATTTGTTCAAATAAAAAAATCACCAAAATCTGTTATTTATCAAGTGGTGCCTAAACTTTTGCATGAGACCGTATGTGTATGTGTGTGCACTTTCAGTGAGACTAGTGACGAATGTGTTACTGGCTATTTAGTCTTTGAATTAGGTAAGGGATCGGTCATTTAATTATACAGCCCATTGTCAGGGGACAGACCAAAATGAGCTCAGTCCATTAATGTGCTGCTCCCACTGGGTCTGGAATGACAGTGGCCCCATCTACATCGAAGGCTGCTGCCATACAGTCCACCAGTCTGTTGGCTTACGTTGATCTTGACTCATAGTGTTAACTCATCAAGTCTGGAATTACTATGCTCAGTTGGAGCATCAGCATCATTTGGACCAGTGCTTACCTCTGATGGAGGCAAACAATGACAGGGTGTTCTTTCTGTTAAACACTAAAATCACAGTATTACGTTTGTTCATTAACAATCAAGAATACCATAAAACTGTGAGATACGACTTTGTCAACGGCTGCAGTACAGCAGCCTTGTTTTCAGACGTGTCCATCGACTTGATACATGTAGTTTATGTATTGTTGTCAAAACCATCAGAAAATGAAAAGAACACATTGTTGAATAGATGGCAAAATGATTATGGTGTGTATAACAACCAACTTCAACTAGGAAAGGGGTCCACTCTTGAAAAGATGGGATGGATCATCAATTAATTCATCTTAATGTGAAATTCTTTCAATGCATTTTATTTTCAGCAAGACAGAAGCAAAATGGATTTTTCTCATATTAATGTTGGTGAGACCTCTTTTCAACCTTTCTATGAAATGAATGCCCCAGCTTGTTTTTGAGACTCTCCATGGTTTTCCAGTTTGTGTGAATTCTCTGAGGCTGGTCATGAAGTGTTCTCTTGATGACTGCAAAGGAAACATACACCTGCATCCTGGAGAGCATTCTTGACTTGCTGTGCTGTCATGAAGACCTTTGTATGCCTCCATGCCAGTGAAAGCTGTGGCCGGAGGCATTACGTTTTTGGGTTGTCCATCCGTCTAGTTTGTTCTTGTGAATTTAACATTTCAGGAACACCTTGAGTGAATTTTCTCTAATTTGGCACACATGTCACCCTGGACTCAAGCATGAACTGATTCAATTTTGGTGGTCAAATGTCAAAGGGCAAGGCCTCACTGATGTCACGTCTGCCCCATTCTTATGAATTTGACAGGTTGGCAGGGGCATACAACCACAAAGCTGTATTTCTAGTTTTTAAGTGATTTTCCACTCACCCGCAGTTTCTCCTCCATCTACCAGGTTGGCTGCCATTCTTGTCATCCTTTGCACACCTGCTTTTTTTAGATTGTACTCAGGTGTGTGCAATGCATAGAAAAGTGCTATACAAGCCATCCATTTACCAATTACCACTGATAGACTTTTGCTTGCCTTGAGCCTCATTATGGTCTTCACTTGCATGGTCACCTCTTTACTCTTTATATTGACAGACAACTGCTCCTCAAGCTAAAAGGTCAACACCCAATTAACTCCAAACAAATTAATGCCAAAACATGTAATTGGAACATGTAGGATCTAAATGTGTCCAATTACCTTTGATCCATCTCAATCTGGACACTATGTGCTCCCACACAGTTCCTTCTATATTGCTATATACACCCACTCAAATTAAAGCTAAGACCTGGCACTTTAATGTAATAGCCATTATTTTATTTCAAATCGAATGTGCTGAAGCACAGAGCATGAACAACAAAGACTGTGTGAAGTGCTGTAAATGGTGATGGTGCAAAAAAAGCACAATTAAACTGTTTTTTTGTCATTTTTTAAGTCAAAGCACTTGTTTGCTGTTTTTTCTGACATTCTGTTGAGCAGTTAATTGATTAATCAAGAAAACCAGGAGATTAACCTGTGATGAAAATAGAATTAGTTGCAGCCCTGTTATGTCCATGTCCTGCACTTACAAAGCAGCATGTTCATTCATTTGGAGTGGTGCTGAATGTACCATTAGCCAGTTTGAGATCTCAGCTATGCCAAGGTGAATTTACTGTGTACAAGCCTCTGAAGGGAAATGATTCTTTAAAGAAGTAGCTTGTACACTAGGCACGAGTTGCGTGTGCAGTCTTATGTAGTACTGAATGATTAATAGTAGTGTACTGTCTGTTTGAAGAGTCTCGGTGGCACATGGTGTGCATGGCTATATTTGTGTACTTCTGTGTGGTAATGTGTTTGAGGATGACACAGTGAGGAGTGACACAAACAAAAAGCTATGATTGTCAAAGAACGAGAGAGGAAATATGCAGAGGTGTTAACACCTTTAACTGATCTTTCTATGCACATCCTTGTAACCAACACATGGAGATTAGTTTGCATGCACAAACACGCACCCACCCACCCACAGAGTCAGAGCCATGAGGAGGTCTCTGAGGGAAACAGATGTGCAGTGCGATGTGATTTGCATGTTTTGATTTGTTGCCATTCACTGCTGGGCCACTATCCTGTTTCTGCTGCTGGGCTTCCACAAGGCCATGCTGCAAACTTTAATGGCCAACAAACCACAGCAGTCAGTGAATTACAACGATATCTACATGAGGACTAAAACTGGGGAAAAACATTAAGGTTCGATCAACATTATTTCCAGTAAATCTGCGCTGTAGTGACTCTGAACAAGTGTGTATACAGTACTCTGACTGTTTACACTGCTGCTTATACTACAGTTATTCGTGCATGCTCCAATTCTGTGACTAGAACATAACAAAGAACAACCATTTAAATCTGAATATTACCCTCAAGGTTTGTTGTTTCATCAATGTTGTGACCTACACATAGCTCCGCTTGTAGTCTGCTGGCCCAGTCTTTAGCCCTGTACGGATACCGTAAGAGGACACACAACCTGATTCACATGGGTGCTGGGGATGGATGCTGAACGAGGGTCAACATGTGGCCTGCCTTGGCCTTTTAATCCACTGACTAAAGATTCAGAAAATGCAATCCACGATCCATGAATTTTGGGCCCCTCTAGGTAAACAGAAGACATTCACTTTGTTAAAATTTAAATAAAAAAATAAATTAAAACAAATTTTTTTACCATAACACTTGTGTAGTACCATGTGTAGTACAGTTCACACTGTCTATATCTGAATATGAACCTTGTAGATGGTTGAACATAACTGATATATTTAAGGCTTTCTTTAAAACTGAACTGAAGAGTAAAATACACGTTTAATATATACATGATAAAGCTGATGTCATCAAGAATCTCAATAAAAATGTGCTGCATATTTTCCAATATTTTTGAGATAACAGTTGAAAGACCAAACAATTACTAAGTGCAGCCCTACTAATAAGTCCTGTATGTCCTTCTTTACAGATACATTGAGAACTGGACAGGTCTGCAGACCCTGAGGGATGTGGACATGGAGCTCTACACCGGCTTACAGAGGCTGTAAGTGTGTCTGTTCATTCATGCAGTGCTACAATGTTATAGTACTTTACTGTCATCACTAAAACACCTGGCTAAGGAACATCACACTAAAAGCTGTAACACAACTGTTCCAGAGTGTCAGGGCAGTATGAAAATAAATGCATATCCTTTATAACTGGAAAGTTATAAAGCAGGTGGTATTAAGTTTTTTAATCATAATTATTTTGAATGATTTTAAACAGTATTTGCATTTCCTTTTAGAACACAGGCAATATTAAAAATTAATAATTCTTATGATTCTAATGGAAAGATGTATGTAGTTTTAGAAACAGAAGGATAAGAGCAGAATTAGAAAAGAACAGCTTCCATCAGAAAAGTCATGAAAGCAGTCAGATTTACCTTGTTGTATTTCAGTTAAAGCTATGGCTCAGAGATTTGCACCTTCACTATACTGTTGAACATTTGTCATTGTACTATTCAAAATCAGACTTAATAAAAAAAAAACACACTGGTAAGCACTAACAGATCCTCCAACTTATAAGACCAAGATAGTCATTCATCCCTCTCATGCAACCCATAAGGGCATCTCATTAAATAGTGCTCCTATGGCAGCATGAGGAATTGCAACAATTCCACCAACATTTAGAACAACATTTGGCACACTACTAAAATTTATGGACCTTTGTCATCATGGAAACAGCCATAAACACAATTGCAAGCTAGCAGGCTAGCTAGCAGAAAGTTATCAAAGCTCTGTTGTCTTGTAACTGTCACAAATATGACATCACAATTATGAAACTATTACAGTTTCATTACGTTTGGCCATAAAATCTACTTGTTATAAACGCACACCCCGCGAGGTGGTGTGACAGAGAAAATGGACTCAGAGGGCTGACTTCACCATAAGCAGTGTTTATTTAGTGCTGTACAAGGCAAGGAGTGCTATTACATGACATAACTATAGAGACCAGAATGGGTGTAGATGGAATAGATGTTGACCACAGGAAGGCAGGAAGAAGGTAGTTGCTGGGCCGAGCTGTGGAGCGTGGAGGTCACTCACTGGCTGGCCGAGTAGAGCTGGTTGAGGCTGAAGAGAAGGGAAACAAGGCAGAAGGCGATGATGAGCAGAGAGGATCGGGGGGAGAGAGCACCGACCTAGCTGGTGTATGATTGTCCGACGGCAGTATGGGGTAGGTCCGGAGGTAAACAGTTTTGTGTGGGAGTATGTGTCCTGAAGGCAGGAACGGGCGAGGAGAAGGCTAGTAGGGAACGGAGGCAAACTGAAAACAGTCACAAAAAAAATAAAGAACAAGGCAGATGGTAACAGGCTCAGGAATGACGAGAGCTGCTCTAGTTGTCTGTGTGGGCACAAGAACGAACTGGCAGTGGGCAGGTAGGAAGGCGAGGTAATTAAAGGAGATCCGGTGATTGCAGGAGTGACAACAGGTGGTGATAATGAAGATAGCTGGCAGGTGCGTGGAGGAGAGAGGGCAGGTGAAACCGAGCAACCCTGACACTACTTGGTTAGGTTTAGGAAAGAAAAAAACTACTTGGTCACATTTAGGAACAAAACCATGTTGTTACATTTAGGAACAACAAAGTACAATTCTTCTTTACTTGAGTATTTTTATTTTCTTTTACTTCACACTTTGACTTCACTGCATTTTAGAGGCAAATATTGTACTTTTTACTCCACTACATTTATTTTCTAACTTTAGCTACTAGTTGCTTTTCAGAACCAGATTACTACAAAAAATACAGTATAAGACCTCAATGATCTCTGGTGGAAAATTCACAAGCTACCCAGCAG
>NW_018128007.1:344712-346187 GCF_001952655.1 Monopterus albus | reverse complement strand
TTCACATTAAATGCGTATAAGCTAGTTAAAACTAGCTGCTCCTTTACCAGCTGCAACATTAAATGTGACGTGCACAATAATGTATCAGTAATTATAACACAATAATATGATATACAAGAATGTGAAATGTGCCATTCTGCATGAGTACTTTTACTTTTATTACTTTAAGTATGTTTTTATGCTAATACTTTTGTATTTTTACTTTTTGAATGCAGGATGTTTACCTGTAAGAGAGTATTTTTACACAGTTGTATTGCTACTTTTACTTGTGTAAAGCATCTAAGTACTTCTTCCACCACTGGTTTTTTGTTCGACTTGATCCCACCTTACTCTGACATAATGGCCACGTGGGCAAAGATATTGTCATGAGATCGAGGCAGCTGTTTTTGGAGCCAGGCACTGCGGTTACAGTTTACAAGAGCTCAGGGCATGATGGGAGATGACTAGGTCTCACCTGACCTGAGCGCTGACTGGTTAAGATTTTGGATCAACATCATGACTTTTTATAGAAACATATCGTTTCTTGTACAATTGCAGTGATTGTGATTTTATTAATTGGTGTTTGCACTAAGAAGGTTTATTCTGATAAAAGAATAAATGTGTGATACTGCAGGCAACCTGTAATAGCTCTGCTCTACAATATGAACTGATTTCATTCATAAAGTTTTAATTGAGACACAAAAGCCTTTGGTAAGCGGGATGTAAAGATCCTTACAATGACATCTGTACAGAGATGAAGCAGACTAAATATTTGACAGATCACCAATGGCTGTGAATGTATTTATGCAGTTTCATATCAAATCAAGCCTGGTCAGCTGAAATACAGCAGCAAACTGATACGATGACGCTTTATATGAAAAATGTAGCCCAGATACATTTTCAAGCACAATATTTAAGTAATAGTATGGCGATCAACGTAGATCAAAATGTTATCACTCTCTGTCATATAGAGGAACATCATTACGTTCTGAGTAGAAGCTGAAAAGTTTGATTTGATGACATTTAATTGGGCTCAGATTGAACAGGATGTGGGTGTGACTTCCTGTGAAGGCTGCTGGAAAGCTCCTAAACTGTCCATCTTCAAATCAAATCAAATCAAATCAAATTTTATTAGTATAGCATCAAATCACAACAAAAGTTATCTCAGGACACTTTACAAACTCAGGTCTAGACCCTATTGTTATCACTATTATTACAGAGGGAAAACCCAACAAATCCTCCTTGAGCAAGCACTTGGCGACAATGGGGAGGAAAAACTCCCTTTAACGGAAGAAACCTCCGACAGACCCCAGCTCTTTGTAGGCGGCCTTCTACCTCAATCGTTTGGGTTGAGTGGATAGAGGAGAGAGAGAAGAAGAAAAACAACAAGACACAACAAACAATCAAACACTGGTCAAGTTGATGTGGCCGGTGACTGCTTATCAAATCAAATCAAATTAAATTTTATTTGTATAGCGCCAAATCACAACAAAAGT
>NW_018128007.1:342546-344430 GCF_001952655.1 Monopterus albus | reverse complement strand
TCTTAAGTCTAATCTTAAAGGTAGAGAGGGTGTCCGCCTCCTGAACTGAGACTGGGAGTTGGTTCCATAGGAGAGGAGTTTGATAGCTAAAGGCTCTGCCTCCCATTCTGCTTCTGTGGACTCTAGGAACCACAAGTAAACTTGCACTCTGAGAGCGAAGTGCTCTGTTAGGATGATAAGGCTCTACGAGGTCTTTAAGATACGATGGAGCCTTGTCATTAAGGGCTTTGTATGTTAGGAGAAGGATTTTAAATTCTATTCTGAATTTTACAGGGAGCCAGTGGAGAGAAGCTAATATTGGAGAAATATGATCTCTCTTGCTAGTTCCTGTCAGTACTCTGGCTGCAGCATTTTGGATTAACTGGAGGCTTTTTAGGGAATTATTGGGACATCTTGATAGTAAAGAGTTACACTAGTCCAGCCTGGAAGTAACAAATGCATGGACCAGTTTTTCAGCATCACTTTGAGACAGGATGCTCCTGATTTTCCAATATTGCAATGGAATTGACAAATATATCTGAGTATTATCTGCATAGCAATGGAAATTTATGCTGTGCCTCCTGATAATATTGCCTAAAAGGGAGCATGTATAAAGTGGAGAGTATTGGACCTAACACAGAGCCCTGTGGAACACCGTGACTAACTTCAGTTTGTGTGGAAGATTCATCATTAACATGAACAAATTGAAATTTTTCTGATAAATAAGATTTGAACCAACTTAGTACAGTTCCTTTAATCCCAATAACATGTTCAAGTCTCTGCTGCAAGATGCTGTGATCAGTGGTGTCAAAAGCAGCACTGAGATCTAAGAGGACAAGTATGGAGACAAGTCCTTTATCTGAGGCTAGGAAAAAAATCATTGGTGACTTTCACCAATGTAGTTTCTGTACTATGATGGACTCTAAAACCTGACTGAAAATCCTCAAACAAATGCTTATCAGAGATGTAGAACTCCAGAGCCAGGGCAACCTGCAGAAAGGTACAGGGAGAGAGAGAGAGGAGACACCACGGGAGAGAGAGAGGAGACACACTATGGGAGAGAGGAGACACAAAGTTAATGATCTTCCTTGCTTCACCAAAGCAAGGAAGAGGCCCAACACCAACAGGGAGAAACCAGAAACAAGAGGGGGATAACACTGTCATCCCTTATGTGGCTGGATTATCAGAGAAGTTAAAAAGGATATTTCACAACCACAATATCCCAGTTAACTTTAAACCAGGGAACCCCTGCGGCAGAGACTGGTCCACCCAAAGGACAAAACACCCAGACATAGAGTGATGTGGTGTATGCAATTAAGTGTAGTCATTTGTGTAACGACTTGTACATTGGTGAAACTAAGCAGCCGCTTCACAAACGCATGGCCCAACACAGGAGGGCCAACTCCAGTGGACCAGAGTCAGCAGTCCACCTGAAGGACATTCTTTTGAGGACAGTGAAGTCTAGTTCCTCTCCAGAGAACATCGCTGGTTTGAGAGAGGAGTTAAGGAAGCTATTTTTGTAACAATAGAACACCCCTCATTAAATAAGTGTTAGAAATTAACCTGATTCTTTTGTTGGAAGCATGAGAAGTGAAGACAGGAGAGGGCTGTTTAAAATCAACAGAAAGTTTACTGAATGTCTGATCACAGGTAGGCCTTACAGCACTGGGATCAGAGAGCCAGAGCTCCCGCAGGACTTCCATCCACTGACCCCGAATTAAGTTCTTACAATACATTTTACCTTCTTGGGCTGCTCCACCCTGGACAGGGGTGCAACCTTCAATAGTTCGTGATCCTATTGGGCATTTGGTGTGAGCTGGGGCTCGCACTTCCATGTTAGAATATGGTAAATCTAGCTGTGTGTGTGTGTGTGTGTGTGTGTGTGTGTGTGTGCGCATGTCTCTC
>NW_018128007.1:331253-342275 GCF_001952655.1 Monopterus albus | reverse complement strand
TCTCTCTTGCTAGTTCCTGTCAGTACTCTGGCTGCAGCATTTTGGATTAACTGGAGGCTTTTTAGGGAATTATTGGGACATCTTGATAGTAAAGAGTTACACTAGTCCAGCCTGGAAGTAACAAATGCATGGACCAGTTTTTCAGCATCACTTTGAGACAGGATGCTCCTGATTTTCCAATATTGCAATGGAATTGACAAATATATGTCAGCAGTCTAGGCCTATAGCAGCATAACTAAGGGAAGGCTCAGGGTCACCTGATCCAGCCCTAACTTTAAGCTTTATCAAAAAGGAAAGTCTTAAGTCTAATCTTAAGGGTAGAGAGGGTGTCTGCCTCCTGAACTGAGACTGGGAGCTGGTTCCATAGGAGAGGAGCTTGATAGCTAAAGGCTCTGCCTCCCATTTTACCTCTGTGGACTCTAGGAACCACATCTTGACTGTGGATTTTGGTCACCTCCCCCTGCTTCCGCAGTGGCTCTCGTCTGCTTACCAGGCAAGGCGCGGTTCATCTTGAATTCTATAGACTCTGTGCCTCTATCTTACTCCTTTCCTCATGTCATAATTAATACAGTCACTAGATGTTGCCAAACTATAACATAACTGTTTGCCGTAATAACCTGCTGGCACAAATGACACATACAGGAGGACTGTCTTGTAAACATAGTGCTTCTACACTACTGATTTAAATGGGACATATCTTATTACTTTGAATCCAGTTTATATGTAACTTAATGGAGAAATTGTGTAAAATCTGTTCTTGAAGTGTTTAATTAAATTTGATTTAGCTTTTCCCTGATTCCATCTCATCTGATTTCATTCTGATTAGCTCCTCTCATTTTGGAATTACTGTTCACTTAACCTCCAGTCAATTTCTTGATTATTTGATATATTTTTCAGGCAGTTAGTTAGTTAGTTTATTCAAGTAGTTTAATTTAATTTAGTCTTTCCTTAGCTTACAAACTTCTATTAGATCTGGATTTCATCCCAATTAGCTCCTCTCATTTTAGAATCACTGTCCACTTAACCTCCAATCAGGCTGGTTTTCTGCAATTAAAATGGAATATTCCCACTCAGCAGGTTAGCCTTGTTAAAATCAGAGGAGCTGTTGTTGTCAATTGAACAAGAGTCGTCAACTTCATAAAGCAGCATTGTGCACATTGTTGATAAGTTTGATACTGAATATAAAATCCTCTGAAGTGGCTTGGTGGATGTAACTGACTGCAAGTGTGAAATCTTCAGTTGTACACTAGATGGGACGTGAAAATAAGTAAATAAATAAACATTTAAGCTTAAGGTAATGAACTATCAGCATGTTAAAATAAAAACAGCAATCTTGTTGATTTAGGAAATGAGACAGTGCCTATTTGTAATTTGTATTCACATCAGTACACAGCTGGTGCACAGTCCCTAAATATAGTATTTGTGTGTGTAAAGCATCCACACTATGCTCTCCTGTTCTTTATTGTGTGGATATGGTAAAGCATCTCTGATTTTAACAAGGTTGACCTACTTGTTTTACCTAGTTTGTGGGGTCCCATTGGACTATTTTCACATTTCTAATGGTGGCATATAGAAGCATAGAGAGAGGAGAGGAGAGGAGAGGAGAGAACGTCAGAGCATCATGGGGCCGAATTCTACTTCAGCATACCTTCATCTATTTCGGGTATCAACATGTTCAGCTCTTCAAAGACATTCATGCTTCTATTTACAATTTTTCAAAACATCACACTTTTAAAATATTTAGTTTTATTCTAAAAAATTGTCCAGCATACTTTCTGCTATACAGGCCATTGAGGTCTTGATCTGTTCAACTCTTGAAGGACATCCCTGCTTGTACACAACTTTTATATAACATTTATACTTTTTAATCTATTCAGCTTTATTTTTTGCAATACAAGTCAATGGGAGCTCAAAGTGCTGAGTCAATGACATGGTCTTGGAGTGCCTTCTGGTGGTTCATAAAATGCAGCGCAATTGGGACATGCCCCAACATAACTCCTCTCTTTGTCTCTCTCCCCTTATCCTTCACCCTCTCCCTCTGTATTGTAAGCTTGCCCATTCAAATGTATGGGAAAATTCTACTTCAGCATACTTTCAGCTATTTCAGCTATCAAAATGTTCAGTTCTTCAAGGACATTCATGCTTGTTGTCAGGATTTTTCTAAACCTTATACCTTTGCAATATATAGCTTTATTTTGAAAGTCTTGAACCGTTAAAATGAATGGGAAAATTCTACTTCATCATACTTTCAGCTATTTCAGGTAACAAAATGTTCAGCTGCTCAAGGACATTCATGCTTCTCTTCAGGATTTTTTTTACTTCATACCTTTGAAATATTTAGCTTTATTTTGAAAGTTTTGCCTATTCAAATGAATGGGAATATTCTACTTCAGCATACTTTCAGCTATATCAAGTATCAAAATGTTAAGCTCTTCAAGGACATTCATGCTTCTATTCAGAGTTTTTCTAAACTTCATACTTTTAAAATATTTAGCTTTATTTTGAAAGTCTTGCCCCATTCAAATAAATGGGAAAGTTCTACTTCAGCATACTTTCAGCTAGCAAAGCCATTCAGGTATACAAACATTCAGCATTTTCAGGGCGATCTTTCAGCAGTCAGCATCCATATGCATTTTTTTCAGAAAATGCATTTCTCTAGTTTATTATTATTCTGGGATCTTCCACCCTTTTTTGGCACTTAATAAGTCCAGCATACTTTCAGGTATGCAGGCCATTGAGGTCTTGAATTGTTCAACTCTTCAAGGACATCCCTGCTTGTACTCAAGTCTTTTATAACATTTATACTTTTTAATCTATTCAGCTTTATATTTTGCAATACAAGTCAATGGGAGCTCAAAGTGCTAAGTCAATGACACAGTCTTGGAGTGCCATCTGGTGGTTAATAAAATGCAGCGCAGTTGGGACATGCCCCAACATAACTCCTCTCCTTGTCTCCCCCAAGGTTGCAAGGTTGACCTACTTGTTTTACCTAGTTTGTGGGGTCTATTTTCACATCTTTAATAAGTTCAGCATACTTTCAGCTAGCAAAGCCATTCAGGTATCAAAATGTTCAGCTCTTCAAGGACAGTCATTTCTAAACCTCATACTTTTATAATATTTTGCTTTATTCTGAAAATCCTGCCCCATTCAAACACATGGGGAAATTCTGCACTCAGCATACTTTCTATGCTATGCTTGAAAAACAGCTGTCTGCTACAAATGAAGATAAGCAGTGACAGTGAACCTAAACAGAGCAGAAAACCAAAACAATGAGTTAAACTAGAATGACTGCTTTGCAATGGTATGCCTCCGCTAGCCAGTCAACCTCACAGGAATAGCACAGATGTGAGGTCATTGACCTTGACCTTTGACCACCAAAATCTAATCAGTTTATATGTGAGATGTGGACATTTGTGCCAAATTTGAAAAAAAAAAAAAACTCACTTAAGGTGTTCCTGACATATTACATTCACAAGAATGAGCCAAACACGAGGTAACAGTGACCTTGACCTTTGGCCACTAAACTCTAATCAGTTTCATCCCTGTGTCCAAGTGAATACTTGTGCCAAATTTGAAGATATTCCCTCAAGGCGGTCCTGAGATATCATGTTCACAAGAATGGGTCAAATGGAACCCAAAAACATAATGCCTCTGGCTGCAGCCATTGTCAGCACGGAGCCCGATCTCACAGCATAGTGTACAATAGCTACATTGATCCACTGTAATAACAACTGTAAAATTGCAACATGGCAACATGGCAACATTTGTTGTATTGTAGCCCATCTGCCGTCTTCATGGTCTTCTTCTTGATGTTTTACGGCAGTTGTCAAACAAGGAAATGGCACATTACTGCCACCAACCATGGAGACAGAAATTAACATGCAGTGTCTGGCGAAGGCATATGGTTTGGAACTTTATCATTTTAAAAACACTAGAAGTTGGTGGCATGGTACCAACTGGCATGGTACCAAAGATACCAGTTTGTGCCAGATGGGTGTGGCTTCTGTTCCATTTAAATCCAGCACATGAAATGGTGCATGTTGCTTGTGCCTACCTGAAGCTACCGGATAAACTGTGACACATCAACAAAATATCATGTGGAATCTAACTGAACGGTGAAGAGCAGCATCTTTTCGGTCAGAAAATGTGAGCACCATATCCTAGCCCACAACATTTGATTATGAATCAGAACCTCTGCAGATAGGAAATCTGAATCTTGCTGAACTTGACAGTTCATTCTTTGACCTAGATTGTGTAAAATCATGGTTGAATAACATGAAAAACTGATAAAATCACACCTGATATTAATATGGTGCCCTGGTATTTGGGGTAGTATCTCCATCAGTGATGTAGACTGTTCTCTTTGTGTTCAAAAGGAGAGACATCATGTTCCCTTAATATGAAAGTACAGCCTATTTTAACATTATCAGATGATGAAGATCAATCTCCTATCGGTACCTTCTGCTGCCTGCTCCATTCAGGAGAGTTTCCACACCCTTGCTGCTATGTAACAAGCAACATTCTAACATAGCCAAATGGAACACAGCCAAACAAACAGAGACTGACACACCCCAACGCCCAATTTCTTTTGGAATATGACTAAAACTAAGAAATATATTTTACCTTTAAAAAACATGATTTCAGCTCTCTAGATGCACATTTATCAAAGCTGCATTCAAATGCTTATGCCTCATAAAACATAACAAAATTACATCATATATAGCTACTAAATATTGAAAAGTGTGGTAAGATGTGGCCAGCAGATGATCCGACTTTAAATTAAGTCTTTGCTTTCCTTTCTGCTCACTGTAGTTAGACATGAGTACAAAAACATAAAAATCAGCAGGAGAAATTTTGCTGGGCAGCACCTCCCAAACATGTATTGATAGGTCAACACAAGATTGCCTGCAGAACCCTCCCTTAGAACAACCCATCACTGTCTGTCCTTCCTGAATTCAGATTTATAGGTTCAAAACTACCCACAGCTTTACTAATATAACCCATATTAACATTTCCCCCCATGGTGTCATCCTCCCAGAACGAGGGTTTGATTGGGTTTAATCATTTGCTGTAAGAGGAGTGCTCACAGGCTTCCATGTTCAAATGTGTTAGCAGATGACAGACAGTGGGTGTAAATGGAAATAGCAATGTGGAGACTAAAGTTAATGGGAGCCACATTGATCTGACATGACAAAAACAACGTAGCAGGACAAAGATACACATAATCAGTAGGTCAGATCCAAACTGAAACCTTCAGTGTACAGTGGGAGATGTGTCTTTTCCACACTGATGGAATTTTGAAGTGTTGACAACAAAACTCCATATCCCTCTCTGTTTCTTTCAGCCAAGCTGAGATCTCTGATCCCAAAAATATTTTAGATAATCATGCAGTAAACTGCTTCAAAATACATGACCTCATGTTATAGCAGGTGTTTTGATGACAAAGGTAGAGTTTCCCTGATCATGTTTCTACCTGCAGTCATTGTTTTCACATTCCAGCAACAGAGTTCTCGTTAAACTTTCCCACCCTTCCTTAAACTTACAGTGGTGTGAAAACGTGTTTGCCCCCTTACTGATTTCTTATCTTTTTGCATGTTTGTCATACTGTAATGTTTCAGATCATCAAACAAATTTAAATATTAGTCAACGATAACACAAGTAAACACATCATGCAGTTTTTAAATGAAGGTTTTTATTATTAAGGGAAAACAAAATCCAAAACTACAAAGCCCTGTGTGAATAAGTGTTTGCCCCCTAAACCTAATAACTGGTTGGGCCACCCTTAGCAGCAACAACTGCAATCAAGCGTTTTCGATAACTTGCCATGAGTCTTTTACAGCGCTGTGGAGGAATTTTGGCCCACTCATCTTTGCAGAATTGTTGTAAGTCAGCCACATTGGAGGGTTTTCGGGCATGAACTGCCTTTTTAAGGTCATGCCACAGCATCTCAATTGGATTCAGGTCAGGACTTTGACTAGGCCACTCCAAAGTCTTCATTTTGTTTTTCTTCAGCCATTCAGAAGTGGACTTGCTGGTGTGCTTTGGATCATTGTCCTGCTGCAGAACCCAAGTTCGCTTCAGCTTGAGGTCACAAACGGATGGCCGGACATTCTCCTTCAGGATATTTTGGTACACAGCAGAATTCATGGTTCCATTTATCACAGCAAGTCTTCCAGGGCCTGAAGCAGCAAAACAGCCCCAGACCATCACACTACCACCACCATATTTTACTGTTGGTATGATGTTCTTTTTCTGAAATGCGGTGTTACTTTTACGCCACACATAATGGGACACACACCTTCCAAAAAGTTCAACTTTTGTCTCGTCTGTCCACAGAGTATTATCCCAAAAGTCTTGGGGATCATCAAGATGTTTTCTGGCAAAACTGAGACGAGCCTTTATGTTCTTTTTGCTCAGCAGTGGTTTTCGTCTTGGAACTCTGCCATGCAAACCATTTTTGCCCAGTCTCTTTCTTATGGTGGAGTCATGAACACTCACCTTAACTGAGGCAAGTGAGGCCTGCAGTTCTTTGGATGTTGTTGTGGGGTCTTTTGTGACCTCTTGGATGAGTTGTCGCTGCGCTCTTGGGGTAATTTTGGTCGGCCGGCCACTCCTGGGAAGGTTCTCCACTGTTCCATGTTTTCGCCATTTGTGGATAATGGCTCTCACTGTGGTTCGCTGCAGTCCCAAAGCTTTAGAAATGGCTTTATAACCTTTTCCGGACTGATAGAGCTCCATTATTGTCTTTCTCATTTGTTTTTGAATTTCTTTGGATCTCGGCATGATGTCTAGCTTTTGATGATCTTTTGGTCTACTTCACTTTGTCAGGCAGGTCCTATTTAAGTGATTTCTTGATTGCGAACAGGTGTGGCAGTAATCAGGCCTGGGTGTGGCTAGAGAAATTGAACTCAGGTGCGATAAACCAGTGTTTTGACAGGGGGGCAAACACTTGTTCACACAGGGCTATATAGTTTTGGATTTTGTTTTCCCTTAATAATAAAAACCTTCATTTAAAAACTGCATGATGTGTTTACTTGTGTTATCTTTGACTCATATATAAATTTGTTTGACGATCTGAAACATTACAGTGTGACAAACATGCAAAAAGATAAGAAATCAGTAAGGGGGCAAACACTTTTTCACACCACTGTACATGCATTTTTGACAGGAAATGCTTTTCTCTAGTTTGTATTAGCATGCATTGTTAAAACTAACATTATGTATTTCTTTGCATTTTCAGCATCAGCTCTTAATCCAGCAGCTACATGTTGAATTTGGGTAAAACATAAAACACAAACTCAGCAAAACTAAAATGTTGCACAAATGAAAAGGTTCGACCTGACGGTGCTACATGAAAAGTCAGATTCATCCTCTGAGAAACATGAATATCCACTATCCACTGATGTATTTTATGAGCTATTTCAGTGCTTAACTGAGAGATACACAGAGAGCTGTGATTCTAGTTTGAGGTTCCTCCCAGAGGTTGTGGAAGACTACATCTTAAGATGCTCTTTGAGGATAGGTTCATATTCTTTAAAGTATATCTTAATACAACCCTCAGATGATGTGTATAATGAAGAAGTTCTGGTTGCTGTAAACGTTTGTCCTGTTCATACTTGCCAAAAGAGCCAGCTTCCTGTGCTCCTGTAAAAAAAACGACTCCAGAGGCTGTTTGTGCTAGCAGGTTATGTGTTACTCGTGAGTGTAGTAATAATGACAAAAAACAGTGGTGGAAGAAGTACTCTGATCCTTTACTTAAGTAAAGGTAGCAATACCACAATGTAAAAATACTCTGTTACAAGTAAAAGTCCTTCATGCAATATGTTACTGAAGTAAAAGTACCAAGTTTTAGCATCACAGCATGCTTAAAGTACTAGAAGTAAAAGCACTCATTATGCACAACAGCACATTTCATAACTGTAATGGCATTTTACGGCTGTTTCCATGACAGCAAAAGCTTGCCATTGAAACATACGTGTTGGCGGGTTTTTTGCACAGGAGGTAGAGTGAGTCGTTTCCTAACTGGAGGGTTGGCGGTTCGATACCCGGCTTCTTCGGTCCATGTGTCAAAGTGCCCCTGAGCAAGACACTGACCCCCACTTGCTCCTGGTGATATCCACGTGTGTGAATGCTTGTGTGTGTGTGTGTGGACGGGTGAATGGGAAATAGTGTAAAGCATTTGAGTGCATGCCAATGTGGAGAAAGGCACTATGTAAGTATAAGACCATTTACTTCCATCTGGCAAGGTAGTGGTGCTGTTTCAGGAGACATATGGGTCATATGAGAGGACAAATGGCCTAACCCTACTGTATGTGGGTGATAAGGTTGGCAGACTTTTTGACCTAATATGATTCCAGTGTAAGTGATGGAGGACAAAATCTACACTCCCTGTTAAATAAATGTTGGAACATTAAGAAAATAACTTCTGTTGTCTCAGCTGCCCAAAGGAAGCTGGCATTTTTCATAGTTACAGCCCTGTTGAAATTCCCTCTTCTTGTTCTCCCCGAGTTTCTGTGCTGCAGTGAAGTAACAGTTACACAAAGAAGGAATGTCCTGCTTTGGAAAATGCACACTTGATTTTACTCACATTGCTAAAGATACATTTTAGCTTGGGGGTAACCTTTTCAAAGCATCATAACAAAAACAGGGATCTCTTCTCACGCAGTGTGGATAGGAGAAAATGTGGTGCCCAGACATACAGTATATGTATTTTACTGTACATGTGGGCAAGTGACCGGTGTTTTCAGACAGGCATGGAAAAACTGTGTACCACCCTTTAACCTTCTGTGAGTGGGATGATACTCCTTATTCCATCACATGGTACAGTGTATGCTAAGCTCTAAGTACAGTTACTGATTGCCAAGTAGCACCATTATGCTGAAATTTAAAATATTATTATGAAAAACAGTAATTAAAAAACAGTATAAGAAGAAAAGAATGCAGAAGAGACAGAGGATGCAAGTTGTATTGCTTCTCAGAGTGGTGTGTTGGCACATCCACCACTCTGTGGAATGGCTCCAGTCCTCCAGCTGGGCACAGATGCTGGCTGCTCTCCCGCAAACAACTAGCTGATTAAAAGTGAGCTCCAGGTTCCACTGCAGTTTCATTTTCACCCTCATATCCAAAAGGAGCTATTGTGGAAGATACAGAGTATGCTAATTGTGAACAGTTGGCTGACTGTCAGACTCATTTGGTCTTCTTTCTCAAAGCAGTTAGATTTTATCCCAGTGACTTGGTTTTTCTCTTACTGCAACCAATAATGTTAAAAATCTGTTAAACAGACAACTAAACAAATATAAACCTAATGGTTATATTGCTAATTGGCAGACATGGCAAGCCTGTGAAATGCTTTTGCTGGTTTTATACTCACTGCACCACCAGTTTATAATTAGTAAATTGGCTAAATTCCTCCAGAGCATTGGATCAGATATACAGTACTGCAGGATAAGGATCAGTTTGTCAATTTCCATAAATCCCATACAGAGACTAAAACCAGCAATGAGTTTCATGTTCTTATAGTTTTTCTCAGTCACTTTGGTACATTTCTCAGATCAGAATTGAAATTTGCAAATAAGTATGTGTATTTCTCAAAACAATTTGTACAAACAGCACAACACTATGGATTTCCTGCAAAAGCCTGTAACTTGCTCAAAATCTTTAGTTCATCTCTCAAAACTAAGTTTTTATGTCAATGAACATGTCAGTGCCATCAGAATGACAAGTCCTTGTGTCATTGTGTACGGATAAGACAGTCAAATTGCTTAGTCATGTTGTCAATATAACCGTGTACTTTGGAGGGAGGTTCTGATGAAAACTATGGCTACAGTTTCGATGACAATTATTGCAAATTGTAGGTTACACCTTAGTGTATGGGGGAGTTTGATTGCAAGAGACTGGACAAGATTCACATTTACACTTTTACTGTTTGTATTGTAATTTGTTGACAGACCATGTCATACCAATATAGAAAGGAAAACACAACACTGCATAGCACAAAGAAAGAAAAAAAACAAAAGTAAAAAAATGTGAACATAGGACAATATCCTTAGGGAAAAACTGTGCATGCAGTGCTGTAGGAATTACAGTGCAGTCTTCCTACACCTCCTGACGTTCCTGTCTGTTGGGCCACAAATTCTCATCCATGTCACAACAAATATCGTCTCTTGCGATGCAGCGTGGAAAGAATCTTTTAGAGTGTCTTATCCAGCCTCTGCAGGCATCTGCTGTGATGTCATCACACGCTGCATCCATGGCATACAGACGGATCATCTGTGTATGTGGCTGGCGATCATACACTTTCCATCTCCATGCTGAGAAAAATTCCTCAATGGGGTTAAGGAATGGAGAGTAGGGTGAGTGGAACTCTATCAGCATCCTGTTGTGGGCTGCAAACCATTGCCTGATGATGTTGGAGCGATGAAAACTGACATTGTCCCAAACTATTACGTACTTTGGCAGGTCATCTCCAATCTGACCCCTCTCTTGTTCAGGGATGATATCTCTGTAGAGAGTGTCTAAAAAGGTGACAAGATGCTCTGTATTGTATGACCCAATAATGGGAATATGCATTAGCACACCATTCTCAGAGCTAGCAGCACCCATGGTTATGTTCCCACCCCGTTGGCCTGGCACATCAACTGTAGCCCTGTGGCCGATGATATTTCGGCCACGCCTTCTGCGTTAGGTTGAAGCCAGCCTCATCCATGTAGATGAAGCTGTGCGGTGGTTCACTTGCTTCCAGTTCCATTATACGCTATATACAGAAGACACAAAATGAGTTTTATGAGTTACAAACATTTTCATTTTGGCCAAGATATATGGAGATAAAATACTATCAAAAATGTTACAAATGCGTGTTTAACGTTTTCTCTGTAACAAGCGATTTGTGTGTGTGTGTCATGAGGATCACAAATGCGTGCTGCGCAATCTGCACGTATAAAGCCATTTGTGTGTGTGTGTGTGTGTGTTCACAAATGCATGCTGTACAAACTGCACATAAAACACATTTTACAAATGCTTAAA
>NW_018128007.1:318057-329947 GCF_001952655.1 Monopterus albus | reverse complement strand
ACTGAAAAACAACAACAAACTCCGTCGGGAGGAATATGTGCATCACTAAAATATGCCCTACTGAAAAACTATAAACTCCGCAGGGCGAAACATTAACTTCAGCTTCATAACTTCTAAATTCTAAATATATAAAAATTTAGAACATGCACCACAAACTGCAGGCAACTGGAATGTTCTCTGTTAAAACGTGTTATGTATTAGATATTTTTGTTTATTTTATGTAATGTCCATTTGGAATAGCATTGTGTAAATACTTTTGTTTGGGAAACAGGTTTGGAAACTCAGATGTCCGAGTTTTCCACGTGTCCTTAAACGCACCGTGCATTCGTGGACCGTGGACTTTTGAGAGTGCGGAAAAACACTCTCAAAAATCCGTGTGTGCGCGGAAGGTGATTCGTGTGTGTTAGACGATCCACGCATGCGTAGGTAACAATGTGTATGTACTTTCTAAAGAACTGCACACGAAAAATCGATTTTAAGCATTTGTAAAATGTGTTTTATGTGCAGTTTTTACAGCATGCATTTGTGAACAGCATGACACACACACACACACACAAATGGCTTTATTACAGACAAAACGTTAAACACACATTTGTAACATTTTTGATAGTATTTTATCTCCATAAAGATACAGTTACATCAAATGTATACATCACATATTGCATCTACTTTTCTACAGTCATAGCAAATGTGTAAATGTCACACTTACTGTACTGTATATCACTATACGATGTTGTACTGTTTACTGTGAGGTACAGTTGCTGCATGCTCATGCATGTTTTACCTGTACATACTGGTAGCGCAGCAACATTTGGCTGCACCCTTCGACCAGCCTCAGCCATTGTAAGCCCATGATTGACAACGTCATCAGGAACACGTATATGTCCTCGGCCTCTTCTGCCTCTTCCTCTGTTTTGCCTCCCAACTCCTCCGCCACGCAGCCTCACTCCTCTTCCTCTTCTTCTTCTCTCTGGCTGTTGACCCCGTCCAATTCCTTGTCCTTCCATTGTGTTGTGCTCCAGCTATATGTATACTTGCCAGTTGATGGTTCATGAGATGCACCTTCATTAGGGAAAGTCAAGATTCACCTGGGAGCAATTTACCAATTCAGGACAGATTTAGAACTAATGACTAGGTGTTTTGGGGGTAAGACTATTGCACAGTGAACTATATAATACATTTTGATCAACATGACAAACAATTGATAATGTAGGAAACAGCAGAGAATTGTACATAATCATTTGCATGGATGTATTAAAGCATTTGCAACTTCTTCAGACAAACTGTAGCATAATGTCTGTGAATCTCTGGATCATGTCACATGCACCATAGTTTATTTTTTTTTAATGGTTCTTGATATCATCCACAGTATCCTCCTGAAAAGAGAAGTATTTGAGGCACTGAGGTGTGATAGCAACAAGCACTTCTAAAAAAGTGGTGTGATAATGTGATTTAGCTTGGATGAACATAGATTATTTTGCTTGAGTTTCACAACCTAAAACAAATTAATGCAAGTTGTGTGACCTGCAAAGTATCAGCTCATCAGCAGCAGGCCCAGTGAGGCCATCAGCCACAACACCTGCTCTCATCCATATGCTCTTAGCATCAGCCTGTTGGCTGATGTCAGAATCCTGCCTAGTTTAGGTATTGGTTTGTACTGTCTCCCCGAGATTTATCCAGAAACTGTAACTTGTGTTTGTGCTTTGAAAATCAGTGCAGTTTGCTGAACTGGAACAAAGTAATTTACAGTTTTATCTTTCTTCCTTTCCATCTCTCTTTTATTTCTTGAATTCTTTATTTAATAGTTTTTCTTGTCCTGTTGTTCTTCGCCTTTAACTAACTATAATTCAGGGTGATGGAGCTCAAGATTATTTATCAAAGCTTTTGTTCTTGCATCTGTGTGTGTGTTACAGAACTATTACAAGGAGCAACCTGCATTCAATCCAGACTCGTGTTTTCTCCAAGAACCCCCACTTGCACTACATGTGAGTACACACACACACACACACACACACACACACAATATCAACATTAACAATATGCCTGCATGCATAAATGTAAAAATACACACTGTAATTAATAACCATGGCCACAACCAAAGATGTGTGTCCTGGAAAAGAGAACACACACACACACACACACACACACACAGAGCAGTGTTCTGAAACGGGGCAATAATTTAATCAATTAAAAACTTTGTGGCTTAAGGATAAAGATGCTGTTAGCACTGAGGCTTTTAATTCCTTACTGGTGCTGAAAATAAATAAACACTTAACAGCATTTGCAGAAGGCAAAATAAGGTCATTTCAGAGATGTACATGTAAGTAAAGACATATTTTTGTTGTATAGTTTTCAAGCAGAGGTGTAGATATACTATGACTCTTAGTCCTTTTAGTCTATATCTTCCAAATCCTCAGAGCTACACAGCTGGTATACAGGTGCTTTCACAGTCTGTGTAGGACTCCTCATGGCCACTAAAATGACTTTGATATGAAAAATAGTTCTTTCTCTTTGAGAAGACTTCAACTCTAGATTAAAAGGTCACAAATTATACTTATGTTCAGGTTTATATTGTTATTTAAAGGTTCTACTACCCAACATCTAAACTCTTGTATGTTCATAAAGTTCCTTAGTTTCCTCAGCGCACCAGTAGCACCTCTTTTCACCTCTGTATGATCATGGTCTGTTTTAGCTCCTGGCCCCTTACCCTAAATTTCCAGTCTGCTCTGATTGGTCACCTCCCACAGCACTGAACAGGAACCACCTACCAACTCCAAGCCATGTTTCCAGATTCTGGACAGCTAAGGCCTTCAGTGTTAACTCTGATAAACTTGGTTGGTTAACATTAGCTGCATTTCTACTGTAAATTTCACCATAATAACCACTCTAAACCAAAAAGTAAACAACCAGATGTTCAAGTTGAAGCCTGCTCCTGTCACAGATCTGCTACTGTCACACCACTCTTGTTGTCTAACCTGGGCAGTGTTGTTTAATAGATAAAAACCCCAGTAACGTTTACACCAGGGGTGCCCAATACGTCGATCGCGATTGACCAGTCGATCGCAAAGGTAGTGTTGGTAGATCGCGTGCCATTCAAAAATAAATTAGATGTATCCGGCGTAAAACACATGCGATATGTTAACATGCAAATGGTCAGAGTGACGATTCGCTGTGACGACCCCTAACAGGAAAAGCAGAAAGTGACAATCATTCATATATAGCCTATCATCCATCCTCCCTATGGCATTTGCTACTTGATTGACATGCAGGGCAGCCAGTCTGAGATCTTGTTTTTTCTGACACACAAGTCACCAAACATGCACAGTCAACAGCACGAGCTACTGCAAAACTCCAATGAGCGAACTACCTTGTCAGCCTTTGAATTAATTTCTACTAAAGGGTATAAAATGAGTGGGGGAGCCGAATGAAGTAAGAAACCGAAAACGTACCAAAAACATTCCATACAGAATGGGAGGAGGACTTTTTTTTTCACAACGTTATATTCGAAATGTGTTTGCTTGATCTGCCAATCTACCATCACTATTCCGAAGAAGGGAAATGTGGAGTGGCACTTTCAGACCAAGCATAAAAACTATGACACTCATTCATACATATATGTTGTGTGTGTGTGTGTGTGTGTGCGTAGTATTTTTAGTGTGGGTCGATCATTTTGACTTGGTCATTTGAAAAGTAGCTCGCAAGGCGAAAAAGTGTGGGTACCCCTGGTTTACACAAGGTTTAATACTGTTACAACAAGGCTAGATAAACAAGCAAAGTTA
Source organism: Monopterus albus (assembly GCF_001952655.1). NCBI lineage: Eukaryota > Metazoa > Chordata > Actinopteri > Synbranchiformes > Synbranchidae > Monopterus > Monopterus albus. Next base: position 326,168 of record NW_018128007.1, on the reverse strand, counting down.
GCACCATTTGGCTAAAAAAGTCTCTGGTACCTTGTGACTGTTCATTAATATTACTTTCCCAAACACTTAACCTGTTTCTGCCATTCTGCCTGTAATACAAGCGACTGTTAGCCACATTAGCTGTGCTGCATTACACTGTGGCTAATGTGACTAAGGTAAACAGGCTAACTTTATACACAAGCAGTAAAATAACTTTAAAATAGCCACATATCAGCAACAGGATGTGAGGTAGAGTCACAAAGTCGGAAAAAAATTTGAGCTGCAGTCTGGAAGTAAATCCAGTGTTGTACTGACCCTTGTTGAGAAAGCACTCCGAATTGAAATGATTAGCGTTAGCACATAACATTTTAAGGATATCTTCAGGAACATTTTCATAATAAATATACAATATCCACTGTGTCTTCACTGGTTCCGTGGATGAAGTAGGTAGAGACTTTTGTGCAACCAACAACCAAGCAGAATCCGTGTTTTCCTCTGAACTGTGCCATGTTGCTGTGCATCCGCTGTTCTAGTGAGAAAATCACAATGGCAGACCAGTAGTACCAAAAACTGATCTGCGCCATACGAAATGGCCTGCCGCGTCATTTTGTATGATGTCATAAAGAGAGACAAATCTGAACAGTGCATTTAAGCAGGGCTTTTTACAAATGCGGATAATGTAAAACAGGCACTGACTGCTCCTTTGTCTTGTTTTGTGTGTCTCTACACACACACCCATGTGAAAGTCAGAAAATGCTCTAAAAGTGAATTTTGCATAATATACGTCCTTTAAACATCCCCTTAGCTTTTAGAACCTTAAAGCTCAGGCAAATACCACATAGGCCTGAATATAAGATGATATGTATATATAGTATTTTCTTGAAATAATATTTTGTTTGAAGTTGTATTATATTTGAGGACTAGGCAATTAGACTACATATTTGCAATAAGAAACTTTAGCAAGTGTAAACTATGGGAGTTTCTCATGGCTAATGTAACGTGTTATGGTGGGCAGTTATTATTTAACAATGGGAAGCAGGTTTGCACACCAGATTTCCTAGTGACAGGGAAAGTGGTTTAGTCGAGCTTTGTGTAATAGAGGAGAAGACAGAGGATCCATCAAATACAAGAAAACCTATCAGCCCAAACTGTCATCATGAATTTCAGATTTTTTAAGCCCTGCCAAAGGCTATAGAGCCACCAACTCATTTTTGCTGTTGGCAGCAAGACAGTTTTTCACTACATTCCCTGAATCTGCAGTTCCTTTTCACTTGGTGGCCATCTGTTTGATGTATTTGAACTGCAGCATTCAGTGCCTGACCACTGCACTGAATTGTATTACACTGTATATGTGTTCACTTTATTTTGTCTACCCATTGCATTATTTCAATTAACAACATAATCTCATGATTGCAGCTACTGTGGTTGGTTAAAAGCTGTTTTGCATCTAGTATTCAGCTAGTTACGTAAATGTATTATAGTATAAATATTCTTTTTGTTCTTATGAGTTCAAAGGTTAAAGTCAGCTGTGTTATTACACATTAAAAAGAAATTACAAATGTAACATTAAGAGGTCATGGATGTTTCCTTGTATCCAGAGGGTGCAGTCATGTTGATGTTGGACCTTCTGCTGATCTTCACCACATATTGACTTTGCAATGTATTTTAAATATTTCATCAAACATTTCTGGTCTTCTGCACCTGGCAGCGTTGCCAAACTCAGCTGACTGTAGTGTTTTCTGTATTTCAAACATTTGTGAGCATATTGTTTGTGTTGAGTCTCTTTAAAAAAAGAGAAAAACCTGCTACTGCTGAATGTAGTATCTGAGAGTCATCTTTTCTTTTTCTATAGTATTCTTGCTGGCCTTATTTTTCTTCTATATCTTGGTAACCATTGATTTATTTAGTTTACATCCTTTAATCTGTACCTTCTCGTTTAACCATCCCCACATGTCTCTTTGTTTATCAAATGTCACCTTTGTCATTTTTGCTACCATTATATTATCAATGTTAGGCTGCTCTCTGTGAAAATTTAAGTGTTGCACATCTCAGGTAGTAACTGTGGAGCCTAGTACCTCTAACAGCCTCTGGGGAGGTCAGTCCTAATGGTTGACTGTTGTTGAAAAAGTACAGTGGTGGTAGTAAGAGAGAATATCATGTCACATTCATCTTATGAGTTTTCCAATACTATAAACACACCACAACCAGTGGTGTGATTTTATTTAATTATTTATTTGTTTGTATATTTATGTATATTTAGGGAGCATAAAAGTAAAGGTTCTTCTTAAAAAGTGCATCTAGAGTGTCCAAAGTTGTGTGAGGGCTGCAGTCTGCTCTGTGTCCTGATCAAAGTTCAAAGTGTTTATTTTGTCATATGCACAGTTAGGAAACATGTTTCCCTGTACAATGAAATTCTTCCTTTGCCGTCCACATGAATGCCACAAAATACAAATGAAATATAAAGTAGATAAATAAATAACACAAAATCTAAGGCACTTTAATCAGCACAGATGCAGCAATATAGTAGAAAAAAATATATACAAGAATATAACAGAATGTATGCTGCATGGGAGCAGCATGTGCAGCAGTCAACAGTCATTGTGCAATTATGCATGTGCAAACAGAATGTAAACAGTACATCACATATTTCTTGGTAATAAACTCCTCAGCTGTTTAGGAGTCTGATGGCAGAGGGAAAGAAAGAGTTTTTCAGTCTAGTGGTCCTACATTTCACACTTATGAACCTCCGGCCAGAGGGCAAAGATTGGCAGCTGATTGGTTGTACTTGTTGAACAACAGCTTCATGGAATTAGCATTTTTTGTGGTGGACACTAATATTTGCTTATGTTGGCAGAGCCCAGGTGATGAAACAAAAAGCTCTGGAAAAAAGAATGCCAGGTCCAGCACAAAATTCTAATCTGCCTTAATTATAACTGCCACACAAAGCAAAATGTACAGTAGCTTGTTATAATGCCACTCAACATCATTGCTGTAGTGGGTATGTAAAAAGCATGGCACTATTTGTCAAAGCAAGCCAGATTATTAGACTGCCAGTTTTAGGATGGCCACTTCCCCTACCACTACAGTTGCGGATAACTGCTATGTCCTGCCACTGACCTGTGGAGTGTGAGGACAGCAATGTGAATCTTTTGATACAAAGACTGCAACAACTCTCAAGCTGTTTTCTTTCACTCAACTATGAGGAGCCTCCTAAAGATGGCAAAACAAACACAGAGGTCTGGATGTACACCTCTGTTTGCCCAGGGCAACAAGTTGGAGTCTGTTTGGTAGTGATCCCCCACTGGCTTCCAAGCCAGAAACACAACATTGTTTCCAGGAATTGATCATGAGTTAGATGGGTCCTCATGTGTTGGGACAGAAATTTAAAATCAGATTTGGGATTGGATAGGGTTTAGTCATGTAGGTCAAACTTTGGGCCATATAGGCATAAAGTGCACTTGTGTTTAACAGTTTGGCCACTTTAAAATACAGTATGGCTGCATCAAACAAATAAATAGATTGCTGGAGTGCTCAAAGGTCTGCTTCCTTTAATGGTCAGGGGAGACAGACGCTTCGACCCTTCCTCAGAGTGAAGGATGAGGGCCATACTCGAAAAACACAGCACAAACTTAAGTGCATTGGGCTCAGGTGGGTTCAGACATGAAATACAATATGCTTGTTGGTTCAGGTTAAGCTCGGCCACTACACTACACTACAATATGTGGCTCAATCCATAATCTATCATGGGCTGGTCATAGTGTTGAATGCCAGTCCTTCCTAACTTTCTACCAAAGAGCAGGCAGACCTGAAAACACTCATGAGTTGTTCTTTGATAAGTCATACAGGTCAAAAACAACAACAACAACAATCTGTTGAAGTTTGGGTATGATGTATGTACCACGGGTATCACTGGTTTATTAGAATTCTGCTGCTATGGCACACAGACCCTTGAGTATAGTGCTTTTTCTGGTAAGTATGTCTAAATCTGCAGTTATATGAATAATGTGGGAAACGGTTTTCTGATATCCTGTACGCAGGGAGGTCCGAGGTGAGATTCAGCTTCAATACAAACCACAGATGGAGCTGATAAGTATCTTGCTCAAAGAGACTTCAGCGATGTGGATACTTGCTGACATGAGGCTTTAAACCCAGGTTCCCAAGTGAATGGCAGTCTTTCTCCTAAAATAGTGCCTATGTTGACCGGCGTACTGTACCGATGTCATCATGGTTATGATAGTAAACATGCCGAGTGCCACTGGACCTTTGTTGAGATGGTTACAAAAATAAACACAGTTAAAAGACGTATCAGTGCCTATTGGTCTTAAATAGGAAGTGAACAGCCTCCTGTGTTTTGTCTGTGGATACATGCACCCTGACCTCTTCCCAATGCAAAATTTGTCTCTGTAATAACCCACTCTTTTCACAATTATGACAGCCATGTTGCTGAACAATAACTTGTAACTAGGGGCTGTAATAAGATGCTTGCACAGACGACTCATAAGGTCCTTTTTTAGAAGATGTGAAGGATGGTCCTGTTAACAACTAGTCTAACCTTCAGCCCCTATATATGATTGGAATTACATTCCTCCTGTATTTATATGTTGCACAGATTTATGTACACTTGTACTTACATATACTGCAGGTGGAAGTAACGTTTGTGAGGGAAGCCTGTGTATAAGTTAAGAAGTCTTGTTCAAGGTTAGGTGGCCCATAAACCAGGATATAATCTTGTGTGTCTGTGGCGCGTAGGAGCTGTAATAGAGTGCTGCAGCCAGTAGGGACCAACACTCAAGCAATGACTACTAATCACACATGTGAAATTGGATGTGAAATTCATTCACAGGGATCCACTGTCATACCTTATTGGAGGATGATACAATGATCTACTGCCTTTTTAATTTTTTATATTTGTGAAACTCACATTTCAGATTATGGAATGCTTGATTAGGTTTTAGCAACCTCCTACTGTATATGGCCACAACAAAAACTATTTCCTGCACTGGTTACTGGTGTTACCTCAGTGCCAAAAGTAAAGTTAAAGGTTTGAAGTTGGTTTTACAGTGTCACGTTCATGGATTCACTTGCTTGTGTTTGGAGTCATAATCCTGTCCAAGAATAGCATGCTGAAGGCCTTATCTAGGGCAGAAGAAGAAAATTTGCATGTTCTTCACTGGGTAACTTGCAGGTCATAGAAGTAACTATCAATAGCAGGATGTACATTAAAATGGACCCTAACAGGAATGTAAAATATATACTCTGTATTTTGCATGTCTGTGTCTCCAGTAAAGACATGTTTATAATATGGCTTTGCATGGCTGCGGCCAACAGAATATTAATGGCTCTAGAATGACTGCAGTGAATGTGAAGGAAATCATTTCTATCCATTTATTAAACTGCGTGTATGAAGAGCTTATCCTCAAAGGCATGGCTAAAGGCTGGCGTTGAACTTTTAGAAAAAAGTATGGTCTTTGATAGACTTAAATTTTAAAGTTGCACTAAAACAAAATGCACATGTACTTTGTAAATATTATTAAGTATATTCTAGTCTTTATGACTATAAAGTACTACAGTTAGTGAGCACACAGCTGATGTGAGAAAATCAATAGCATTCATGTGCCCGACCACTTTTTGGCATCTTGTATGTTCTGGCATAGCAACTGTCTCCAAGGAGAAAACAGTGGCCAATCAGGGCTTCAGCCGGCTCCACATGGGAGAGGCCATCTTAGTGCTGCCGAGACTTCCTGAACAGCAGGAAGTGGGCAGATGGTGTTTGTTTCACTCTCTGTGTATTGGTATGTGGATTTGTGTGTGTGTGTGTGTGTGTGTGTGTGTGTGTGTGTGTGTGTGTCGTCTTCAAACAGACTGCTGCTTATTGAATTTAATTTATGTTAATCATTTTAATCAAAGAAGAAAACATCTTATTCTGTCCCTTTCACCTTCTCCATATTTGAATTTAATTAATCATGACTTCATTAAAAACTGTAATAATGGCATGTTTAGGAAGTGACTCAAGAGAAAACTGAATGGAACTTTGAGAATGCTGAATGAAAAGGAATATGGAAAATGAATGTGCTAAATGGGCACACTTTGTGTTTCTGTGCTTCATTGAGGTGTTCACTGTTGGTTAGCCACAACTATATAGTGTAGGGACATTTTAGCCAACTTGAAACAGATTTTGTATAGCTCATTAATTGAGATTCACTGCAGTGGCCTATGTGTTGGATGGACCTCACATCTGACATAAAAATTATTGTCAGTGTGGTGTCATTACTACACAGTTTCTGTCTCGTTATGCATTCACAGGCTGCCAGATATTTAGAAACTATAGTGCAGTCTGCGCTGTTAGCAGCAATCTACAGGATGTATCTACTGCAGGGGTTTTCAACTAATTGTGACCAAGGGACCACCATTCTGATTATTAGGATTATTGGGATATTAGGATTAGGATTAGTAACCCTTACCACCACTGCTGTGGGGTGGTTACACTGGAAAGGTGTTATTTTAATCCTGAAAGTCACTGTGTTGCTGTGTTCTACATTTTTTATATATTTGTATGAATTTGATTATTCACAAACAATAAGTAATGTGTGGAAAAGAGTTTAAAAATTTCCAAATTTGACATTATTGAATGCATGAGCAGGGACCACCTGCAATACCTTGACAGACCACCAGCGGGCCATAAACCACTGGTTGAAAAACTGATTTACTGGATGTAGTAACAATATACAATAAAGTGCACTAAAATATATTTACATTAATACAGTTTTTATGTGTTTTAATTAGTCTAAGAAGGATGAAGCCAATTACTTTGAAAAAAATGTTTGAGTAATCAGACCATAATGAAAGGTCCATATTTAAGATCCGACTACAACAAAAACTCAGTTTTTCCTTCATTGGTGACTTCCTTTTTTAAATATCAGCCTTTAGTATTGATGACAGATTGGATCCCCCTGGACATGGATAATACCAGACAGCACAAATCTGTGATGAGATATTCTGCCATCCTTCACAAGTGACTCTTCTTTGCTACCCTTTGCTGGAGGGGTGCTGGAGATAGTTGCAGCAGTATTGGTAATGACAAGTCAGCATTTGTACCACCATCAGTGAATAAAACAGAAATGAGCCTGTATCTGTGCTTGTCTATCTGTGGTCACACAGTCTCTTTTGATTCTGGCTTCTTCTGTGTCTGTCCTCTCCTCTCTGCTAGTGATGTAACAATATTGATTATTCATAGCTGAGATTGGCCCTCATCAGTATTCCTCTCAGGATAAGAGGGAAGTGGAGAGAGAACAAGACACACTTATCATATATATTTCTGTTTTTTTTTCTGATTGGCCTTCAATGCTGCCTGAGGACCACTGGGCTCTAAGCTAAGACTGAACTGCCTATATAGGCGTGATATATTACAGCTTCCAGACGACTTCACATTGTTGTTCTCTGGGCCTTACTGGAAGTCTTCCCCTCTATCTGACATGACAAACTCCAAATACAGATATAGTACCTGTGATTCTCAAAATTCAGGTCTCATTTCATATGAAGCCCTCTACGTCCTGCCCCCGTCTCACTGCTAGGCTGGAGCTGATTTCTGCCATCTGCCAATGTGCTACACATTGCTATATTGACCTTTGCCTGAGAAACAGAGAGGGATAATGTGCGAGACTGTTAATATACAGCTTAATAGCAGTAAAAAATGACTGCAATGATTGCAGCAGCAGTTCTTCTGTTGCCCATGGTGGATTAAATGATTGTAAAATACATTCTGAGGTGACACAGTAACAGGTTTCATTCATTCATTACCATTTCATAGCTAATACTATTTAAACTGGCTGGCTAGCTGCTAGCTACTCTGTATTGATGTCCTGTGTGTGAGGTCAGACTCGTCATATATGTGGTTAAAGTTCTAATAGAATATAAATATGACCCCAAGTTGAATTATATTATATTATAATATACATTATCTTTAATGATAATCATAATCACTATGTTATACACAAAAGAATTTTTTCTCCAGAACTGAGGCAGCCATCTCTGGCGCCAACTCTTATACACACACACACAGACTGATGGTGGCACTGTCCCTGCAAGGCCATCAGGAGCAACTTGGGATTCAGTGTCTTGCCCAAGGACACTTC
>NW_018128007.1:315684-315967 GCF_001952655.1 Monopterus albus | reverse complement strand
AGCTGCTACAGCTGCATCATTGAGAGCATCTTGACCAGCTGCATCACTGTCTGGTATGGCAGCACTACTGCTAGGAAGGTAGGTACTTTATTGATCCCACAGTGGGGAAATTTCTGTGTTACAGCAGCAATAGGTAACAACCAACATAACACCATAAGAACAGAACTTCATTGAAACACGGGAAAGAACACAACATGGACACAGCTGCTGTAAGTTGCTGCCACTCCGTACGGCACAACAAAGAACACTTAGTCGTACAATAAAAAGTTACATAAAGGCAACC
>NW_018128007.1:310414-314922 GCF_001952655.1 Monopterus albus | reverse complement strand
TACTGCTATGGACCGCAAGCACCTGCAGAGAGTGGTAAAGACTGCGGAGAAGATCACCAGGACTCCACTGCCCTCTCTGCAGAGCATTTACCGCCGCAGTGTGCGTAGGAAAGCTGCCTCCATCCTCAAGGACCCCACCCACCCCAGCACGGACTGTTCTTATTCTTGCCCTCCAGTCAGAGACTCAGAAGTGTGAAATGCAGGACTTCTAGACTGAAAAACTTTCTTTCTCACTTCCATCAGACTCCTAAACAACTGACTCAGGATCTACCTCATGTAATTCCATCTGTACTGTTTACATACTCATTTTGCATATGCATAATTGCACATTCACTGCTGAGTATTTGCACCCCATGGCTCCCACGTAGCATATATTCTCTCTGCATTATATTGTGTTCTTGTTGTATTTTTATTTGCTTCCTTCACTTGCTGCTTTAAAGTGCCTTAGATTTGTGATTTTACTGCCTATTTAGATTTGTGTTATTGCTCATCTACTTTATATTTCACTTGAATTATGTGGCATTCATGTGGATGGCAAAGTAAGAATTTCACTGTACAGGGAAACGTGTTTTCTAACTGTGCATATGACAAATAAACACTTTGACCTGACCTTGACCTATATGGCTATATTGACCATCTTAGTTTAACATGTTAGCATGCCAAAGCTTAGCTTATGGATGGCTGTGTTTAAGTGCATTATTTAAGGACAATCACTTGAATTGTTTCTACTGGTGCTGTTCATTTTTTCACAGACAGAACTTGTCATTGGAACTGGCACGATGTCAATTCAAGTCAAGTTTATTAAGGTCAGAGTCGCATTTACATCATGACCCTGACATGTATATGTGACTCAAATATGGATGAGTGTACATATACCACCATTATCATCACTTCTGCCACCACCGCCCCTGTCATCATTATTATCATCAAGAGTGCCATAACTTTTCATAATGGCAGCTCGCTTTTATTTTTATCTCCCCATTTACTCTTCTTACTGCATAAATTATAGGACTGTCTATGCTTATCATTTGTAATGACTATCACAGATGAAAGTCCTCACCGAGGACAATACCACACACACACACTCACTCTTGATTAGTATGGGTTATTTTCAGAACAACTGACTGGGCTATGAAATGACAGGTGTTGCCATAATAATTATAACTGGCGTTTTGTGTGCGTCTGCGTGGGTGTGATGTATTGCGGCCTATGGTTGTTTCAGTTGCCAATCAAAAGAACTTCTGTCATGTCATGAGTTGTCCACACCATCAAACTTATTGTTTTGACCTTTGACTGAGCTCTCTCTCTCTCTGTAAACAGTTTACTCTGAGGAACTTGTTAAAGTTTACATGGAGCGATTTTTATTTATATATTCTGTATACCTCTCAGTTGCCAGTTAATTAGGCCCACTTAGCTGAAATTAATTCAGTCAGATCCAACAGACCTGAATTAAATCCCACATTCATGACAGTTATTTTACATGAATACTAATTTCCCCCCAAACTATTTTAGAGGGCTATTTACTGAAAACAAATGCATTATTTTATTCTGACAGGTGGGTGCTGTGGGTTTCTATATGGTATTAATATACTTGCTACATTCATTGAAAGGTATGACTGTGGCAATCGACCATACATCATATTGCTTGACTCAAATACAAATCATGTTGTATTTTACATACAGGATTAAATGTGTAATTTCTTTGGCATCCACACTGTATATCTATACTGTAGCTTCATAAAGTATTCAGAACCCTTCACTTTTTGCACACTTTGTGTTTCTGTATTTAATTTTAAACTGATAAAATTCAATAAACACTAGTGACAAAGTCAAAACATGTAATATTGCAAATTTATTAAAAATCAAAACACAAGAGCTCTCATTTACTAAAGTTGTCAGGCCAAAACCCCAGGAACAACACAATGGGCTCTATTTTCCTGCCAGTGCAATTTCTACATCACCTCATTCACAGTCCTTATGCACTTTTCCTTAGGCACATGTCTACGTTTTGTTGCACATTTGTGTGTTTGTATTTTCCTGCCATGACTGAATGAATGCACTTACACTGAGATGGGAGCAGAAGTGCAGTTGAGGCCGTGTGTATGCTGATTAGGCAGCGCAGCACAATTCCGGTGCTAATTGTGACCTGAAATAACAATAACACCTGCTCAGACCACCTTTTATTGCTGTCACGGGCATATTTGCAATTTTCCTGACAAACACGAAGGCTGGGAGGCACAAGATCAGGTACCACAATGTATTTTAATGGCCACACCAACTGGAAATTAACCCTTAAATCCACAACTGATCTGCTGGAATTCACTCTGAATGATTTATTGTGTATCATGAAGATTATTTTTAAATAAGAAAAACAAACTAGTTCTCAGTGCGTGTCTATAGATATGAATATGGTCAAACAAGGTTGGTGCATGTCAGGACGCGCCATCTGTCCTTACAGGATGCAGCCAGAGCTGATCTGCAGTCGGTGTCTAGGAATCCAAATCCACATTAAAAATGACACATGATGAGCCAACCAGAGTGGTTGTTATGTATCTTGGCTAAGATGCATCTCGAACTTGACTGAAGTTCACCTGTGAAATAACTGGACATAGTTTAGAAAGGTACACATCTGTGTATATACACTGAACACAGTTATAAATGCAACACTTTTGTGTTTGCCCCATTTTTCATGAGCTGAACTCAAAGATCTACGACTTGTTCTATGTACACAAAAGGCCTATTTCTCTCAAATATTCTTCACAAATCTGTCTTAGTGAGCACTACTCATTTGCCGAGAAAATCCATCCACCTCAGAGGTGTGGCATATCAAGATGCTGATTAGATGATTATTGCACAGGTGTGCCTTAGCCCTGTGCACAGCTGATGTGTTGCTGGTTGACATGTAAACCAACATGAAGCAGGAGGAGCTCAGTGAACAATCAGTACCTTTTGGAGTCAGTTTAACACTGGAGCAGAGAGCATCTGTTTTCTTGTAGCTTTAGGAGGCAATAAATGACTGGTCATGACAAATACTGGAGGAGTATGGTGAGGTTTCCGCTTTTCATATTTTGGGTAGGACACGTCCCCTGTGGAGATTATGCCCTAGTTATGACTACAGCATTCACCCTGTATTCATATCATTTATGTATTTGTGCTGTATAACCTTTTTTTTCATTTCTTCTAGGACAGTTCTCTCAAACATTTCTGTCTCCCAGACACTCAACACAGACTTAGTCTTCACACACACATCTATACACATACATACTTCATACACACACAGACCAGGGCTCTACTGACACACACAACCTGTTACCTACACAGCCCTATGAAGGCCACATACCTAAGACACATTTCTGATTGGTTCCAGCTAGTGAGGTGATAGCTGATCGATGTTATACAAAACCTGACTGTAACTTTGCACTGAGTGTGTGACCTCTTGGTCAAGATACTGGTATTGTCTGATTTGTTTAATAAATTACAGAAAGTCTACCTGAGACCCTCTTACTGATTTCGGCAACAGTGACAAATAGCTACTTATTCACATTGTTACTCTGCCACACTAGAGAATAAAGTCAGGCTAACATTTGATCATTATAGTTGCCACGTAGCCAGAAAAATGTTTACATGGCCCCTGAAACCAGCTATAACTTAACCATCTGCATGAACACGTGCACGTCATAGGTGCACTCCAGTACTTCATCAAATAGCACTACACCTGTACCCACAGTCAGATTAGGTGAAAGCTCATATCGGTCTTGTGGCAATTTGAGAACATGTGCTGGCTTCACATCTCAGTACATTCCAGAATTCCAAAATGCAAAACGTCTTACATTAGGGCAACTCACCTTCACTAAATTACAGCAAAGCATCATTTCTCCTGCTTCATATACTGTAGGCTATTATGTATAACCTTGTTCCAAGCCTTCTTTGAAATTATATCATGTTAACACTGGGTGAAATAAACAACTCCAATACTCTTTGCTCATCAAACATCAAAATGTAACCACCATGATGCCTGCTTTGCACTGAAATGTTCATCTTAAAACTCATTCATTCCCAGTAACGATACTGTGCCCATCTTGACCACAACAGTTTTGTTCCTTTTGGTTTTATTGACCCCCGTTCTTTTCACCACGTTAACTCTGAGAGACGAAGCAGTCCAAGTAACTTCAAAACAGTGCTGATTTATTCAATGATCACAGGTAAAATTAACATTAAACGCTCAGGAGTCTATGCACCTCCAGCATGCACGCAGGCAGCCGGAAGATGGACCAAGCCCCCGAACCATAACAGGCCTATACATTATATCACTTTGGGCTAGCCCACACTACTCAGGGATGCCAAACCGTGATGTCTCTGGTGCCAGCTTTGCAGCTGACCATAGCAGTAGTCAAAGCATGAAGAAAATCAATGTGTGATTGTCTGTTGATTGTGTGGTGTGTATCTAAGACATTCAGACATGACATTAAGCATAAGAAAATATTATGATTACGATTATGATTAAACAC
>NW_018128007.1:308551-309255 GCF_001952655.1 Monopterus albus | reverse complement strand
GGCCCCCCCCCAGAAAAGCCCAGCCTCAAAGCCTGCTGCCACTTGATCTACTAGCTTGTACTCATTTGAGACGCCGCGGGGAATGCCAGTCGCATCAATGTACGTGGGCGATAATCTAGCTGGATCAAATAAGGCATCCCACTTTAACTGGTGTCCCTTAAAAGGATGACCAGAGCCTGACACAATGTCAGAGACTGCAGCTTCAACTACAGTAACTGGAACTATAAGTGAAATCATAGTGCAGGTACCAGACCAATCAGGAGGAAGAGTATTAAGTAATCTATTACTACCACAGTACCAAAACACATCAGACCTGGCATAGGTCAGACGTGTAGCATTAGGCCATGTAGTAAGATCAAATGTGGTGTCACACCAATCAGGAGAGATGGTACTTACATTAGTTCCAGTAGCATTAGCCTTAGTTACACAAGTGTAGTTGTTTTTGACTGCAGTAAAAATAGGAGGTACTTCATCTTTAGGTGCCAATGGGTAATAAAGTTCCAATTCTCTGCATGCAGGTGTTTTTGGATTTTCAGTCATGTGCAGCTCAAGCATGCAGTGTGTGTGTTTTGGATCTGAGAGGAGAGAAAGAACAGTTAACAGGGCAGGACGGGGTCCAGCACATACAACACAAGAGGCATTAACTGACGCCTCCTCCGCTGCATTTCGAACCCAGTCAAGCCAAAAATTCTTCTGAGTAAACC
>NW_018128007.1:303452-305500 GCF_001952655.1 Monopterus albus | reverse complement strand
GCTGTTGGTTAATGCGGCTTGGCGAGGAAAAGGGAGCGCTTGGTTTGATGCAAGGCGTCTCTGTGTTAATGCAAGCATGACAGAATCATTGTTACATGAGACTGAGATCGCACAGGGGCCTAGGTCACGCTCACAAAATGATTTATCGTGCAGCCCTATTGGGTGGTTATACGTAATATTTGCCTGTAACAGATGGCGATTTGTTTCTGCTGTAGGGTTCTACTCAGCTGCTTTATACTCTTTAGAACTGCACAAGATTGATATAAATGTATTCTGATGCAGAAAACCAGTTTCAGTATAAAGATATGAGCTTTGATCACTTTCCACTAGAAGAATGCTACATTCTACTGGTTTTATGTAGAGGTGTACTGGTTGATGTGATCGACGTGATGTTTTCAGTCATCTTCCTCCTCTCCTCAGGTGCGTTTCAACCCAAACATGAACTGCCATACGTGGGTGGCTTCTGGAGGCCAGGCAGGGCTGGTCAGACTTAACTGTCTGAGAGGTATGATCAGCCCTCAGGCCAAGAACTTGATAAGTAAGAACCAGGATCAGTTCAGTGGTCTGGACTCACCACAAGACCAGGGGGAGGCTGTCCAAACTGAGGTGGATCAGCTATAGCAAGAGCTCAATGCCACCACAGAATCAGAAGGTGGATCGCACTGTGTGTACGACTGCACACCAGCAAAAAAGTATTTTATGAGTGACAATAACTTTTTCAAGTGCACCTACAGTATGTTGTACCATACACATTTGCTGTTTATCAGCTGGTTTTTATCCTGTTTCAGGTGGCCAGTAGCCAGGAATGGTTTAAAACTAAACATCAATTCTCATGTACTCATATTCGTTGGATAAGTTCTGTTCTTCTAGCTGAAATAATATTCATGTTTTGAGGAACCAGAAGTAATCGTCCTCCTTTAACCACCTCCGCTGTCTAAAACCATTTGAACTCACAGTCACAAGCTCAACAGAGAACTGAGCAGCAGGGATAGATTTCCCAACAAATGTCACAGGTTTAATATTTCAGTTCTCTCTGTCGTTATAATAAAACTTGAAACCCAAAGCAGTTTGCACCTACTGTAGAAGTTTTTGATTCCAAGTAGGTCACTCCTGGTTTTTGTGGTCACTCCTGGTTTTACTCAATGATTTTGCATACAAGTTGCAAATGGTAAACATGGCAGTGCAGCATGTTAGAAATGCAAATTGCCAGCTTATAAAATCAGCTTTTGTCAGGAAAAGCAAATAATAGCTGGCTGCAGTTTAAGTGATGATGTTCAATTCATAAATCGTTGTACATTAAAAAGAGGTTTTGGACATTGCCGTTCTCCCATCAGACAGTGGTGTTCTTGTAAGCCTAAAGAAAATCACCTTAAAACCTTGTTAAGTTTTCATACATTGTATCTGCAAACATGAAATGTTGTATTCATGACATTCCAGTGCTGTTTGTCAACATCTGTGTGTTCTCGTTAGGGAAAGTGCGCAGCAACAGGAACGTTGACATCGTTTGTTAACTCGTCTTATTGACAACTTTTATTTTTTTTAAGATCAGTGTTCTCAGGAGAGTTTACTATAAAGGTCAGCTGAAGGATCAAGATGCATGTCAACACCAGAGGGTGTGGTCTGCAACATCTGAATGTGGCTTTTGGAGTTGCACAATGTTGAACAGAGCCATCTGGAAAAGTGATGTCCACATGGCACGATGACATCATCATGGTAACATTCAGAGAACACAAAATATCACATGCCAGAAGATTAACGGGACAAGATGGAGAAAGTAGAAATGAACGATGAAATGAGAGATTGCTCCACCTACAAGGAACTTCTTCAGAGAACGGCCACTCCTCTGTGAAACCTGAGAAGCCGATAACAGATGTAGTACGCTGTGAACCTGTGAGTGGTGAGTTTAAAGTAGAGTACCTTGCTCCTGAGTCAATCAAGCACAAATGGTCTCGACCGCTGATAGTCACTTTGACTAGTGGCTCGAGAAACATTGTCTGTGTACTCAGAGAATCACCTGTTACAGACTTTTGGCAGCCCTATTGCTGAGG
>NW_018128007.1:294786-303130 GCF_001952655.1 Monopterus albus | reverse complement strand
GCATACATCTGCTTATCTGCAGCTTTCTGTTGGTTCACTTTATCTCTCATCTCTTTAAGCTGTGCTTTTGTCAGCTGTGCTTGTAAGGAGGAGAGTTCATTCTCATCTTTCTCCTTAGCTTCTTTGTCATTATCAATATACTGAATGATGTAGGTTGACCACTGCTCTAAGGGGAGAGCATTTAAGCCTATCACCTGTTTCAACAGCTGCTGGATATTTACAGAAAGGGAAGACTCAACAGCACTGCGGAATAGTAAACCAATACTGTCAACCATCGCAGGATCTTCACCACTGTAATTGTGCCAAAGTTCACGTACCCTGATAAGGTACTGAATTCCTGTCTCCCCTGTCTGCGGAGGAATGCGAGACAGCTTCTCTCTGAGTTCCTGGTTAGAAGAACTGGGTAATATCTTACAATTGGACTGTTTGACATGTTCTTATAATGTTTAAGGTACTGTAAGTACTGTAATGACTACTGTCAGATGAGGTGAAAGATTACTGAAATCCATGTCTGTGCAGATTCTCAGTCATCCAGGTCATAGTAAACTGAAAACAATGTCCCTTAACGACTGAGTTGTTGTAGTCCAGTATCAATGAGAGTTGTTACCTATCTATTGTACAAGTCGTTACAGTGTAGTCAGGAGTGTAATGACTTGTACATTGGTGAAACTAAGCAGCCGCTTCACAAACGCATGGCCCAACACAGGAGGGCCAACTCCAGTGGACCAGAGTCAGCTGTACACCTCCACCTTGAAAGGAAAGGACATTCTTTTGAGGACAGTGAAGTCCACATCATCTCCAGAGAGCATTGCTGGTTTGAGAGAGGAGTTAAGGAAGCTATTTTTGTAAAAATATAACACCCCTCACTAAATAGGGGTGGTGGAGTAAGACACAACTTGTCATCCATCTACAATCCTGTCTTGAGATCCCTGCCCAAACATGCCCACCAGGACAATAGGCAACGGTCGACAGGGGAGGATTCAAAGACAGGTAACGACTCTCACTGATACTGGGCTATAACGACTCAGTCGTTAAGGGACATTGTTGGCCTTCAAAGGACTGAAACACCACCGAGGGTTATAAATATCTCCGGCTCAACACCAGCCAGTCAGAACTGATGAAGCCTCTTGGATGAGAGGTGAAACCTAGAAATCTAGTCCAGTTGATTTTTTTTCTAAGTTTTTTTCAGTGTACTATGACTGAGAATCTGCACAGACTGTAACACAGCCATAAAATGTATAACTTATGTTCTTTATAATGACTTAAATGTAGATTTTGTCTACGCTACAGCAGAAAGTCGGAAGAAGAAGAACTGGACTGTTGCCCAGTGGTCCAAAGTCCTCTTTTCAGATGAGAGCAAGTTTTGTATTTCATTTGGAAACCAAGGTCCTAGAGTCTGGAGGAAGGGTGGAGAAGCTCATAGCCCAAGTTGTTTGAAGTCCAGTGTTAAGTTTCCACAGTCTGTGATGGTTTGGGGTGCAATGTCATCTGCTGGTGTTGGTCCACTGTGTTGTTTGAAAACCAAAGTCACTGCACCCGTTTACCAAGAAATTTTAGAGAACTTCATGCTTCCTTCTGCTGATCAGCTTTTTAAAGATGCTGATTTCATTTTCCAGCAGGATTTGGCACCTGCCCACACTGCCAAAAGCACCAAAAGTTGGTTAAATGACCATGGTGTTGGTGTGCTTGACTGGCCAGCAAACTTACCAGACCTGAACCCCATAGAGAATCTATGGGGTATTGTCAAGAGGAAAATGAAAAATGAGAATCAAAATAATGCAGATGAGCTGAAGGCCACTGTCAAAGAAACCTGGGCTTCCATACCACCTCAGCAGTGCCACAGAATGATCACCTCCATGCCACGCCGAATTGAGGCAGTAATTAAAGCAAAAGGAGCCCCTACCAAGTATTGAGTACATATACAGTAAAAGAACATACTTTCCAGAAGGCCAACAATTCACTAAAAATGTTTTTTTATAGGTCGTATTGTTATGGCTAACTGTCAGGACCAGGAACTGAGGACCCAGTAAGTGCAGGACTCGGACACAGACTTCAGATAAACAAAGATTTTTAATCTGGAAGGGTAACAGAGGGTGTAAGGAGTGGTGTGAACGTTATGGCCGGTACGGGCGACTGGGAGCTGAGTCAACTGGACCACTCGTGAGCAACCCAGGGTACTGACAGCCACTAAATTGAGAACAGAGGAGGAGGATGAGAACACTCAACAGATCAAATACTGACTATGTGGGGAAGAATGATGGGAACCTGGAACTGAAGAGCAATGCTGTGCGGGGAGGCACCAGACCCTGGCCGGTGTGTGGATCCGCTGGTGGGGGAAGCTGTGGCTCCCAGCTACTGTGATGCAGCCCAGGTCAATGCCAGCGTGGAAGGGGCCTCTGGGCAGCTGAGTCGCCGAGGATGGCGCGTACCGTTCCCACAGGATAATCCTCAACTAAGAAGCTCGGGCTGCGAGGAGACAGCAGGGTGCAAAAAGGCAAACAAAACCCAAACTTCCCAAAACCATAGTTCAGTCAAAAACAAGGCTCAAGGAGAGTTCCACTGGCACAAAGCAAAAGCCGCTAGTACAGCGATTCAGTTTAATTCAGATAAATGCAAAAACCACAGGGATCATCATAACAAAAAAAGGAAACACAGATAGTCAGATTGGACTTGCTTACTGATGATGGCGGGACGTTGAGAGATCATCTGGCAACGATGACACACCAACGTTCACCTTAAGTACTGCTCCGCTGATTGGGAGCAGGTGTGCCTCGTTGCCGGGAGTGGACTCCTGCACCTGTCGGGGTGGAGCTATTGATGGGACCAGGGCAGGCGGACGAGGTGCTGGGAGCGCACTCGGCCGTAGCCATAACACTTATGAGGTTTTCTAATTCATTGAGATAGTGAATTGGTGGTTTTTTGTTAAATGTGGGCCAAAATCATCACAATTAAAAGACCCAACGGCCTAAACTATTTCAGTCTGTGTGTACTGAATTTATATAATACACGAGTTTCACTATTTGAGTTGAATTACTGAAATAAATGAACTTTTCCACAATATTCTAATTTATTGAGCTGCACCTGTATATTCTCAAAGTAGCACATGCAGTATCAACAAAAAATGAGCAGTAAAGTAACTACTACTTAGTGCTTTTAAATTTTCATTATTTCATGCATTATTTCATTTAGTGCAGACATGTAGATTTACCTAACTTGAATAACAATTAACTTGAAGTGCTTGAACAAAACTGAATCTACATAAACATTACAGTACTGACTATGAAGGTTTTAAACTACAAACTGTTTTTTTAAATACTCCCTACCATAAACTTCTCACCATTTCACCTTTTCCCATTCAGATTTATTACCACACTGTAAATGTCATCTCTGCCAAATAGTGCAGAACGTGGCCTTCATTGCACATGTAACCACACAATGATTTCACCATGTACTGACACACCCTCAAGTACACTTCTGCATCACTGCAGCAAGGGGAGAGGTTAAGCCACTTCAGGTCACCAAACTAGAATTTCAGATGCTGTTAATTTGTTCTTGAGCAGCACCTCTATCAATATCATTCATCTCTAATGCTTCAGCTGCATAGTGCCTACACTTATGTATGTTAGGTGCTGCCAACTACAGAGACACTTTGAAGATGATCAAACATGGCTTGACATGTAGGAGACACCCAATATCCTGATTGTATGGAAGGTGTTATTTCCATTTCATTCCAATGTCTAAAACAATATAAAAATTATTTAATTAATAGCCATCCTGTAGTTGAGTGAATTAGTACTACAGATATAATGATACTCTTGTTTAAAAACTGGGTGACATAGCTGTGGTGCTTATGATCAGGCGGCTGTGGAATTTTAAACTGGTGTGGAATGTTGTTTCTCAAAAAGAAAATGTCATTTCCCATAAGCCCTGTTTACTTGGTGGTGATGCTTATCCATCATCTGCAGCTTTCAGAAACTCAGAGAAATTTTGCTTCATTTGCACCTAAAAGGCTTAAAATAGTTTTCTGAATTTAAACAAAACCTATTATAATGGCATCTTAAATTAATAAAGTTTTTGATTTTCATCCATAATGCCATGTGTTCATATGTGTTAAAGTTGAAGTTCTTAAGATAAATGTTGCACCTGAGAGTAAACTACCTGGTTTTGAATGTGTCTCCATACCATGGGGTGTATTTGCCCATAACTCCTGAAACCTTACCTGTAAGTATTCGGCTGTGTGCGCACGCATGTGTTTTCAAAAGTAATTTGATCTCAGCAGACGCACTGAGCTTATTAATTTCTGTCTGTATGAATAAACCTGTTTGAGGAAACTGAACAGAACTGTTTTGAAACAATGTGTCATGAATTTTAATATACATTTTTTACCTGTTCTGTCAGTCAGGTTTTTTTTTAAAACTTTTTATGGAAAGTGTGTGTGTGTGTGTGTGTGTGTGTGTGTGTGTTGTATTAAGCGACAGTGGTAGGAAACTCCTGTGGAGAGTCGAATTCTTAAAAAAGTGCAGGCAGACTGGGACAGACAGAAACTAGTGATATACTTTCCTTCTCTTTTTCTTTTAATCTGTTTCTCATTTATTTCAAATGATCATTAAAAGTGCTGTGTAATCCTTTCCTACATTTGACTTGCTGACAGTGCTGCTGGCAGGAGAGGACGAAGGATAAACCACCACACTGCTGAACAATGAGACTTCATATCAGTTATTATTTAATCTGTTTCCATTAGCGTTTACAGCGGGTATGCTTCCTTACAGACTGTACACATGTACAGTACTGTATACAGTCTGTAGGTACAAACGCAGCACTCACAGTATGTAATGTTCACACAGTATGGGATGTGTTAATGGCATGCCCATACTCTTAACTACTGGTGCCAGCCAAAGTCAATCCTGAAAATATAATCAGTTGTGATCTGAGACAAGTCACACAGTGCAAATACAAAATAATCACCACATGAACGCTACCTTTCAGTTAAGGAAAAACAAATAATTTTTTACACTTTTGCATTCCAGATGAATGACTGGAGATAGTTCAGTGTGTGGATGCAGTTATACACAATCAAAATAATTCAACGTACAAAATTAAAGTCTGTGTGGGTTATTTCCTTAAAGCCCCAAATAAAGCCAAATATGGCAAACAAAAGCAGCAGGAAAACAAAACCAGATTCACAGATAAAACATCTATAATCACAGTTCAAATATATTTACAACTTTTTACAAGAATGTATCACAATACAATGCCTCTCTGCCCTCATTCAGAGCAACTTTATCTTAAAAAATAAATGTTAAATTAAATTAATCAAAATCTTAAATTTAAGTCCTTTTTATTAAATCTAAATGTAATATAAATAATATGATCTTTAATCTAAATGTAACTCTTGGTGTTAAATATTGACTTGCGACAACACCAAACGCAGTGGACTTCACATTTAGGCACCGATATACCAACAAGTTGCCTTCATATGCTTCACAAGTGTTGACATTTTGTCTCAGGATCCAAGTTTCGGTTTGTTCTCCTCCTCTCAATGTGCCACAGTGTTGTGTTCCCCATTGTTTCAGTAGATCTGAATCAAAAATCACAGGTCAGCTGTCATTTTCCTTGTGATGGGAAGGAGAAATAGAAATGGGTACAGTTGATTAGATATATCACAGTATTCTTAAATTACTGAAAATAAAGCTTCTAAAGTGTATTGTTTTGCTGCCTTGTAATGAAGCTAGCTAGTTAGCATGAAATTAATATACACACTATACATTGACACATTTTATGCTGATGAAAGTACCAGTAAAGTACCAGAGCTTTCCAAGATGGCGCTCCCATGTGAGCGACATCACAGGGCTCTCTGGGTCAAGTTGTTTCTCTTTTGTCTCTTTTTTGCTTATTTGTGCCATGTTAAGGCAATAGTAAAGACTGCAAACATTATTTATGACCGGGTGATGTTATTACAGCTAAGAGAGCACAGAGAGTTTGACCCAATTATGCTGGACTCTTACCCAGAGCTAACATGCTATGTTAACACGGCCAACCCCCAACTAACAACAAGCCGAAGCGAAGACCTGGTAGGCGGGGAAGAGCCGAAAGGAAGCTCCGGCGCTTGTTTAGGAGGGGTGTCTCATATTTTGGTGTTTGGTTGCCCAGCACCACATCTGAGCTCGGACTCAGGGCAATTAAAGGGACCTGGGTACATGCATGGAGGTGTGCTCAGCTGATGGCACACCTGAGAGAGCCGTGCACAGCCTCGATGCACTGGTCCAGCTCAGATAAGGATAATCACCTGTATTTGGCCAAGTATGTTACACACAAGAAACTCGCACCGATGGCTCTAACCATCAGGGGCAACTTGGAGGTTCAGTGTCTTGCCCAAGGACACTTTGACATGTGGACTGCAGGCGAAGATTCAAACCTCTGACCCTCTGGTTGGGAGATGACGAGTTCTACCCACTGAACTACAGCCACACATTCTATCAACCCTAAATAAACGATACATTGCCAAGGTCTGTGGCACAACCTTTGACCCCTCAATTCACATCCAACTAAAAAGGCTGACATTAACATGACAAACAAACATGGTGCCCACCGAGGTGGACGTGTTTGCGCATTCCACTCTCGAATGCCAGCTTTTGGTGTGTTTTTTTACTTTTTCTGCAGTGCACAAATGTCATGCACTGCTAACATACAACACACAGGCATTGCTGGATATCGCCAACTCACAAAGCCACTGGGAATTTACTGGTTTCATACCACCGGAGCTACAACTCATTGTCCGCTCCCGCAACAGCAACAACAACAACAATGATGACAACCACCATCACCCTCAGGGAGCCCCCGGAGCACCAGGCACAAGCGAGCAGGCTGAAATTAGGAGGGCCACCCGAAGACGCAAGCGAGGCAAATGAGGGGGACTCCATGCTAGGCTAAAAGCTTGCGCTACTCAACCGCCATTACCCAGCCTCTTCCTAGCTAACGTACAGTCCCTGGAAAACAAACTGGACGAGCCAAGGGCTAGGATTACAGCACAACAGGAAATCAGAGAATGCTGTGCTCTAATTCTCACGAGACTTGGCTTTCTGACAGAGTTCCAGACTCTGCGATTCAGCTACAAACACAACCTGTATATCGAGGTGATTGCACTGCTGCTTCGGGGAAGGTAAAAGGAGGTAGTGTGTGTGTGTTTATCAATAACTCGTGGCGTGGAGATGTACGGACTGTTTACGTCTGGCGAACAGTGCTTATAAAGTTTTTATTGCTGAAATGCTGGCTCTATTATCCAGCAAGAGAGCACAGTGCTGTGTTTCTGGCTGCTGTGTATGTTAGCCCAAGAGCTAATCCCTCTGCGGCTCTCAGCAAACTCTATGATGTCATCAGCGCGCTAGAGACAGCACACCCCGATGTTGTATTTATCGCTGCAGGCGAGTTTAACCAGTGCAATTTAAAGACTGTGCTCCCCAAATATTACCAACATGTGAACATTCCCACTTGGGGCAAGAACACTCTGGATCATGTTTACAGTAACATATGTGGTGCATACAGGGCCGCACCCTGCCCCCACCTTGGACGCTTGGACCACATTTCTTTCTTTGTTCCTGTATCCAGCTTACAGACAAAGACTGAAACAAACAAACCCTGTCACCAAACAAATTAAACTCTGGACCACAGAGACTGAAGGCACCCTGCAGGGCTGTTTCATCCAAACAGACTGGGATGTGTTTAAAGCTGCAGCCACCTCAGAGGACTTTTCTGTCAGCATACAGGATTATGCTGAGTATGTGACCGGGTACATTAGTACCTGTATTGACAACATTGTGCCCACCATACAAGTCAGGAGGTTCCCCAACCAGAAGCGCTGGATAAACAGTCAGGTACGCCACATGCTGCATCCTCACTCTCATGCATTCAGATCAGGTGATGAGACGGAGTACAAAGCTGCAAAGTACAGACTGAGGAAAGCCATCACAGCAGCCAAGAGGCAGTACAGAGAGAAGCTGAATGGCTTCTATTCTACTGCTGACTCCGGACTGATGTGGCAAGGCCTGCAGCACATCACAGACTACACGACCACCACCAGCATCATCAGCTCCACAGACAGCCTGCCGGATGACCTCAACACCTTATACACCCACTTTGAGACCTCCAGCCACAACACAGAGAGAAGGCACACACACACCAAGATCGAGACCACCCAACCCCCCATCTCCCCTCCACTAACTGTCTCACCAGACGCACAGTCCTGAGGAAGATCAAAAAATCAACCCCCGCAAAGTGGCAGGACCGGACAACATCCCGAGGAGGGCTCTCAGGGCATGTGCCAGCGAGCTGGCTGATGTTCTCACCA
>NW_018128007.1:293409-294585 GCF_001952655.1 Monopterus albus | reverse complement strand
CCGAGCCGCTCTCGCTCTATTTGTTTTTTTTTTTTTTCGAGTTTTCTAGATTTTCTGTGTTGCTTTTTGTGCTATGTCGTTTTCTTCTGGGGAGTTGGGCTACCAGGAATACAAGTTTTATTGCGTTTGCATTATGTTTTTATATTTTTTACAAGGTTTTGAGTCTGCCTGGGGAGGACCCTGTTTGCCAACTGTCGGCCATCAACGCCAGCAATCCTTCCGAGCTCCTTGTCGTGAGCTGCCGGGGATTTTCTACGGGGATGCGAGGTCGTGCGATGGGAGAGGTGGGACTGCGGGGCTGGAGTGAGGCGCTGGGGAAGAGAACAGAGGGATGGGCCATGTTCGCCATCGGTCCGCTCCCCTCCAAGATGAATGGACGAGCTAGCCACGCGGGCAGAGCTGCAAGAGCGGCCCTACGTGCTTCACTGAGAGTCCTGGATTTGTGGTCTGTGGTGACAGTTCTTGACGGTATTGTGTGATGGCGGCAGACACAATACTGGCAGGCCCAAATCCCCATCTCGAGGACATTGAACCATGCCCCCCCCCTTTCTACTACAGAAAGGGGATAAAATGAGTGGGGGAGCCGACTTAAGTAAGAAACCGAAAACTTACCACTTCCATGTGAAATGAGAGGAGGACTTTTTTTACTATGTCACGTTCGAAGTGCGTTTGCTTGATCTGTCAATCAATCTACCATCGCTGTTTCAAAGAAGGGAAATGTGGAGCGGCACTTTCGGATTGTTTGTAAATGTACATAAACACTACCTCTTTCATATATACATACACACACAAATAAATGAATATATGTATAGTATTTGCAGTTTAGGTAGATCATTTTGACTTGATCATTTGAAAAGTAGCTCACAAGGTGAGGTGTGGACACCCCTGATCTAAATCAAAACATTTGTGTCTTTCCACTGTTCAGAGAGATTGATGGGTGATTTCCACACTCTTTTACATTAGTCTGCACTATACTGTATGTATCATTGCATTCAGGCCTCATATACTTTTTTCTTTTGCTTGGACAGAGGCACACTCGATACTTTGAATGAAACAGATGAAAACATGACCTGGACTCTCTGAGAACAGAGTGGTTTGCAGGATTTAAAGATAATTTCTTTAAAATTATCATCTTTTGGTGATCTCTTTTTTTTAATGCTCAAAGAGACAATCAGC
>NW_018128007.1:282104-293371 GCF_001952655.1 Monopterus albus | reverse complement strand
CACTACCACTGTATCATCAGCAACTAAGAAGGGATTGTTTTGGTAGCATTCTGCAGAAATCTGTATTTTTAACTACAAAACATAGTGTACTTCTAATTTACACTTTGAGCAATATGATGTATAATACATATGGGATAAGTATATGCGGATATTAATTAACTTAAATCTGTTTGGTTTAACATACACAAAGAGATTCTGTTTCACATTTTTTGTCTCTTTTATTATATGTCATACCTAAAGATTCTCCACCTCCACACACCCAGATGTGCAAACAGAGTAGAGGATAGGATGATAGCAGGCTTAGGGTTGTGCCAGTGTCATGTAGATCAGCTTTAGGCCTTTTTAAGGCCCCACTGAGCTGATGCAATGTGGAACAAGACAGAATAGCAAAGGATGGAGCTGGGAATTGTAGTAGCTTGATAATACAACTCCTCACAACTGAAGAAAGAGAGTATTTGTCTACACTGGCAAAAAAAGTTTGGAAACACCTACACATTATTGTATGTTTACACTGAAATGTAAAAAAAATGTATACCAAAACAAAAAAATGTGGTTGTCATTCATCTGTAAACAATTTAATCAGCAGGGAAACCATCTAAAACTTCAGAGAGTACCTTTTACAAAACATTTATCATTTGCAACTGTTTTCCAGAAAATTCAGATGTGTATGCTTTTAATTGATCATACAATTCATCACAGGTGTTAAAACATTTTAAAATAGGTTAATGTCCAGTAAACCAGAAAGTAGTGTTTATATTTGGCTCTTCCTCCTCAGGGAGAGTGACTTGTCATTTTCAGCGTAAATTTGAACTAAAAATGGCCCAAAAAAACAACTTTCCTTAGAAACTCTTCAGTCCCTACTTGTTTTGAGAAAGGAAGGTTATTCTCTATGAGATATAGCCAAGATAATAAAGATTTCTTTAAAAAGGTGTACACTATAGTCTCCAGAGACATGCTGCAACTGGATCCAATCAGGACAGAAGATGCAGTGGAAGGTCCAAGTGCACATCTGCCCAAGAAAACAAGTACTTACAAGTGTCCTCTTTGAGAAACAGACACCTCACTCCTGAATTGGCTCCATCGTTGAATAAAACAAGAGAGAAACCAGTGTGCACAGACACTGTGCATAGGAGACTCAGCTGGCCTCATGGGCAGAGTTGCTGAGGAAAAACTCCTACTAAGGTTGGCAAATCGGAAGAAAGGGTTGCAGTGGGCCAAGATGCACAAACATTGGACTTTAAATGAGTGGAACCAATTCTTGTCGACTGATGAGTCCAAGTTCGAGGCCTGCCTAACACCACCAGTGAAGCATGGAGCTGGAAACATGATGATCTGGGGATGCTTTGGCAATGGATGAGTGGGCAATCGGCAAGGCATCCTCAATCAGCATGGATACCACTCTATACTGTAGAGCACGGGTGGCCAATTCCAGTCCTTGAGGGCCGCTATCCTGCTTGTTTTCCAACTATCCCTGCCTGACCTGCTGCTGATTTCTGACTGGCTGAACACACCTGAGCCAGGTAATCAGCAGCAGGTCAGGCAGGGATAGTTGGAAAACAAGCAGGATAGTGGCCCTCAAGGACTGGAATTGGCCACCCCTGCTGTAGAGGCATGCCATTCCTGTGGGCAACAACTGACTGGGGATAGCAGCAAGACAATGACCCCAAGCATCCTTCCTGACTTTTCTGGAGAAGCTGCTGGAATCCTCTCGGTGATGGCTTGGCCAGCAGAATCACCAGCTGTGAACCCCATCAAGCTGGTGTGGGAAAGGCTGGGCTGAAGAGTTATGGAACACAGCCCAGCCAGCACAGCAGACCTTTGGGAAGTGCTGCAGAAGGCCTGGGATGAAATCACACCTGAAGATCTGCAAAAACTGATCGGTAGAATGCCACCAATATGTCAGGCAGTTGTTGCTGCATGCCTAATGTCCTCCTGGTTCTTGTTTGAATGCTTGCTACACCCTGTCGCTATCATCTCCCAAATACTGGATCCCTCCTGTCTGCTCGCTGCCACCTCTCTTCAGTACTCTGTGCCTATCTCTTGCACCCGCTAATCCCTGTTATCCCCCCTGGACCTCTGTAAGTGTTCTTGGACATTTTCCCCATCTCGCCTCTGAGTTTTGTCTTGGTTTCTCTGTCTACCCTTGAGGAGAGTTGTGATTTCCGTTAAGCTAGAATGCTCCCTGGTTGATCTTCAGTTCTGTGTTAGTTTGGTATTTTTGTTAGTCCCACCAGATCAAACCTCTTGTACCTCTTTTACATTTCTAATTGGACTTTATCAGAAATAAAACTAAGTCAAAAATGTCATTTTCCAAATTTACATGAATTTGCATGCATATCTGCTTATGTCCAAGCAAAATGTTTATATTTATGTTTGTATATGATACAGTTTGTATAAATGACCACAAATTTCCAATTCCCATAAATTCCCATATATTCCCATGGAAAGTCTCCAACTTGGAATATTTCCAAAATTCCCAAGCTTAAATTCCCATGGAAAGTTTCCTGAGGGTTTTTGGAAGTTTTCCACCCCTTTGCAACCCTTGTGATACTTATGGTTTGATTATTGGCACAAAAACCACTTTGTTCAACCATGATCATGGTTGTAAGACAATGTTTAGAATGGCTATGGCTATGAATAGTTGCAACTAAACAGCAGTTTCACACTCTGCTGACCGATTTAACCAGCCAGGCTCCTTCTTACAAATCCTAACACCCCCACCTGTGATCTGGGAGACAAGCATCATAACTCATGTTGCCACTAGCTTCTCTGACACTCAGTCATTTATACAGTAATCCATGCACAATTTCTTACTATACTCTTGCACTTGTTGGCAAAAAATAGTTTAAAAGGTAACATACATACTATACAGTGTTAGCATTCCATAATGTGTGTGTGTGTGTGTGTGTGTGTGTGTGTGTGTGTGAGAGAGAGAGAAAGAGAGTGGCCACATTGACCTTCACATGCTGATAGGATTCTAACATGCATTCAGTGTCATGTACACTTCCACACACCTACAAAAGCACACACACACACCGCCCACAAACACACAGCCCCAGACCTTCTTACAGTCATGTCTCATTTCCCTTGTTGCTCATTATAAATGAGCATACAATTATCATGTTTGGTGTGTGTGGAGTGTTTTAAATATGAGGCTGTCCTTTTCAGCCTTATTTATTCAGACTGACCTTTCCAAAGGACATCTTATGCATATAGAGAGGAGTGACTGTGAGGGAAAGGTAGTGAGCTCTGGGACTGTTGCTGTAGCTCCTATGCACAGCATACAGCATGTGTGCTATGTAGTGGGCTCTTTCATCCAGAGTGCCTTCTGCTGCTATGAGTATGTACATTTATAGCTGCCGAGGGCAGAGGGAATTACAGCAGCACTCTTGGCACAGTTAGAGCATCACTCTGCTGTTGTCTGAGTTGTATTCAGTATCTTATTCACAACTGACCACCTCAGTGACCCAACACTAATTTAGCTTTTATTTTTCACATCCCAGTAATGGTAATAATCCTAATAATGCTTATTAACTGAATTTGTTCAGTACTGTGTGCAATGAGAAGCTGAAAAAAACAACAGTAATTGTCAATAGGTGTAGGGGGTTTTTGGCCCAGTGCTCCATGATATTTGAACAGAGGCGTTTTAAGTCCGAGCAGGCCAAGCGTGCGTACGTTATAAACCTCCTGCGGGGTAAAGCCTTGGACTGGGCGGAGGCCCGGCTGTCTCAAGCGGGGTCCATAACCTCCGATCAGTTCCAGGCGGAATTACGTGCCGTGTTTGACCATCCTGATCATGTGGGCACGGCGACTAGGCGGCTGCTTGCGCTTCACCAAGGGCCGAAGAGTGTAGCTGACTACGCCATTGATTTCCGCATTCTGGCGGCTGACACAGGGCGGAACAATGCAGCTTTCAGTAGATCTTTGTAAACGGTTTGAATGACAACATACGGAAAGAACTGGCGACTCGAGACGAACCGCCAGATTTCGACGCGCTTGTGGCTTTAGGGTATACCTGGCTCTTACAACACAATCCATACATTGACTGGACTGAGGGTACCGTGTTGGCATGGAGCCCACACTGTGCCGCTAACTGTCTTCGTTCTGCGGTTCCTCCCCTCAATGCTGTCAGGCCCGACCCAGGTCCTGACCCAGTGGACCTCTCCCAGGTTCTGCCAGTCTATTGGGACCTGGGGGTGGTGTTTCGCAAAGATTTGGCTGTGTCCCTGCCTCCTCACCGGCCTTACGACTGCTCCATAGACCTCCTCCCTCTGGCCCCATTGCCGTCTAGCAGACTGTACAGTCTGTCGAAACCGGAGAGAGTGGCTATGGAGCAGTACATTACGCAATCGCTGCAGTCTGGACTGATTCGGCCATCTTCATCCCCTCTCGGGGCGGGGTTCTTTTTTGTTGGTAAAAAGAATGGGTCCTTACGGCCTTGTATTGATTTCCGGGGCCTGAATGCCATCACAGTAAAAAGTAGGTACCCACTACCACTGCTCAACTCTGCTTTCGATGCCCTTCAAGGGGCTGCTGTTTTTACTAAACTCGATCTCCGCAATGCCTACCATTTAGTCAGAATAAAAGCGGGAGACGAGTGGAAGACAACTTTTAAGACGCCTCTGGGGCGTTTTGAATATTTAGTCATGCCCTTTGGGTTAACACACGCTCCTGCTGTCTTCCAAAACCTGGTCAACGACGTCCTGCGCGATTTCCTCGACCGGTTTGTGTTCGTGTATTTAGACGACATCCTGATCTTTTCGGCATCACTCCAAGACCACATACAGCACGTCCGCCTTGTCCTGCAGCGCCTGTTAGAAAACAGGCTATTCATGAAAGCGAAGAAGTGTGAGTTCCACGCGAGCACGGTGGGCTTCCTGGGGTTTGTCATAAAGCGGGGGAAGATAAGAGCAGACCCAGAAAAGATCCGGGCTGTTGCTGAGTGGCCAGTACCAAGCATGAGAAAAGAGTTACAACGTTTCTTATGGTTTGCCAACTTTTACCGTAGGTTTGTTAGGAACTACAGTATGATTGCAGCGCCTCTCACTAAACTGACGTCCACCAACATCAAGTTTCACTGGACAGCTGAAGCAGAACAGGCTCTTCTAGCCCTTAAGGACAGGTTCACCTCATCCCCCGTTCTCATCCAGCCAGACCAGACCTGTCAGTATATAGTTGAGATAGACGCTTCAGACACGGGGGTGGGGGCAGTGCTGAGCCAGAGATCCGCAGCAGACAACACTGTCCACCCCTGCACCTTTTTCTCCCGATGGCTCTCTCCGGCCGAACAAAACTATGATGTGGGCAATAGAGAACTACTGGCCATTAAACTGGTGTTAGAAGAATGGAGGCATTGGCTGGAGGGAGCCAACACCCCATTCACAGTTTGGACAGATCATAAGAATTTGACTTATCTCCAAACTGCTAAGAGGTTGAACGCTCGACAGGATAGGTGGGCGTTGTTTTTTCGTCGGTTTGACTTCACCTTCACGTATCACCCCGGCTCCAAGAACATAAAACCAGACACTTTGTCTCACTTATGGGGTGCTGCGCAGGGGGGTCGAGGGGGGGACCATCCTGCCCGCCTCCCGTATAATAGCAGCCGTCACCTGGGACATTCTTGATAAGATCACAGATGCCCAGAGGAGTCAACCAGATCCGGGAGGGGGGCCACCTGGCCGAACATTTGTTCCTGACTCAGTGCACACTGACGTGTTAGACTGGGCCCACGCCTCTAGACTCACCTGCCATCCTGGTATCACTCGGATGCGTGCCTTTCTCAGACAACGGTTTTGGTGGCCCACCCTAGACCAAGACGTCCGCCAGTACGTCCAAGCCTGTCCGATCTGTGCGCGTTCCAAGACCTCACACCAACCCCCCTCTGGGCTGTTGCGCCCCCTTCCTATACCAAGTAGGCCGTGGTCGCACATTGCCATAGACTTTGTCACAGGACTCCGGCATTCACCGGGTCACACAGCTATCCTATCCATCATCGACCGGTTTTTGAAAGCGGCCCATTTCGTTGCCTTGCCTAAATTACCCACAGCCCAAGAAACAGCTGCTTTACTGGTCTCACATGTTTTCCGACTCCATGGCATCCCTGTGGACATTGTCTCTGATAGGGGTCCCCAGTTCACGTCTCAGATGTGGAGGGCTTTTTGTAGGGCCCTGGGTGCGACGGTCAGCTTGTCCTCTGGGTTCCATCCTCAAACTAATGGGCAGGTGGACCGACTCAACCAGGAGCTTGAAGAAACCCTCCGGTGCATAACCTCGGCCACTCCCACATCTTGGGCCCAACATCTGGCCTGGGTTGAGTACGCTCACAATACCCTGGTGAGCACAGCCACGGGGCTATCCCCCTTTGAGGCGTCGCTGGGCTATCAGCCCCCTCTGTTGCCCTCTGAACAGACGAGCGTGGCAGTCCCCTCAGTGCAGACACATCTGCGACAGTGTCGCCCCCCCCGGCAGCTGATGCGCGCAGCGCTTGGGCGCACCTGTGAACGCAATCGCCTCCTGGCGGACCGCCACCATTATCCGGCACCACCTTCTGTTACGGCCATGGCCCACCTCCAGCACCTCGTCAGTCAGGTAACACCGGTGCTCCCAGCAGCACCGCCCCTGTACACGTGGGAGTGCAGCCCAGGCGAGGAGGCACACCTGCTCGCAATCGTCAGAGCAGTACTTAGGGAGAGCATTGGTGTGTCCTCGCTGCCAGATGATCGCTTGTCATCTCCCCGGTAACAACTGCCTGTTTTCAGCCCTGCGAGGATACCTGCTCACACCTGGATTTTCCCTCTCAGTGTCCTTCACGTCCCTCTCTGCTCTATTGTGGACCAGCTCGTCAGACCAGCTTTCTCCTGTGCTTTTTCCTGCTACTCCGGCCACACTTCGACACAGTCAGCTATCAGGTCCCCTGTAATCCACCAGAATTAGCCACATACCTCACCATACCTGTTCCACTTTCTCATGCTGTCTCCTTCTGCCCTCCTCTAGCACACCGCATCCAATTCCAACCACCAACCCCGGGTTGCCGCACCAGCAGTCTAGTCCACTCATTGCTCTCAGCTGCCCCGCGACCGACGGATGAAGTCAGCTCTGTCACACCCCCTATCTGCACATTAAACATTGTTACCTTGTCAAGCCTGAGTCTGAGTCCTGCAGTTTATTTTGAGTCCGTAAAAAAGAAAAAGGAAAGCACACTACTTACAGTGTGCCATAACAGTAATTGGATGTTCTCAAGAAGTAACAGCAGAAGATTATTTGGAAACTCCACTATGTTAATTAATCATTAATTGTTCTCAAGCAAAAATGAAGACAAGAATGAAAAATGAAGACAAGACAGACAGACCAGACAATCAGCAGATTTATTCATAATAAAAATAATTATTTGTTGCTGTCTCCAAACAAGTTGGGGCTGCAGAACAGTGTCCCTGGTAATGGTGTCTACAAAACCATTGTATGTGTATTTTAGGTCGGGGTAGGCCTGGAAAGCGGTGTGGCTTACTCTGGGGCCCTGAAGATATTTGACAGCATGTCCTGATATCTCCCTCTTTGGGGCCAGATCATGGGTAAATGGCACTTAATTGGAATAGTGAGCTTTCATAGAAACGTGCATCCATTCTTTGGCACATTTAATTGTGTATTATCAACTGTAGAAAAAAGCGGGATGGACAACTTTTGTTCAGCTCACAGGATATTAGCAATAGTAGAAGTCGAGTGGACGAAGCCTTTGCTGCTCAGTTCACTACCCTGTGTGCGAACAGCACTCATATTTGCAGAGCACTGCAGCTGTGTCATACTGCACACAGTAATATAACACAAAAACTAATGGTCTGCCCTCTTAGACAAGCATCAAATATAGCTCCTATAGCTCTTACACTAACACAGTGGAAAACGGCATCTACACAAATCACAATCCTTACTGCCCACATGACACTAATTACAAACCAGTTAAACAATGACTCATGTATAGAAAAGATGGGCTTTTTTTAGTGTGTAGGCCTAGCTGTAATTGTACTACAGGCCTTATTTTGACCAAAATGGTTTTTTGACTTTCATCACACCATCAGTAACATCAATCAGTATTTATTTGAATAGATCTGTTAGTGTGGACATGCATAGTCACGTATGTATAGTGTGCACACAGAACGGATGGTTTTGTCAGAGACATGCTGAGATGACATATGCAGAGTGAGGCACATCTCCTTGTAATCATGCAAATGCTGAGTGCTAGCAAGCAGCACATGCATACTGACGACAGGATTACACTCTGAATGATGAGCAAACACACAAGCACAGATCAAACACACGCACCCACATCTTTTTCCCTGAGAGGTGACAGCAAACATGTTTAGATGTCAACTGTTAAGAATGAATCATTTGCTTGAGTTTTGAGTAGTGTGGTCCCAGATGTTTTGGCCTCACGCTTATAAATCAAAATCACATGCATATTACTGAAGACAAGGCAGCTGTTATAAAATTTTTGATCATACTGAAACATACATTTGAGCATGAAAGTTAGACCCCCTCCACTCAAAAACATGCTTTTCTTATTTTTATAACCCATAAATATCTGCTGATGACTACATATACTTGGTGTTGCATGTGCAGGTTTGTCACATACAGGGTGCCTTTACACTCCTCTGCTGAAGGAGGTGGTCTGTTTGCTCCACTGAAATCTCATGGGCAAAAAATTTTAAGGCTTGACAAATCTGGCAGCCAAGCCAGTCGTGGTTCACCATGCAAATGTCTGCAGATTTCAGGAGTGTGGCATGAAACCTGAAGCAGCCAGAACTAATTTTTCACTGAAGTGGGAGTAAAAGCTTTGCTGATGACAACAAATATGCTGGATTGCAGTTTTGGATGTAAACCAGATTTGTGTACTATTTAACATTAGTTTATATGAGAAATGTATTGCAGTTCATGTGTTTTCATTACCATATAACCCTTTTATCATGCAATGACAATTCAATCTAAACAGAGCATGTTAATTAAGGCAGAAATGTCCCTCATCCATTACCACCATTGTTTAGCCAGCTCACAAAGAACCACAAGTGCACAAACTGCTGGTAACAGAAATCAGCAGTAAAAGGAAATCCAGTCAAGCATTGTTTGTATTAAGAGAACACACACTCCTTCATTTTTGTTGTATAGCCTACAATGCAGCATAGTTGAAACTCAAAAGTTTAAACTTGTGCAAGAACAACACTGACACAGCATGGCTGAGGTTCCTGTGGTGATTAATCCCATTGAACATGCTATGGCTTTTTACCTTGGGTTTGATGTACTGTACATGCATTTGAAGTGTAGCCAGTAATACCCTCATTGTCTACTATTTGATGGAGTTTTGGGCTGTTGTTTCCCTTCTCCAAGGTGGGGAGAAGTGATCTACTGTGGGCTCCTCTGTGTGCTTCCAATGCACGAGTGAGCACGTGCCTAGCATAGACCAAGGATGTGTCAATGGAAAATGAGCCATGCCCTAGGTGCATGCTAGCAGCTGTGCATTGCACACTCTGGGCTTTCGGTGTAGACATGGGGTCAATCTCTTGACACCTTACTTTTATAAGCTATTGCTACACGTTCTACAGTACTGTGATGAAACTCGGCAGGGTGGGCCAGGAAACAATATGGGTGGGCCAATGCCACCCAGGCCCATTGCTGGCTACAAAGGGTGGAGCAGCAGAAAATATCCAAGTACTGATACCTCAAAACTCTTTTAATAAAATACTTCAGTAAATGTACTTTATTTTCCACCCTATAGCTAAAAGAATAGCTTTAGCTGAGGATACATGAGTGCATCCTTCGCAGAAATCTGTTACGGGTTAAGACGCGCCTTTATTGAAAATCAGTTTGTGATTGGATGCTTCACTTAAGGATCAGAGGAAAAGGACGTCTTATGTCAGTTAAAACGTCTTTCCTTGTTCCTTTCTCCTCACAATTTCTCCTTGCATCTTCAGTGGGCGGGACTAAGAAGCAAGGAAAAGACACAAGTGAGGGAAGAGTGGATGTAATTAGGTGAATCGGGATTCACCTAGTTAGCTGGTGATCTGTTGTGTTTTAGCTAACTAGCTGCTGACCTATGGGGCTATATCTGGTAAAATGAGAGCAAGAGTGTCTCTAAAACATTCATAAGCAACATGTTTTATTCTACCAAGCAAATGTACGGTAGAAATATAGAATAAACCGCCTTGAGAATATGACTTGTGTTACTTGACAGTGTTGCCATGGCTGTTCACAGTCATGCCAAAATAAATAAATAAAATAATGACATAAAAAAAACACAAACTGTTTATTTCATATAGTCTTGGGTAATGACAAATTAGCTCTAAAGATACTAAAATGAAACATTCAACTATGGATAAATTACGACTGAAAATGTACATGGGTTGTTTTTGACCCGTCTTGTGCAGTAAAAGGTAGAGAGAGCATTGTTACGATCGCTCAACACACATATGAGCAAGGGAATAATTAACGGACTTCGGTGCAAGCAGTGATAATATATATAAAAACAGGTAATGAGGAGGAGGAGTGAGAGGACCGGGTGTCGATCAGCGGTAGCAGGAAAAACAGTCAATGAAGAGATGACGGGCCGGGCTGTGGAGGTTGGATTCACTCCTGGGTTGGTCGGGGTAGAGTTGATGATGGCTGAGAGTAGAGAACAACAGATAAACAGATTAAGGAGACTGTGCATCGACCTGTAAGGCAGTGGCTGGTGGAGTTGAGGTAACCCAGGGTCCAGAGTAGCGGTCCGAGGAGGAGGAGAACCAGTGACGGCCGGGCAGGATAGAGACTAGCGCTAACACGGAAGAAAAAAAGCAAAACAAAGGCAGCGGACATACTTGGCACAAAGAAACAAACGAGCATAGTAACGAGGCCTAAAGAACTGGCAGGGGAGTGAACAGTGAGCCGTGGATAAATAAGGAGGGAGACTAACGAGGCGCAGCTGGTCAGTATCAGTGAATCGGGGCAGGTGTGTCTAATCAAGTAATCAGTGCAAGGGAGCTCACTAGTGCAAGGAAAAAAAGAGGAAAGGTGCCACCAGGCAAACCTGACAAGCATATGCTGTGCATCAGAGGGTTAAAATGGGTGTGGTCCTAATGCACACTCCATCCATCCATCCATTTTCTTCCGCTTATCCGGGGCCGGATCGCGGGGGCAGCAGTCTAAGCAGAGATGCCCAGACCTCCCTCTCTCCAGACACTTCCTCCAGCTCCTCCGGGGGAATGCTGAGGCGTTCCCAGGCCAGCCGAGAGACATAGTCCCTCCAG
>NW_018128007.1:272868-280620 GCF_001952655.1 Monopterus albus | reverse complement strand
GGTTCGGGGATTGCCACCACGACAGGCACCGGAGACCTTACGGCCACAGCTCAGAACGGCCACATCGACAATGGAGGTGGAGAATATGGTCCACTCGGACTCAATATCTCCAGCCTCCCCCGGGATCTGGTCAAAGCTCTGCCGGAGGCGGGAGTTGAAGATCTCTCTGACAGGGGATTCTGCTAAACGTTCCCAACAGACCCTCACAATACGTTTGGGTCTGCCGAGTCTGTCCAGCTTCCTCCCCCGCCATTGGATCCAGCTCACCACCAGGTGGTGATTAGTTGACAGCTCCGCCCCTCTCTTCACCCGAGTGTCCAAGACATACGGCCGGAGGTCAGATGAAACAACCACAAAGTCGATAATCGACCTCCGGCCTAGGGTGTCCTGGTGCCATGTGCACTGATGGACACCCTTATGCACACTTTCTTTCTTAATTATCACATCACTGAATTCACTCTGCGGCTTGTGTCATAATTACTATGGCCACTAGAGGTCACCTGTGTACCTCAGCTGCATACCTATGGAACCTCCTGTACTTCACCGAAGACCCCTTCTGAACAATGTTTATGGCCTTGATAACAAGTGATAATGGCCATTACACTAGCAGGGACCTGCCCTCACTAAGCGTGAATAAAACTATAACAATAGTGAATGCTTGTGTATACTTGGTCGCTTGTGCACTTAACGGTTTTAGGGAGGGTTAAGGAGGTTTGTGCTGCTCTCAGGCACTGGCAGACCCTCAGCAGGGATCAAAGGATTAGAATAAAAAGAAGGGGAAAGAAATGGGTGGGTAATGAAAAGCAGAAGTGGAAGTATGGAAATTGAACATGTCTGTGCAGATTCTCAGTCATCCAGGTCATAGTAAAATTAAATAACCTTAGAAAAATCAACTGGACTTAGATTTCTAGATCAAAGACGTTTCACCTCTCATCCAAGAGGCTTCATCAGTTCTGACTGACTGGTGTTGAGCCGGAGATATTTATCCCCCTTGGTGTGGTTTCAGTCCTTTGAAGGCCAACAATGTCCCATAATGACTGAGTCGTTACAGCCCAGTATCGATGAGTCTCGTTACCTGTCTTTGGATCCTCCCCTGTCAGCCGACGCCTATTGTCCTGGTGGGCATGTTTGGGCAGAGATCTCAAAACAGGGTTGTAGATGGAAGACAAGTTGTGTCTTAGTCCACCACCCCTATTTAGTGAGGGGTGTTCTATTTTTACAAAAATAGCTTCCTTGACTCCTCTCTCAAACCAGCGATGTTCTCTGGAGATATGAGTTGGAAAACCAAAACAATAAGCTAAAACAGGCTTCAAAGCTTTATAGAGCTGGGTGTTAGTTTATCACTATGAACAGTCCCACTCACAGTCCAGTATTCATTTTTGTTGGTGCCTTGTACAATGTCCTGTTATTATAATACAGTAGTAGTATTTATCTGCTATTTAAGCATTTGTGTGGAAGATGTACTCAAATACTTTATGTAAAAGAACCAATACAACAATCTGAAGTGAATCAAATCCACTTTAAATAAAATCACAAGCATTATTAGTTTGGTAAAATGTCTCCTCTGACTGTTATTATTAGATTAATAGTGATCATCATTGCTTCAGCAGCATTTTATAGTTGCAGCTAGTGTTTGGGGGTCAGGCACTTCCAAAGGGCCACCAGATAAATCCGAGGGTTTAGCCAAAACATGAGGCAAAGTCAAGGTGCGTGACTGTTGTTTTCGTGGTGTGTATCTAAACAATTGGACATAACCTTACACATTAAGACAAATATTAAGACTAGCATTACAGTTGACACTAACAGCAGTTTTCCTGTATCCTTGACGTGCCTGCAGGCTGAATAGTTAACAGCCCAAGCTAGTCACCCTGTCTGCACTAAACATTCATAGACAACAGATCTCTAATCCATACCTATCTAACTAAGAAATAACCTAACAGTGATCATCATTGCTTCAGCAGCATTTTATAGTTGCAGCTAGTGTTTGGGGGTCAGGCACTTCCAAAGGGCCACCAGATAAATCCGAGGAGCTGAGAAATTATTAATGGGAAAGGAAAGATAGAAAACAAACAAACAATATTCTGTTACACATTTCTTGTTTACTTTTTGTGAAATGTTGGATAATTTGAACTCTTTTGGGCCAAAAATGATTTAAATGAAATCATGTTTAGAGAGGAAATGTCTTTTTTGGTGGAACTGCTAACAACTCCTGGTCCTCTGAATCATGACAAGGGCACGAAGTCACAAGCCAAATGGCTGGTGTAACTAATACCTACAGCTGACATATAAATGTAGTGCAGTAAAGAATACAGTAGCTCACTGAGTGGAAATATACCATAAAACTAAATGGCAAAGCTCATGCGCTTATAGCACAGTATTGTATTTGAGCAAGTGTATCATTGCTTCTACTGTAAGTATAACATGGAATCGAGACCCAGCAGTGTTCCGAGTCTGTTGCAGTTTTCATTCAGATGAAATCAAAGGAATTATTCTGTAGAGCTGCACCATTCCCCAGACACAGAGAGGACATTCATCCTTGTGTTACTATGATGGACTAATGTTGTGAGACAGTTTGTCAGTGTTTGGCGTGTGTATGTGTGTGTTTATTATCTGCTCATCTGTGGAAAAAATTTGAAGGTGACTTTTGGAAGAAACCATACATCTTTCTTGTTGTTCTCCCATGAGTCTCTTTCTCCTTCTTACCATCAGTTTTGCCTTGCTCTCCTAATTTGTCTTCCTCTCCTCCCTCTGGTTGTTTTGTCTTTTACTCCATATTTTTCTATTTTCTGTTTCTATTTCTGCCCCTCCCCATCTTCCTCCTGTGCAGCACCTACTGCTCTAACTTTGTCCCTCCAAACAAAAGGAGAAAGAATCATAGCTTCTGCATGAAAGCGTGTTGTTATGATGTGAACAGATGTTGCATTTTTTTAAAATCACTTTCACTTGATTTTCTCTAGGTGGAAGTAGTCACTCAATTCCCTCGTTCCTATTTGCCTGACAAGATAAATGACTGTTGCAATCTTATAAAAGCTGAAAGTGAATAATGGTTGCTAGCTTGTTTTTGGTTTGTTAACCTAAAATCTGATCTGAATTATTTGATTTTCTCATGATATCAAGCAGTTATTTTGTGATCATAACTTATTTATCTCACTACCATGTGTTAACAAGACATGATTACAACATAATGGGTCATAAAAAGGTAGTAGCAATCTTACAAATGACTAGTGTAGTACCGGTAGATGGCTTTTATGAGAGGATTTATTCTGAGGTAATTGAAAATGCAACATGATATTCCAGAAAAATCTTAAGACTAGTCAACACTGTCCTTCCCAGAAAAACTGTATCATTCATTATTTGTACCAACACTTGAAACTACCTAAGTTAATGATTTTTTATGACAAGGGTTAGTACTAAAAATAAGGAAACCCCTCTGTAAAAATCCTGAAGTTTGCAGACAACAATCATCAGCCTCATTCAAGACGGTGACAAGTCAGCCTACAGACAGGAAGTTAAACAGCTGGCCCTGTGGTGTGGTTGTAACAACCTGGAGCACATGGAAGACAGTGGAGATGATAGTGGATTTTAGGAGGAGGCCCCCCACCCTATCTCCGCTCACTATACTCAGCAGCACTGAATCAGTAGTAAAGTCCTACAAGTTTCTGGCCTCCACTATCTCGCAGGACCTGAAGTGGACAACCAACATCAGCGCCATAATTAAAAAGCCACAGCAAAGGATGTACTTCCTGCATCAGCACAGGAAGTTCAACCTGCCCCAGGAGCTGCCGATTCAGTTCTATAGGAGAATCATCGAGTCTGTTCTCTGTACTTCCATCTCTGTCTGGTTTGGCTTTGTACTTCCATCTCACAAGTACAGACTCCAGCGGACAGTCAGGACTGCAGAAAAAATCATCAGTGCCAGCCTGGCTTCCATGGAGGACTTGTACACCTTACGGGTCAAAAGCAGGGCAGAGAGGATCACTGCAGACCCCTCACACCCTGGACACAAACTATTTGAACTCCTCCCCTCTGGATGGCGTTACAGGTCTCTGTACAGTGACTTGCACTGCAATTTTTGAGGTGTTATTGTGAAGTTAGTATGTTTTATGTTGTGGACCAACATAGCTTTTATGAATTTTGCTATGAGACTGGGTTGACAAATCCCATACAAAGAGACAGTCTTATAATATGCTAGTCTCTCTCTTAATACCTTCCGAATTATAAATTTAAAAATGAAAGTCCCCAGAAAAATAAGTTCTTTCAGAGAGTGATAACTGAAAAGATGCCACCTGTAAGCCTGTAAACTCAGCACTAGTGTGACAGGAGGATGTGGAGCTACTGCACAGTCATGTTCATATACATTCATACGCTGTATATACAGCTTCTGTGCACGGCACCTTCTCATCAAGCAGGGGCGCCACATATGATAGATAATAGAAAACCGCTTAGTAGCGCTTTCCTCCCCCCCGCTTGCTCCCCCCCCCCCCCCCAATGTGTCATGAATAAATGCCGCCCTGGGGGGCTGCCCAGTTCGCCCATGCCAAAAAACACCACTGTGTACACTGTACACAGTATAACCAGAGGACCTGGAGTCTGTGTGA
Source organism: Monopterus albus (assembly GCF_001952655.1). Lineage (NCBI taxonomy): Eukaryota > Metazoa > Chordata > Actinopteri > Synbranchiformes > Synbranchidae > Monopterus > Monopterus albus. Next base: position 276,022 of record NW_018128007.1, on the reverse strand, counting down.
CTATGTAGACATTGTGAAAATGTATTTGTTTATAAGCATTTTCTACTGTAACCACAGCTATGACACACACACAGATAGAGAGAGAGAGATCCCTACACAGGAGATTTGAATCATTTTATTATTGATCATAATGAGGTGGTTTGGATTGCAGTGTGTATTTTGTTTCCACACACCAGATTGAGTAGCTCTTATTAGTTGGCTTTATGTTGCCATGGAGATGGACCCCTGTGTTTGTGTTTTATGGTACTGCAACACAGAAGGAGTTATGAAAGAAATCTGTCATGACTATGCAGGGTTCAAACACTGTTGCATGTGTGGTTTTGTAGATTTGTGTGTGTATGAGTACTTTGTTGTATGAGTGTCAGTGTAAAATTCTCTCCAGGACACAGACTGTGTGTATAGGCATGTGTGCATGTAAATGTAATGTTGGCAAAAAGTCAGATATTTGTTTTGTAAATCTTCCTGATGGTGACATTTATATCACCGTGTGTCAGTGACATAACAGCAATGGACACCTTTATACATGTACATATACATATACATATATATATATACATATACATATACATATACATATACACCTTATACCTGGACTCCAAAATATGGAAACCAAGGAAAAATATAAAGGCTCCACCACTGCAAAAGTTATAAATATGTTTATAAAGGGATTAAATGTGTCCGGGATGACAAGTGCTCAGAAGTTTAATGAGATCAGATTCGGTCTTTGTAATGTTTCTATAATGAAATAACAAATTGAGGAGATTGGATCTTAGTGTTCAGGCAAACAAAACCAAGTAGGGAAAAAACAAAGGCCGAATTAAATTCCAAACAAAACTGAAACAGTCCAATCAGAGTGAACAGTCCAAAAAGTATAGGTGAGAAAAATAATAAAGAAAATCACAACAAGGATATAATTCCAACATGGGGAAAGATCCAAGGAACTAGGCAAAAGGCTGAGTCCAAAATCCAAGCAGAATCCAAAATAGGCAAGTAAATCTAACCACCGGAAAGCACAAGCTAAACTAGGAACACTAGGAACAAGATAGCTTGAACAATTAGGCTAATCTTGCAAAGACATGAGGGAAAACCGATAACATATATACAGTACTATGGAGTAGCTACAGGTGTGATGTGTGTCAGCAGGGTGTGCAGTCACAGGGAACAGAGTGTAAGGGAAGGAATCCAGTGCCATCTAGGGCTGGATGAGGAAATAAGAATTCAAGAGAAGCCCAAGAAGACCAGGAAGACTCAGGGCAGCAGGAAAACACATGGAGCAGCTTAGATATGCGTGTTTTATGATATTGTTAACAAGCTTTTAAAGTAAAAAAAAATCAAGGGTTCAAACTGTAAACTTTGTACCTTAGCAAGTGAAGATTCAGTACATGACAGGGATCTAATGAAGAAACCCTGAACAAGTCATAGAAGCTAAAGGAACAGTGGCTATAGAGGAGAAAGCATCAGGACAGGGCACTTTTTACCTCGAAGATCACCAATGATGTAATAAACACGCACCAATAAACACTAAGGACTCAGTTTTCCAGGAATAAGGCACAGCAATAGTGGCACATATGGGCGTGATCAACAATGGTTTGGTGACCAAAGAGGCAGCACACTTTTGTATGCAGCCAGGTGCTACTGGGCAGGTATTCAGGTGTGATTTCGTCCCAGGCCTTCTGCAGGCCAACAGTGGATGGATTCTTTCCTTTTATGTTCTTCTAAACTGTAACAGTGTAAGCAGTGCACAGTGAGGTTGGACTGACTTTACTAGCGATCTAACATGATTGATAGGGACATATGCAGGGTATTTGCTATTTTTCATGGCTCATGAGCTGCTTTCAAATTATTATGTTGCATCTATGCAATTATGTAACATGGATTTGGAGTCTGATCTGTGATTCCAAAAACACCAATCACAGAGCAGCTGTGGCTGCATCCTGTAAAGACAAATGGTGCACCAACACTACTTGACCATATTCATATCTATAGCCACATACTGAGGGCTATTTACCTTATTTGAAAATAATCTAAATGATCACACTTAGCCTATTTAATAATTCAGATAATTTGACAATAAATCATTCAGAGTAAATTCCAGCAGATCAATAGTGGATTGAAGGGTTAATTTTAAGTTGGTGTGGCCATTTAAAATACGTGTGTACCCGATCTTGTGCTTCCCAGCCTTTGTGTTTGCCAGGAAAATTGCAAATATGCCTGCAGCAGCAATAAGAGATGGTCTGAGCAGGTGTTATTGTTATTTCGGGTCAAAACCAGCACCAGAATTGCACTGCGCTGCCTAATCAGCATACACACGGCCTCAACTGCACCTCTGCTCCCACCTCAGTGTAAGTGCAATCAATCATGGCAGGAAAATACCAAACACACCAATGTGCAACAAAAAGTAAACGTGCCTGAGGAAAATTGCATAAGGACTGTGAAAGATGATTTGCAGGATTTGTGCTGGCAGGAAGATTGAGACATAAGTCTATTAACTTCAAACAAGCTCCTTCTGACATTTTGAAATCAAGTTTTTGACATCTGTCTTACCTCTCTGTCTCTTTCTCATTCTCTCTCTCAGAAACTTGTCCAAGAACCCCATGTTGACCTCGCTGACATGGCAGATCTTTGAACATCTGCAGCTCTTTGAACTGTAAGTTAACCCATGTCTTTATGTCACTTTGTGACAGAAACTTGAATGAGGTTAAATCATTGTATGATGTGTGTTTTGGGAGAGGTGACAGCGGTGCAGTGGGTAGAGCAGTCATCTCTCAACCAGAAGGTTGAAGGTTTAAATCTCAGTGCTGGCAGTCCAAGTGTCCTTGGGCAAGACACTGAACCCCCCCGTTGCCCTTGATGGTTAGAGCCATCAGTTGAGGAGGCACTGCAGATGGCTGCCATCGGTTCTGTACTGGAAACAAATTCCTTGTTACAACATACTTGGCCAATAAAGGTGATTATCCTTTCTATGAAAGAGCTCTCCAACCTGAAAATATATAAAAGATGACACATTTTAATTTTCAGATTTAACCATGCCTTTGTTGAATGAAAACTGGACTTTATAGTTTCTTTAACAACCTGTGAGCTGAGAAAGTGCTGCAGGAAACCATACCAGACATGTTGACAGGATATGATGACCCATATGTGGGTGGTTCAAGAA
>NW_018128007.1:263682-272784 GCF_001952655.1 Monopterus albus | reverse complement strand
GTAGAAAACATTTGTCACTTGAAATGAAGAGGTCTCATGTATCAGCAGAGTCAGAAAAGCAGTTTAGAAATTTTCTTAGAGATTTTCTTCAGGGTTGATATGAATCGAATATATCAGTGTTTATACGTAGATGGCTGATCGGAAGTCTGAGCCAAGCAGGGACCATCTGTTTGAACACAAAGAGGGGACTCTGTGCAATTTGTGTTGAAGAGTGGGTAGACTACTGACTGTTGCTTATATGACAATCCTTTTGCATTTTCATTGTACCCAGGTGTTCATTTTTAAGACTGTCATTATTAATATTAATAATAAAATAAAATGAAATTATGCAATGGGGAAACTTTGAATGAACATGAATGAAAAAAACTCGTTTTTTTGTAGGCTAAGGCTGGCAGCAGCAGACATGCTGTACATACAGTGTAGGTTGTGATTTATTAAGGTGGATCTAGTGTAAATGTTCAAATAAATATGCACCCATTTGCTTGCTTACCTGTAGACAAACTGCACATTTACATGATTATCTGAGTTGTTTTGTTTTTACAAAATTACATTTCAATAGCATTTATCTGGAATTGGTCATTAAAAAGAACACCAAGAAGAAACTGTCTCCATTTTACCTATAATTAGTGCCAAATTACAGTTCTTTCCACAACATCTTACAGAAGTTTATTAGGTAAACTAGGTAAAATCAGATATTACCAAACAAAACATGTTATTTTGCACCAGGGCTCAGAGGACTAATGGCTCTTTAGTTTGACCAGACAAAGAGCAGGCAGTAAACATCCCAAAAACAGGCACTAAGAGTGAACACTATAACTAGGCGAAGCAACAAAAGGAGTGTCAGTGTCAGCATGCAGATGGTGCAGGACTCTCAGGTGCTACAGGTGGTTGGAAAACAGCGCTTGATGGTCAGTATGGGGTAGACCTAGAGCATGAAGACAGGCCCCTCACAAAGCTTACTCCTCTGCACAAACTAAATACTATCCACAGAAAGCCTACTTCAAAGCTGGCATACCCAATACTTAAATACTTTTGTTAGGACAAAGAACAAAAAGCAGGATCAGGACAGCCTCACTTGTAACTCAGGACGTAATGATATTTGTAATTTTGTGATATTGCAATTGAAAAATATCTCTGCTGTGGGACTGTGATGTATCTACCGGGCTATTATATAAGGCATTTCACTAGTGTAACTGTGTTCATGTCACAGAATTTGAAATGGACATAGCAGATGCTCCATTGTTGACCTTTAGAGCTGCTGTGTGGCAGCAGGTCCGTTTTCCAGTTTCAAGAAATGGCACATGCAGAATACTTGCCGGAAAATTGCCGGATAAATGCAATACTAGCACAAACCAGGTGGCAGTGTTTGTGTATTTTTTTGTATATATCAACATTTATATCAGAAATGCCATTTCTTTCCACTGTGACATGTCAGTTCCTATCACAGATCTGTAAACACAAGTGGAATCCAGCAGTGGGTTGAGCTTAACACTGCCGAGTCAGTATGTCATTATAATAATTAGACAAATAACAACTGCTGCTCTCATGTTCATGATAGCAAGGCTTCATATCAAAGGTGTAAAGCTACAGGAGGAGAGTTTCTTTACTTGTCTCTAGTGGCCATAGACATCCTCAGCTACATTTAATTTCCATTTCAAAGCTTCCAGGGAAATACTTTGGTTTTCTGTTTCTCTGGTGAATGCCGTGTCCTTGTTTCCAAGTCTTTGACATAATGCTGCTATTGTGTTGTGAAACCTCTGGTATCATAAGGAGACACACATATTCTGTACTGGCCTTTTCTGTCCATGGTGGTGAATTCTCTGTCATTGTATTTTATAACAGTTTACTGCCATAGAAAGCACCAGCTGTTTAGAAAAGCCCATCCATCCATCCATCCATCCATTCATTCATTTTCCTCCACTTATCGGAACCGGATAAGACTGCTGGCCCGTCTAAGCAAAGATGCCCAGACTTTGCTCTCTCCAGACACTTCCTCCAGCTCCTCCAGGGGCATGCCGAGGCGTTCCCAGGCCAGCCGAGAGACACAGTCCCTCTAGTGTGTCCTGGGTCTTCCCTGGGGCCTTCTCCCGGTGGGACATGCCTGGAACACCTTCCTAGGAAGGCGCCCAGGAGGCATCTGAAGCAGATGCCCGAGCCACCTCAGCTGACTCCTCTCGATGTGGAGGAGCAGCAGTTCTACTCCGAGCTCCTCCCTGGTGACCGAACTCCTCACCCTATCTCTAAGGGTGCGCCCGACCACCCTGCGGAGGAAGCTCATTTCGGCCACCTGTATCCAGGATCTTGTCCTTTCGGTCATGACCCAAAGCTCAGGACCATAGGTGAGAATTGAAACGTAGATCAACCAGTAAATCAAGAGCTTCGCCTTACAGCTCAGCTCCTTCTTCACCACGACGGACAGGTGCATCGACCACATTACTGCAGAAGCTGCACCGATCCGCCTGTCAATCTTCCATTCCATCCTTCCCTTGCTTGTGAACAAGACCCCAAGATATTTGAACTCCTCCACTTGAGGCAGGAACTCTCCACCAACCTAAAGGGAACAAGCCACCCTTTTCCGGCTGAGAACCATAGCCTTGGAGTTGAAGGTGCTGATTCTCATCCCAGCTGCTTCACACTCGGCTGCAAACCGCCCCAGTGCACGCTGGAGGTCCTGGCTTGATGGAACCAACAGGACAACGTCATCTGCAAAAAGCAGAGACGAGATCCTGTGGTCCTCGAACAGGACTCCTTCTGGCCACTGGCTGCATCTAGAAAGTCTGTCCATAAAAATAATGAATAGAACCGGTGACAAAGGGCAGCCCTGCCGGAGTCAAACATGCACCGGAAACAAGTCTGACTTACTGCCAACAATGTGAACCAAGCTCCTGCTCCAGTTGTAAAGGGACTGGACAACCCTTAGCAAATGGCCCGGACCCCGTACTCCCAGAGCACCCTCCACAGGGCGCAGTGAGGGGCACGGTCGAATGCCTTCTCCAGATCCATAAAACACATGTGGACTGTTTGGGCAAACTCCCATGAACCCTCCACCACCCTGAAGAAGGCATAGAGCTGGTCCAGTGTTCCGTGGCCAGGATGAAAATGGCATTGTTCCTCCTGAATCCAAGGTTCAACTATCGGTCGAATTCTCCTCTCCAGTACCCTGGCATACTTTCCTGGGGAGGCAGAGGAGTGTGATCCCCCTATAGTTGAAACAAACCCTCCAGTCCCCCTTCTTGAAAAGAGGGACCACCACCCCAGTCTGCCAGTCCAGAGGCACTGTCCCCAACTGCCATGCAATGTTGCAGAGGCGTGTCAGCCAAGACAGCCCCACAACATCCAGAGACTTGAGGTACTCAGGGCGGATCTCATCCACCCCGGTGCCTTGCCACCGAGAAGCTTCTCAACTACCTCGGTGACTTCAGCTTGGGTGATGGACAAGTCCACCTCTGAGCCCATGGCTTCTGCTTCCTCATCAGAAGACATGACGCTGGGGTTGAGGAGATCCTCGAAGTATTCCTTGCACCGTCCACTGTAAACAATTTTGGCAGGGCACTGCTTTCCCCTCCTGAGGCACCGGACGGTTTGCCAGAATTTCTTCGAGGCTGACCGATAGTCCCTCTCCATGGCCTCGCCAAACTCCTCCTAGACCCGAGTTTTTGCCTCCACAAGCACCCGCTTGGCCTGTCGGTACCCGTCAGCTGCCTCAGGAGTCCCACGAGCCAACCAAGCTCGAAAGGTCTCCTTCTTCAGTTTGATGGCATCCCTTACTTTTGGTGTCCACCACCGGGTTTGGGGATTGCCGCCATGACAGGCACCAGAGACCTTACGGCCACAGCTCCGAGTGGCCGCATTGGCAATGGAGGTGGAGAACATGGTCCATTCGGACTCAATGTCTCCAGTCTCTCTCGGGATCTGGTCGAAGCTCTGCTGGAGGTGGGAGTTAAAGATCTTGTTCAATTTGGCTTGATGATCAATCACACAAACATTTGTCTAAACACTAATTGTGGATTACCAGGCCATTCCTGTTGCCAGCTTTTGTTTCTGGTTGAGATCAAGCCACCTCCATTTTTTTTTCCATTCTGATGTCACCTTTTTTTACCTTCATTTGTCTTAAGGCACTCATTGTGCCAAAGTGTTGATGTGGTAGGAAAACCTTGGTAATGAAGTTAACAAATAAAAGACACAATACAGATACTTTCCCCACAGCTGTGGTCTTGGCTGGTCTTGATTCCTTTTTGTCTGAGACAGAGATGAGACTGAGTAAAGATGTGGTTAAGATGAGACCAAGATCTTCAAAAAGTGGTCTTGAGACTGGTCTCAAAGACTGATCTTGAGTACTACAACACTACAGAACAGCATCGCCAGTTATGTACTGCAAATACTGCTGGGTTCAATATTTTATAATTAAGTTGTTAAATAAGTCAGTCTTCTACAGAGTACCGCTTTATACTTTATATAAGACACTTTCTGGTTCAGGTACCATACTGGTTGTCACTGCTTTCAATGATTTTAACACTGATATTTCAGGAATGTTGTGTGTGTTGTTGTGACTTCAACTGTGGATAATAAGAACAGGTGAGTCACTGACTGTGAGGCAGCACGTAGGTTACAACATGTTCTGTCAGCATGAACCTGTGAAGGTGCCTCTAGCTATTCTGGCTGGGATATTTAAAGCAGGGCTGCTGGGATACTAATAGTGTGATATTTCAAGCTATGAGCTGGTTCAGGGTGTTGGGGCTATTTTCACCATTGTGCAGTGTAGGAGACAAAACCCACACAGAAACACACAGGTTACTAGAGGTCAACACTCACTTACTGGCTGTTATGGCTCTGTCAGGTATCAATTTTGTTTTCACACAGTGATTAACAGCTATTAGCACATGTGGAATTAATGTTTTTAAAAATACATTTACTATAGCTATCGAACTGCAGCAAATTATATTTGACATTACGATAATTCTTTCTCACTCCTCTCTTTCCTGATTCCATGGCTCAGTATGTGGTTTTAATCTAGCTGCCAAACTCAATTTAGTCAAACCTTTATAAATGTCATAAAAAATAAACAGCAGCTTTCCATCAGAAAGCCTCAGAAAGCAAAGAAGTGAAGCAAATGTCATAAATAGAACATCCTACAGAAATGTGGAAGTTGGAGTCTTCTAAAATAAATCAAATCAAATCAAATTTTATTTGTATAGCGCCAAATCACAACAAAAGTCATCTCAGGACACTTTACAAAGTAAGGTCTAGACCTTACTGTTATCACTATTATTACATAGGGAGGCAATTTCTCTGCACTTACAGATGTGTCATATGAAGACAACAGTGTTAATCTTTACAAGCAGCTGGAGTGGTTGTTTCACACGTTTAAACACAGCAGCTGAATAGCTGAAGCTGCTGCTAACAGATGACATTTGTCCATAGGCAGTTCAATTCATCATCACCGCTACCCCCCTCCTCCCACCATACATACTGTATCAGTTACATAATAAAAACAATGGGTTGGATCTCACTGCAGCACCCAAAATCACACTGAAGATCAAAGTGAAAAATTTAAATCACAGACTTATCCAAGTTGCATGAATTTTATCACGGCAACTCATATTGTGACTCAGAAGTGTGTATGGACCCCTTGTGCCTGTAAGCACTCCTGACAACATCTGGCCATGCTCCTAATGAGTCAGTGGACAGTGTCCTGGGGCATCTTTTCCCAGACCTGGGTCAGGGCATCAGTGAGCTCCTGGACAGCCTGTGGTGGTACTTGGTGATGTTAGATGCACTGATACATAATATCCCATACTTTAGGGTGCATTATATACTGTATAAGGATCCAGACAAATATGTGATAGGTGTATTATCTTGCTTGTGTGTAATACCAGTGTACACAAAGTCTCTGAGATATTCAAGGTCAGTGCCAATGAATGAATCTGTTTTCAAAGAAGAACACACACAAACTCTGACAAGGGGTAAGTGGTGCTCTTGCCAGGGAGGCAGCGAAGGAGGATAGAATGCTGCAGGCTGCTGGTTTTGTGTTGGGGATGTGATCATTATCAGTTTCTGGGTCCTTACGGTCACTCTCATGAAGTCACATGGACTGACAGGAAACTCTGTTTTGGACACTTCTGGTGACAGTATTTGAGCAAGTGCAACATGGTTCCAGTGACTGACATCAGGTCCTGCAGGACTTAAATGTGTCTAATGGATTTATTTATTTATTTTCTCTGGTGTCACAAAAACAACTGATTATAAGCAGGTAGAAACAGGGCTAAGTAAAGGCATCTTTAAGTAGAATATTTAGGTGGTGACTGTGTGGGAACTATGTTTATTTTTAATACAAACATCTTTTCATTTCCTGAATAATCAACAAAAATCCCCACACTTAGTTGCTGATGTGCATATATTGAACATAATGACATGTGACATAATGACATATGACAGCATATGCTGTCATAGTTACCCAATGGTTTGCAAAAATTTCGATTTCCTTGTCAGTTAATTATCCAGAGGATGGTTTTCATATTAGTTTAGCTGTTGAATTCCTTCTAAAATCTCATACAATACAGTCAAACATTTAGACACACTTTACCATTTGGTTCAGTAGAAGAGTCCAAACATTTCACTGGTAGTGTATCAGTCCATTTAGCTTTCAAACCACTCATGAGTCTGCTTGAAACCTCCTTAATGGGCATCTTTGTTGTTCTTCAGAGTTGTAAGCAAAGCGATCTTAATAGGAAAACTACCAGAGTCCAACAGAACAGGTTTGAAAGCATCCTTAGCCTCCTAGATGATTCCAGAATGGGGTTCACATGTAGCAGGTATGGTCAGAGTGATTTGGTAGGGGTTTCTAAGAAACAGGGATAACATTGTGTAATGATTTCACATTGTATAATCTTTCTGTCCATTTTTTTGCAAGGCTCTGGAGGGCTGAGACCTATCCTATAGGGTGAGAGAACAATTACACCCTATAAATGTTGGGTAAACACACAGCTGTAGACAATCCCCCCAGCCACTTTGTTTTCTATTTGCAATAACAGCTCTTTAATTTCAGGATTTTTCATTGAAATTTAAATACATTAGAAAACACTTAACAGAGTCACACATGCTTTCCATCACTATTTACAACTTGATTACTACATACAGTACATAGAGGGCATATCCTCTACAACAAATAGAAAATAGTGGCAAACAGATTCTTTTCTTTTTAATTAGGAGACTAGAAAACTGGGACATTGCGCTGTGTGTGTTTTGGTGTAGATCAGCACTTTGTAGCCTGGGTTAATCACTTGTTTGGATGGTGTTCTACACAGGTTAGCCATCATCAATACTGTTTGCATCATGGCACAAAAATCCAGTTGTATTAAAATGGATAGAATGGATTACTGCAGAAAGAATTAAAACTGAGAAAATAGGTTTGTGTTCAGCAGTGATTTGTGTCTCCCATTACATTATGAAAGGATGGAGAGTGAATGAGTGGTTGCTGTGGCAACTGGCAACTTAACAGCAGCTTTGTAATTCCATCATTGCTCCATTAAAGTTTGATCTACATTTAATCATAAATAGTGTGTTATGGTTAGATGATGGTAAAGAAGAAAGTAAAGCTGAAAAAACTTAGAAAAACTGAACTGATGAAGCCTTTTGGATGAGAGGTGAAACATCTTCGACCTATAAATCTAGTCCAGTTGATTTTTCAACTGTTTATTCAAAACTGAACAATGAAATGTATAAAGTAGAAATGTATTTATTCTGCCCATATCTTCATTTCACCTACAAAGAAACTTTGTTTAGTATTGATATATTGTTCCGGGCATGTCCCACCGGGAGGAGGCCCCGGGGAAGACCCAGGACACGCTGGAGGGACTATGTCTCTTGGCTGGCCTGGGAACACCTTGGCATTCCCCCAGAGGAGCTGGAGGAAGTGTCTGGAGAGAGGGAAGTCTGGGCATCTTTACTTAGACTGCTGCCCCCACGACCCGGTTCCGGATAATCGAAGGAAAATGGATGGATGGATGGATAGATTCAGCGAAATATACGCTGTACATATAGATCACTGAATCAAGATTCTGTGTGTGTGCATATATATATATACACATACATATACAGTATATATGTACAGGTTTCTATTTATAAGTAGTTTTACTCTTATTTATTATATTTTTTTTTTCTTTACTAATGCACATTCCCTTGCTTGTTGATATGTACATACACATTGAGAGCTGCTGTACCAGAGTCAAATTCCTCGTGTGTCCGATACACCTGGCCAATAAAGCTGATTCTGAAATTACACTTTCAGGTTAACAAGATCCCCCCAAAATACTGACCTGACTAGTGAAGAAGGCAAAACTAGGGGCATCACTAGCTACTGGTGCTAGCAGAGTGCTGTGTACTAACCTGGTAAACTGTGTTCAGTCCTCTTTTCTTGCCTCATTCAATTTTTAGGCTGAGAAAAGGGTCAGCTCATACCTCAAGTCAGGTTTAATAGACTGGGTAAAATTTTCTCTTCAGTCACAAAATAGGCAGTGTATGGTTTGGTAAATATGAAAATGATGTGAATCATATGCTGTGGCCTTCACAATTATCAGATCTCAGCCCAGTTGAACACCTATGGGAGATGTTAGATTGATGCTTTAGACAGCGTCTCCAACACCATCATTAAAAAGTAGGGAATATCTGTTGGAAGAATGGTGTTCAATCCTCAGTCACTCCGACAGAAATCTCCTCATCAAGTACAAGAAAAATATGCTCTGTCTTGTCACCTCTCTTTTATGAGTTCTGCTTCTATCAACAGTCCTTGAGATGCTTCTACAGCTTGATTAATCAAATCAAATCAAATCAAATTTTATTTGTATAGTGCCAAATCACAACAAAAGTCATCTCAGGACACTTTATAAATTAAGGTCTAGAGTAGAGTAGGAGCTCAGAGTAGAACCGCTGCTCCTCCACATTGAGAGGAGCCAGCTGAGGTGGCTCAGGCATCTGTTTTGGATACCTCCTGGGCGCCTTCCTAGGGAGGTGTTCCGGGCATGTACCACCGGGAGAAGGCCCCAGGGAAGACCCAGGATATGCTGGAGGGACTATGTCTCTCGGCTGGCCTGGGAACGCCTCGGC
>NW_018128007.1:259462-263162 GCF_001952655.1 Monopterus albus | reverse complement strand
GTCTTAAGTCTAATCTTAAAGGTAGAGAGGGTGTCTGCCTCCCGAACTGAGACTGGGAGTTGGTTCCAGCTGGTGGAGCTTGATAGCTAAAGGCTCTGCCTCCCATTCTGCTTCTGTGGACTCTAGGAACCACAAGTAAACCTGCACTCTGAGAGTGAAGTGCTCTGTTAGGATGATAAGGCTCTACGAGGTCTTTAAGATACGATGGAGCCTTGTCATTAAGGGCTTTGTATGTTAGGAGAAGGATTTTAAATTCTATTCTGAATTGTACAGGGAGACAGTGGAGAGAAGCTAATATGGGAGAAATATGATCTCTCCCATTAGAGTCCACCTGTGTTAAATTAAATTTACTGAACATAATTAGGAAAGGCACACACCTGTCTTTATAAGCTCTCATAGTTGATGGTGTATCTCAGAGTGAAAACAAAGCCATGAGGTCAAGAGAACTGTTTGTAGACCTGCGTGACAGGATTGTGTCAAGACATAGATCTGGGGAAGGATACAAGAAAATTTCTGCAGCATTCAAAGTGCCAAAATTGCACAGCAGCCTCCATTATTTTCAAATGAAAGAGATCTGGAACCACCAACACTCTTCATAGATCTGAGTAATTGGGGATGAAGGGCCTTGGTCAGACCAGTAACCCAGAACACAAGGGTAACTACTGTATGAATGAGATCCACAGTTCCTATGTGGAGATGGGAGTACCTTAAAGAAGGACAACTATCAGTGCAGCACTCCACCAATCACGCCTCTGTGGTAGTGGCCAGATGGAAGACATTCCTCACCAGAAGGCACATGACAGCCCAATGGGAGTTTGTCAAAAGTCACATGAAGGACTCTCAGACCATGAAGCGAAAACTAAACTATTTGGCCACATTTCCCAACAGCATGTGCAGAGCAAACCAGGCCCTGAGCATTACCTCATTAATACCATCCCTACAGTCAAACACAGTGGTGACAGCAGAGACTAGTCAGGATAGAGGGAAGTGGAGGGATGCAGAAAAATACAGAGCAATTCTGAATGAAAACCTTCTCCAGAGTTCTCAGGACCTCAGGCTTGGGTGAAGGTTTACGTTTCCACAAGACAATGACCTGAAGCATACGGCCAAGAAAACACAGGAGTGGCTTCAGGAAAACTCTGTGAAAGTCCTGGAGTGGCCCAGACAGAGTCTGGACCTGAACCCCATACAGAGCATCTCTGGAGAGACTTGAACATGGCTGCGCACCAGTGCTCCCCATCCAACCTGGTTGGCCTTAAATGGTTCTTTAGGATGAAACTTCCAAAAGAAAAGTGCCAAGCTTGCAGCTTCATTCTCAAGAAGAGGTGCTTTAGCCAAATACTAAGTGAAAAGTAAATAAAACTTTATTCATATAGCACTTTTCAGAACCATGGTTACTAAGTGAAGGGTCTGAATACTGGGATGTTTCAGTTTGTTATTTTTTAATACATTATCAAAACACTCCAAAAACCTGTTTTCACTTTATCATTGTGGAGTATTGTATGTAGACTGATGAGAAAAAAATTAACTGGATCAATTTTAAGATGAGTCTAAATTATAAAATGTAGAAAACTGAAGAGGGTCTGAAAACTTTATGAATCTACTGTACATGAAGTCAATAAGGTCACATAGTTTCAGTGTTTGTTAGCCTAGCCTCATCTATATAAATGAAGTGGAAATAAATAGGCCCACAAACCCAAAACTGCATGCTGTGAAACAGCATGTGGGCACTTTGACTTACTTTGCTTTGTACTGGAACAGTTACATAATAAAAACAAAGGGCTGGATCTGCAGAGGACAAATAAAAATCACTGCAGCACCCAAAAACACTGCTACACCAGTGAGCAGTGTTGCTAGTTTGCAAATACAAACCACTCAAAAATATTAAGGGAACTTTAAATCACACATCAGATCTTGAATGAAAAGTTGAAAACCAGAGGGGAGGAGTTCAAACAGACTGTGTCCCGGGTGTGAGGGGTCTGCAGAAATCAAACCATGGAGGCTGTATTCAAAATCACCCTGAAGTTCATTCATTCATTTTCTACCGCTAAATCCCTGAGCCAATCCCGGCCGGCAATTGGGCAAAGGCGGGGTACACCCTGGACAGGTCGCCAATCCATCGCAGGGCTAACACATAGACAAACAACCACACACACACACTCCTAGGGGCAATTTAGAGACACCAATTAACCTAAGCTGAATGTCTTTGGACTGTGGGAGGAAGCCGGAGTACCCGGAGAGAACCCACACAAGCACGGGGAGAACATGCAAACTCCACACAGAAAGGTCCTAGGTGGGGCCCGAACCTGGAACCTTTGCGCTGTGAGGCAACGGCGCTAACCACTGTGCCACCGTGCTGCCCCACCCTGAAGTTCAAAGTGAAAAGCCAAAGTAACAGGATCATTTAAGTTGTGTGAATTTCATGACAGCAACTCATAATGTGACTCAGAAATGTGTATGGCCCCCATGTGCCTGTATGCACTCCTGACAATGACTGGCCATGTTCCTGATGAGTCAGTGGATGTGCTCTCCTCCAAAATCTGGGTCAGGGCATCAGTCAGCTCCTGGTCAGTCTGTGGTGGTACTTGGTGGTGTTGGCTGCACCGAGAGATAATGTCCTACTATCACCTTGGAGGCAACAGTGGTGCGGTAGGTAAAGCAGTTGTCTCCTAGCCGGGCGGTTGTAGGTTCAAATCTCGGTGCCTGCAGTCCACATGTCAAAGTGTCCTTGGGCAAGACACCAAACCCCCAAGTTGCTCCTGATGGTTAGAGCCATCGGTTGACTTGGAGCTGCAGATGGCTGCCTCAGTTCTGTACCGGAAACAAATTCCGATTTTAATTTGGTACCTCACAGCAGTTGGGGTAATGTTGGCTATGACATGGAGGTCTGTGCAGCCCTCCAAGGATCTACCTTGCTTACCTACCACCAAACCGGTCGTGCTCAGTGATATTTAAAACCTGGCATAGCACAGTATCAGCCCTGTTGAGGGTTTTTAATGATATTTACAGTATATGGCAACTGATGCTGGCAATTTTGTGGTTCTTGTTTTATTGGATTTGACAGCTGCCTTTGATATGGTTGACCATAATATTTTGATATCGCGACTGGAACAATTAGTGGGTATCCGGGGCAGTGCCCTGGAGTGGTTTAGGTCGTATCTGTCGGGCAGGACAATGTCTGTTGGGGTCGCAGATATTGAATCCTCATCCTCAGTGATAGCGTCTGGGGTACCACAGGGCTCTGTGTTAGGGCCGCTGCTCTTCTCCTTATATCTTCTTCCTCTGGGCAGTATTTTTAGAAAGTGCAGTGTTTCATTCCACTGTTACGCTGATGATGTTCAAATGTATCTGCCACTGAGGGGTTTGGACTTAGCCTCGGTTACACCACTATTGTCTTGTTTTGGTGAGGTGAAGAATTGGATGTCTCTAAATCTTTTAAAATTAAATGATGCTAAGACTGAGGTGGTAGTGCTTAGCCCGAGCAACGTTAGTGAGCTCCCCCTAATGGACTTGGGCTGTTTGATGCAGTATGTGCAGCCAATTGTTACTAGCCTAGGGGTCATAAGTTGGAAAGCCAAGTAAGCGCAGTGGTAAAGGCTAGTTCTCTTCACCTGCAATGGCTGTCAAAAATAAAACCATTTCTTCCAATGAAACACTTTGAGACAGCAATACATGCATTTATAACATCTCGCTTAGATTA
>NW_018128007.1:258286-259183 GCF_001952655.1 Monopterus albus | reverse complement strand
TCACTGGACACTTTTAAAGTCTATTTAAAAACTTATTTTTATCGTCAGGCATTTGGAAATCTACTTTTACCCTTGGGCGTTTGAGCCGGAATGAGGCGGTGTCATGTTGGGGTACCTTGTTTTAATGCTGTATGTGGGGGTTGTTGTAAGGGGATGTTGGTAATTTCTTTTGTTTATTGTTATTATGTTATTGCCGGTGTATTTTATTGTGTTGTTTCTATGTGTTTTGATTTTAATACGGTTGTGATGTGTCACTGTGTTAAGCACTTTGGGCAGGTATGGCTGGGATGTGCTATATAAATAAAGTTGATGATGATGATGATGATGATGATGATGATGATATAATGCAGCATAACGTCCACCATGTCATCTCAGGGCTCTTTCAATCCATGTCTTGTGATCAGTGTGAACTTGCTGTCATCTATGAAGAGAACAGGGTGCCAGTGGTGGACCTGCCAATTCTGGTGTTTTCTGGTGAATGCCAGTCCAGCTGTGTGGTGCTGGGCTGTGAGCACAGGTCATACTAGAGGACATGTGCCCTCATGCCACCCTCATGGAGTCTGTTTCTGACAGACTGTTCAGAAACATGTACACCAGTAGCTGCTGGAGGTCATTCTGTAGGGCTCTTGCCTGTTATTCCTTACACAAAAGAGCAAATACCGGTCCTGCTGCTGAGTTGTTTCCCTTCTACGGCCCTTTCCAGCTCTCCTGGTGTAACGGCCAGTTTTCTGGTGCTCCTCCATGCTCTTGAGACTGTGCTGGTGTTAGGTAATTTCTTAGTTAGATAGATATTGATTAGAGATCTGTTGTATTAGAAGATGTTAGTGTAGCCAGGATGTCTTCCTCAGGCTGTTAAATGCAAGGTTAGTTAAAGCAGAGAAAGGCTGCAGTCAGGGA
>NW_018128007.1:230421-258137 GCF_001952655.1 Monopterus albus | reverse complement strand
GAGAGAGAGACGTCTCGGTTGACGTTTCTGTGGAGGAGGGGGCGAGCCAACTAAGTGATGATATTGTATAGCAATTCTAGGTTCGGGGTCTTTTTCTGCTTCCGGGCTGCTTGGGCAGCCTGGGGGTTGGAAGATCTCTGGAAATGTAATGTTAATTCTTGCCTGTGACTCTTTGAATAAACCAGCACGGTTATATTTTTTATATACTCAAGTGGTCTGAGTCGTCCCTCTGAGTTCCTGGTTTGAAAGAACTGGACGAGGCTTTATAATAGAATAAAGCCTTTACTGGGAAACACAGCAAACCTTCTTACGACTGCACATATGGATGCGCCATCTTGACGTAACTGGACTACCTGTGCAACCTGGTTGGGCTGCAGGTACTGCCTTATCTTACCAGTAGTGACAAGGACACTAACAAAACACAAAACCTGATAAGAGTCAATCAGGAACGATGAGTTGGGGGCATTTGTCTGTGGCCACCACATGCAAAACCATTCCTTTTCTGGGTATTTTCTTGCTTTTGTCTCTCCATTGCACCTGGAGATTTGCACCAAAGCAGGTGAAACTGATTCACAGCTACTTGTGCTTCCAAAATGGACAGATTGATGTCCCTGCAGTTTATCTGACTTGGTGTTATACTGTGATGATCCAATGTTCCTTTACTTTTTTTCTTAGCAGTTTTTAGAAATCCTAATATACATGAAAAGGTTGCATGCTTATACTGTGCTATCACCCCAGATTATCCAACATGAGCACTGTATTTACCATCCCATGGCTTCAGATGTCTGCCAAAATTTCAACACCACAGGCTGCCATTTTGTGTATGAATAATTTAACTTTTTTGTTCATTTTATGAATGAGTAACTGAGTGGATTGATGGACAGCACTTTTCATGTACTCTGTGTGTTCTTAGTTCAAAGTACATGGATGCTTAATAGGGTTGAGAGAAAGTCTTAACATTATTTCACATGAATGTTCCCCAAACCATTTTTGAAAGATATTTTCATATTCCTTTATAAGCATGTGCATGTGTTAATGGGCAAATAGCATAAAGTACTTTGAGTGAGCTTCAGCATGGGAAGGGTGCTATATAAAGCCATTTACCATCAAATGACTTTTTATGGATCTCAAACAACAAATGTAATGTAAAATATTGAGAAAATCAATAGCTTGTGGGTTTCATTTTAGGCAATGTTGCAGGTGAGTTTCAGTAGGATTCACTGAATCTCTGGTATGATTTAAAAACTTCACTTAGCCTGCATACATATGTCTCTCTTCCCATTTTATCACTGCTGAGTATCCAGTACAAATGACATAAAAACTATTAAGCAGAAGCACCATAAACTGTGAAGTTAAACATCACATTTTTCTACTCTGCTCTCTTCTCAAACATCTAGCTTGTCTTTGTGGCCCCACACTTTTAATGAAAGTGAGAGGTTATCTGTGCTATATTAATGAGAGAGAGGTTATCTCCACTACAAAGTGAAACAACTCATTTACATCGTACTCCCTTGGCCAGCTAGATGAGGGAGTTAATTAAGTTGGTGTCAGAGGAGCAAAGATTGCCTTTCTTGCATGTCATCAGATAAATTTGGATCACCTGTGGGGTAGCCGCATGATATTAAGATGTTAAAGAATCTACTAATGAAAGGACTTAAGTTGAGCTTATAAGGTGCCACCTAAAGTCAAGTATAATGTTGGATGAATTGCCAGTTGACAATGTTGAGAGAAAGACATTAGTTATATTAATATGATGTTGAGGATCTGAGTAGTTATGTTTAATTTCCATGTAACTGTTGCCCACCTCCGGACAATAACTTTTTTTCTCTGTAATCTATAATTAGTCAAATACATTGTACTTGTTTACATAAGAAACAGTAAAACACTAGTTAAACATCATTCATTTTTATAAATTAAGCAATAAACAAAAAAACATATTAATACTAAACTCCAAATTAAAGAATGACTAGCTATTTTTAGAGTAACTACATAAAAGGTGGACCTTTTTTGTTTTTTACATGGTAAAGTTACATGTGCTGACAGGTGTACGTATCCACATAAAAAAAAAAAATCAGGCTGTTTTATTTGTATTTTCAAATGTCACACTAACCTAATGAATATACCATACCATACCAACTTTATTTATAAAGCACTAAAACAACCAAGGTGGACCAAAGTGCTGTACATTGCAATAAACAATATATATTAAAAACGCAACCCACAAGCACAAACAAAATCAACACCAATATAAAAACATGAATCAATAAAAATAAATAAAATCAACACCAATATAAAGTATCAAAACGCCAACAAAAAAAAAAATAAATGAGTTTTTAAAAGAGGTTTAAAAACAGACAGAGAAGAAGCTTGTCTGATGGGCAGAAAATTGTTCCAAAGTTTGGGACCAGCAACCACAAAGGCCCGGTTGCCTCTAAGCTTACGCTTAGTTCTAGGCATGCTCAAAAGAAGCTGATTGGCTGACCTCAGAGAACGTGTGGGTGTATGCCAATGAAGCAAATCGGATAAGTAGGGTGGTGCAGAGCCATGAAGGGATTTAAAAACGAAAAGTAAAATTTTATAATGGACCCTAAAATGAACAGGTAACCAGTGCAGGGAAGCTAAAACTGGAGAGATGTGCACATATTTTCTCATACCTGTTAAAAGATGTGCTGCAGCATTTTGGACCATCTGGAGGTGAGTGATGGAAGACTCGCCAATCCCCAGATACAATGTGTTGCAGTAATCCAGCCAGGAGGTGATAAAAGCATGAACAAGTGTCTCAAAGTGACGCCTAGAGACCATTGATTTTACTTTGGCCAACTGTCTTAATTGAAAAAAACTAGATTTTACAACAGCTGCACTTTTGCCATCAAATTTCAGGTCAGAGTCCATTTTAACACCCAAATTTGAAATATTTTTCTTATTGTATTGAGCCAAAAAGCCCAAGTCAATAGAGGGTGACCCAGCAGAATCACCAAACACTATCACCTCAGTCTTCTCCTCATTCAGCTTCAAAAACTTAAAAGCAAGCCAAGATTTAATATCATTGAAACATTCAAGCAGTGTCCTAACACAAGAATTCGCCTTTTTAACCGGTAGATAAAGCTGGCAATCATCTGCTTAAAAATGAAAGGAAATGTCGTGTTTCCTAAGTATAGAGCTCAGTGAGAGAAGGTAAAGGGAAAAAAGAAGGGGTCCAAGAAATGCGTCTTGCAGAACCCCATACAAAAGGGGCTCAGAAGAAGACATAGCATCCCCAAGTTTCACACAAAAGGATCAATCCTTAAGGTAAGACCAAAACCATTCTAGGGCTATACCTCAAATACCCACCCAGTGCTATCACTAAGTGAATATCACTTTAACCTCACATTACACACTCCATTAGAGGGAAACAACACCAAGTTCAGGCAATATCATTCATTTTATTTGTTACTGCTCAGCCTGGATCTGTGAAAATAGCCCTGATGATGTCATCAGAAGACTAAAGATTTATGTCACAAACTGTATTATGAGAAATTCAGGTTCCAGTGGTTTTGATGCGGAGCTTGACATAAATTAGGGAATAAAAGTTAGTGTAGCTCAGCCTCTGCTACATCAATTTTGACTGATGTTGTTCCTTTTGTCTGGGGCTACAAACCTAAATTTGCCATGTTTCTGAATAATATTGCAGACAGACACTCGTTGAAATCCAACTCAAATGTACCAAAAGTGAAGATCAAACACAAACACCCAGCTCATTCATATTCATCAGACAGATACATGCCTGTTCAGAGCCGTTCTGTGACTGTTTGGCTCACTCCTGGATTCTCTAGGGTGTTCAACAAGCTGTTCCAAGCCTAAACTGGCCCCAGACAAAAACTTTTCAGTCTGTATCGATCTAATATATAAGCTGTAATATTAGCTCCAGGCTTAACAGCAATGAAACTGCTATATTTTGAAAGAAACTGGTACAGGGGTACAAGGATACAAGGTACTGGTACAAGGATAATTTTTTTAATCTGCTGGATCTACCCTAAGGGTAGGTAAGGTGACTCCTTAGCTGGTATTAATTTTACCATAGGAATATACATTCGAGCCAACTACCGTACTGTATACTCCTTACAGCAGTTAGCTGTAATGGTGTAATGGGAAATTTATATCAGCACCATTTTTGGTGTATTGACTGTTGCTATGTAATTATTCTATGCAGTTATTTGTGTGCTTGTGACACTAGACGGTTTACTGTGTCAGCATGTTGTAGAGATAAACATGTGTGTAAATGCTGAACCAGATAAGTAGTATCCTGTTTTGCATCTGCTTGAGCATCTGTTTCCTGCATTTGTATGTGTGTGTATAAGAAGAGATGTATCTCCCTCCGTTCTAGGTGCCTCTTTTAGCACTCTGTACGGAGACTGCCCCTTCTCTGCAGGGAATAAATGCGCAACAACTTTCAGATTTGATATCAAGACTTTATTCTACACTCACCAAGCTTTAATAAGATAATTTTCTCTGCAACGGAGGTAATGATAGCAAAATTAGCACTAGTCATAGTCACTATACCCACCATGCAGCAGGTAAAAAAAACCCATCTTATTCTTTAAGATCTTATGTTTAGCATCAAACATTGATGGAGCAAGTCAAAGTCAAATATATTTATATAGCACTTTAACACAACTGCATGTTGACCAAAGTGCTTCACAGGGCAAACCAAGGATAAACAATACAATACAATACATAAAAACATTAAATAAAATGTAAGTACACCAAAGTACAACAAAAGTCTGCCATAAATATATGGCAATCAAGAGATGCTAGCACTACTGTGATCAATAGAGCAGGTGAAATAACCGAGTCTTTAAAAGAAATTTATAACCTGATACATCAGACGCTGATCTAACACTATAACATTCTACACAGCAGTGTAAAACACCAAGCAATTTGGCCTATTCACATACTGTACATGTGATCTCAGGAAGATGCAGGCCAACTGGATTAGATTGGATTATGATGTGGGGGAGTCAGGCATTCTCTTTGTTCACAAACTAATCACCCCTTTATGCACCCCTTTGTGAGGCTCTTCAGAAATTTGAGGCAGTTGATTCACCCCACATCCATGAAATATTGTTCCTTTATAGCCTTCTTTTGATGCCTAGCAAACAGGAGGAAACAGAATAAGGGATGGTGATTTGATAAAAAGAGTAATGATTAAAGTGTATGATTTACTGTTTGTGGAATGTCTGTAGTGCTTCCTACTAGTCCTTGTTGCTCCCACAGTTTTAGTTATGCACAAGTCATTTCATAATTGGTGAAGAAATACCAAGCCACTGAGTACAAGCCAGTAGACTGAGAATAACCAGACTCGAACACTGTGATCCTGAGAAGAGTCTGTGGCAGTTTTGTCTTGGCTGAGATTCCATTTTTTATCAGCAGTAACACCTCACTGCACACACAAGGTACGGTGAATGTGTGTGTGTGTGTGTGTGTGTGTGTGTGTGTGTGTGTGTGTGTGTGTGTGGGAGAGAGAGAGAGAGTTCCTAGATGGTGTTAGCTCAGGTGCTATCAGAGAAAAAAAGCACATCTGGGAATTGTTCACAATCAGGCAACTTTATCTCAGTGCTTTGATCTGCAGACCATATTTTATGTAAAAAAAAAAGGGAAAAACTTTTTTTGGCTATATTAGGCAGATCACTTTGGTGGAGATGCACTTTTGTTTGTTTCAGTAGGGATGGGTGTTTCAAGCTAAACCACTATTTGACATTTCCTCGGAACTATGTGACAGTTATTCGAAGAAACCCACCCCCAGCAAATAGCACTGTATTGCTAGCATTGCCATGTGCGCATGCTGTGACTTTACCTGTTAGTCTCCAGTGTTCTGCCGTGATGAAATGCCAGGTTTTCACCAGTATGCCAGTCCAGCATTGTTTTAGTCTGAAGAACAGAACTTTGTATTTTCGAGTTTATATAATGGCAGGAGACTGTCACTTACTATCCAGTAGTAAGCGTTGCCCATGTATCTATGGTTGGTGACACCTTTTCAACGCTTGTCACATGACTGTGCAGTTCATATGCATTATCATCACACAGTTTATCCGTGACTGCTTTTCTTAATGGGGCTGTATATTCTGGCTGAACAATTGCCATCAAAGTTTGAAAAGCCTCCTCCTCGACAGAGCTAATGGGTAGCATGTCCTTGGCCATCATCTTTGTGATGAGGGCTGTTGCTTGCTCTGCTCACTGACCTTTCTTCTTCAGGTGACAAAGCTAGCCATTGACTGTTGACTGCAGACTGCACCCCATTTTCTGCTGGATGCTTCACCCTCAAATAGCTGTGCATAGTTGTCTCATTATGATATGCTAACTTAACCTGGCAAAGTTTGCACTGCGCCTCATTTCTCAAAAATTTTCCACACAGAACGTTTTGATGGCTGTACTCTTTGCATGTTTCGACTGTTTGTATTTGGCGCTGCAGTAAGATGATATACTGACCTCATTATCGTGTTATTTCCAGGTGCTGGTAAAAGTGAGGGAGAACAGTGGTTCTTTGTTTTTAAAGCAAAAATATAGTCACATGAAATACTCAATTTATTTTTATGTAGTGACTATTTGAATATTGAAAAATCATTGCTGATCCCTATTATTTGGCTCCATTTCAGTCTGCTTTTTATTCAGTGTAATTCAAGCTCTGTTTCAGTCCTTAGGCTTTTTTTCTGCAGACAAATTCATTTTGTTCTATTTATTAAATCTGTGGCCATGGCTGTAATAATGCACCTATTGATTTCATCACTTGGTATAAGCATGGGACTGTGTGTGTGTGCTGTGTGCAGTCAACTCAGGGTTCAGATCAACAAATGTTCATTATCCTTGCCCCTTCCCTTTAGCAAACATACTAGTATACACATTAGATAACTAGGATTCATCACACCACACCTGCAAGACAGTAAAGAAGTATTCCATCTCTGCTTGGTGTGTGTGTGTGTGTGTATTTCGGTATGTCTGGGGACCCAAAACTGGGAGCATACAAACATTATGGGGAGTCACCTGTGGGAATGCTGGTCCCCACAATGTATCTCATTGAATTTTAGGGAGACCACTTGGTTAAAAGTTAGTGTAAGGTTAAAGTTAGCTTTCAGTGTGTGTGTGTGTGTGTGTGTGTGTGTATGAGGGCCAGTTTGAGTTTTATTGCACAGGAGCTGGACACTTGTCAGGGCCGCTCGGCGGCCGCTGCCTCTCCTCCGTTTTGTCTCTTTGTTTTCTCCGTTTTATGGGCTCTGCACCTCAGCTGTGTTGCATTCCAGTAATTAGTAACTGGTTTGTCAACGCACACAGCTGGGGTGCATCCCGATGATGACCTTCTTCCTTTATATAAACCTCTGGCAGACGCTCCGCGTTTGCCGGAACATTATCGAACATAATCTAACGAACAATAACAAACATAACCAAGTAACGCGTACACATGTTTTGGATAGAATGCTACGTTGACAGACTCTGTACGTTTTGGCTTGACTCTATCGCACTACATACGCGCTACACGCTCTTAACACTACACCCCACTACATAGTTCCTGATTCGTCTCCGGAGCTTTGCTACACGTTATGGACAACATGTACCCCGCCTCCTGCCGTTAGTTTGTTTGTTTACCTGTTTGTCCTGGTCTCCTTTGTTATCACTGCCCTTCCTTTGTTGTAAGTATTACAGACCCTGTTTTGTTGTTACGTTGTCGTTGTCTTATTTTTCCCTATTAAACCTTTTTCCGTACTAGCACCTGGGTCGGCTATCTTGGGTCCTACCCTTAGTTCTCCCTCCCCCTCCTGGCGAGGGGGACTAACCATAACAGGAGCGAAGATATTTTGGAAAAGTGAGGTCATTCTGCACAGTCCACACTTTCTCACCTGCCTTCAAATGGCTGTTAAGATTTGGTTTTAGGTTGGAATCAAGTTTAATTTAGGGGTAGGGCTGGGTTTAGGGATTTAGTTATGATGGTTAAAGTTATGCTAAGGAGCTAGCAAATGTATTATGTCAGTGAGTTTGGTCACAAAGATAGACACGGCTCTGTGTGTTATTGTACTTGTTACATAATGAGGACCAAAAACATATTTTTTGCTACAGAGTGAAGACAGTTTCGGAAAGTGAGGACATTTTGGCTAGTCCTCACTTTGGGAAAAAAATATATATAAAGTGTGTGTGAGCAAAGAGGCCTCCAAACCTGACTCAGTTCCACCAGTTCTGTCAGGAGGAATGGGCTACAATTCCAGTAACTTATTGTAAGAAGCTTGTGGAAGGCGTCCCCAAACATATGACCCAAGTTAACCAATTGAAAGGCAATGCTACCAAATACCAGCTGAGTGTATGTAAACATCTGACCCACTAGGAATGTGATGAAAGAAATGAAAGCTGATTTTTTTTTTTTATATTATTATGACATTTCACATACTTAAAATAAAGTAGTGATCCTAAATTACCTAAGACAGAGAGTGTTTATAGGACTAAATGTCAGGAGTTGTGAAAAACTATAAACCTCTGATTTCAACTGTATGTGTCAGTCTGTCCTCGCTCAACAAAACAATCAACTCAAGTGTAACACCTGTGGCACTGCAGTAACAAAAACATGCTCTCTCATTCCTACTAGCTGTCCTTCATGCCTTCATGAATCTTACAGATGTGGCTGTGTCACAAACCTTCCATCAGCCACAAATACGGACATAAGTGCCTTAGATTTTGTGTTGCTTGTTTATCTACTTTATATGTCATTTGTATTTTTGTGGCAATCATGTGGACGGCAAAGTAAGAATTTCATTGTACAGGGAAACATGTTTCCTAACTGTTCATATGACAAATAAACACTTTGACTTTGATAATGGAACCCCATTGAGAAACAGGTGTAAATGATGTATGTGACAACAGAGGATAGAGATATCTAAAGAGGAATGTGTTGCAGTGCTTGTAAACCTATTAGTAAAGTACTATAAGTAAAAGTGAAAAGTTTAAGTTCAATGTATTTTGTAAATGTTGTTTACATGCATAAGCACAGTGATTCTGTTTTGGGCTCTGAGCACGACGACTGTTGTGTAGACACACGGCGCACCAGAGTTGTTGCTATGTTGTATCTACTGTGTTTTCTCTAACAGGCAACTTCTTGTTTGTGTGAATATGCCGTGGAGTGACAGTATGTACGTGTACATGCGCGTGTGCATGTGTGTGAGGGGATGTACATGATGGTAGTCTGAGAAAAAGAAAAACACTTGGGTTAACAGGCTGTTAGTGCATAGGGATTCCTTTAATTTCTCTCCTAACAGTTAATAAAGAGATATGAGGCAGGTGTGGTGTGCCCAGTTGGAGGAGAAGCAGAGCTCATGGACCCTGTGATGGAAAGAGGGGCTTGGCATGTGGAGAACACTACATCAACGATTTGATTCAATTCAGTTTTATTTGTATAGCGCCGAATCACAACAAAAGCCATCTCAGGACATTTTACAAAGTCAGGTCTAGACCTTATTATTATTATTATTATTATCATAGAGGAAAAATCCAACAAAACCCCCTTGAGCAGCTCTTGGTGACAGTAGGGAGGAAAAACTCCATTTAACAGAAGAAACCTCCGACAGACCCCGGCTCTTGGTGGGTGGCCTTCTGCCTCGACCACCTGCATTCAATTCATTACTGGACTCAATTGGCTTTTCTCAAACTGTAAATAAACCCACTCACTGTTTTAATCACACCCTTGATCTTGTTCTGACATATGGTATCGAAACACTTAATAGTTTTCCCCCAAAACCCTCTTCTGACCATTTTCTAATAACTTTTGAATTTGCATTAATGGACTATACACCATGTGGGAAACAATTCCACTACAGTTGATATCTATCTGACAATGTTGTTACCAAGTTTAAGGAAAAAATTCCATCATTATTTACTTCAGTGCCATGTGCCTCTCCTCACTCTCCATGCATTTATATGTCATTAACAGGGTCCCTGATGGACTAGTGGCTAGGATTAAACGCTCTTGCGGCTGTAGCCCAGGTTCAGGGTTGCGTCAGGAAGGGCATCCAGCATAAAACACATGCCAAATTTCAACATGCGAATCGTCAGTGTGACGATTTGCTGTAGTGACCCCTAATGGGAACAGCCGGAAGTGACAGACAGATTATACAGTGCCTTGCGAAAGTATTCGGCCCCCTTGAACTTTGCGACCTTTTGCCACATTTCAGGGTTCAAACATAAAGATATAAAACTGTATTTTTTTGTGAAGAATTAACAACAAGTGGGACACAATCATGAAGTGGAACGAAATTTATTGGATATTTCAAACTTTTTTAACAAATAAAAAACTGAAAAATTGGGCGTGCAAAATTATTCAGCCCCCTTAAGTTAATACTTTGTAGCGCCACCTTTTGCTGCGATTACAGCTGTAAGTCGCTTGGGGTATGTCTCTATCAGTTTTGCACATCAAGAGACTTAAATTTTGCCCATTCCTCCTTGCAAAACAGCTCAAGCTCAGTGACCCTGTTTTGTTGTTACGTTGTCGTTGTCTTATTTTTCCCTATTAAACCTTTTTCCGTACTAGCACCTGGGTCGGCTATCTTGGGTCCTACCCTTAGTTCTCCCTCACCCTCCTGGCGAGGGGGACTAACCATAACAGGAGCGAAGATATTTTGGAAAAGTGAGGTCATTCTGCACAGTCCACACTTTCTCACCTGCCTTCAAATGGCTGTTAAGATTTGGTTTTAGGTTGGAATCAAGTTTAATTTAGGGGTAGGGCTGGGTTTAGGGATTTAGTTATGATGGTTAAAGTTATGCTAAGGAGCTAGCAAATGTATTATGTCAGTGAGTTTGGTCACAAAGATAGACACGGCTCTGTGTGTTATTGTACTTGTTACATAATGAGGACCAAAAACATATTTTTTGCTACAGAGTGAAGACAGTTTCGGAAAGTGAGGACATTTTGGCTAGTCCTCACTTTGGGAAAAAAATATATATAAAGTGTGTGTGAGCAAAGAGGCCTCCAAACCTGACTCAGTTCCACCAGTTCTGTCAGGAGGAATGGGCTACAATTCCAGTAACTTATTGTAAGAAGCTTGTGGAAGGCGTCCCCAAACATATGACCCAAGTTAACCAATTGAAAGGCAATGCTACCAAATACCAGCTGAGTGTATGTAAACATCTGACCCACTAGGAATGTGATGAAAGAAATGAAAGCTGATTTTTTTTTTTTATATTATTATGACATTTCACATACTTAAAATAAAGTAGTGATCCTAAATTACCTAAGACAGAGAGTGTTTATAGGACTAAATGTCAGGAGTTGTGAAAAACTATAAACCTCTGATTTCAACTGTATGTGTCAGTCTGTCCTCGCTCAACAAAACAATCAACTCAAGTGTAACACCTGTGGCACTGCAGTAACAAAAACATGCTCTCTCATTCCTACTAGCTGTCCTTCATGCCTTCATGAATCTTACAGATGTGGCTGTGTCACAAACCTTCCATCAGCCACAAATACGGACATAAGTGCCTTAGATTTTGTGTTGCTTGTTTATCTACTTTATATGTCATTTGTATTTTTGTGGCAATCATGTGGACGGCAAAGTAAGAATTTCATTGTACAGGGAAACATGTTTCCTAACTGTTCATATGACAAATAAACACTTTGACTTTGATAATGGAACCCCATTGAGAAACAGGTGTAAATGATGTATGTGACAACAGAGGATAGAGATATCTAAAGAGGAATGTGTTGCAGTGCTTGTAAACCTATTAGTAAAGTACTATAAGTAAAAGTGAAAAGTTTAAGTTCAATGTATTTTGTAAATGTTGTTTACATGCATAAGCACAGTGATTCTGTTTTGGGCTCTGAGCACGACGACTGTTGTGTAGACACACGGCGCACCAGAGTTGTTGCTATGTTGTATCTACTGTGTTTTCTCTAACAGGCAACTTCTTGTTTGTGTGAATATGCCGTGGAGTGACAGTATGTACGTGTACATGCGCGTGTGCATGTGTGTGAGGGGATGTACATGATGGTAGTCTGAGAAAAAGAAAAACACTTGGGTTAACAGGCTGTTAGTGCATAGGGATTCCTTTAATTTCTCTCCTAACAGTTAATAAAGAGATATGAGGCAGGTGTGGTGTGCCCAGTTGGAGGAGAAGCAGAGCTCATGGACCCTGTGATGGAAAGAGGGGCTTGGCATGTGGAGAACACTACATCAACGATTTGATTCAATTCAGTTTTATTTGTATAGCGCCGAATCACAACAAAAGCCATCTCAGGACATTTTACAAAGTCAGGTCTAGACCTTATTATTATTATTATTATTATCATAGAGGAAAAATCCAACAAAACCCCCTTGAGCAGCTCTTGGTGACAGTAGGGAGGAAAAACTCCATTTAACAGAAGAAACCTCCGACAGACCCCGGCTCTTGGTGGGTGGCCTTCTGCCTCGACCACCTGCATTCAATTCATTACTGGACTCAATTGGCTTTTCTCAAACTGTAAATAAACCCACTCACTGTTTTAATCACACCCTTGATCTTGTTCTGACATATGGTATCGAAACACTTAATAGTTTTCCCCCAAAACCCTCTTCTGACCATTTTCTAATAACTTTTGAATTTGCATTAATGGACTATACACCATGTGGGAAACAATTCCACTACAGTTGATATCTATCTGACAATGTTGTTACCAAGTTTAAGGAAAAAATTCCATCATTATTTACTTCAGTGCCATGTGCCTCTCCTCACTCTCCATGCATTTATATGTCATTAACAGGGTCCCTGATGGACTAGTGGCTAGGATTAAACGCTCTTGCGGCTGTAGCCCAGGTTCAGGGTTGCGTCAGGAAGGGCATCCAGCATAAAACACATGCCAAATTTCAACATGCGAATCGTCAGTGTGACGATTTGCTGTAGTGACCCCTAATGGGAACAGCCGGAAGTGACAGACAGATTATACAGTGCCTTGCGAAAGTATTCGGCCCCCTTGAACTTTGCGACCTTTTGCCACATTTCAGGGTTCAAACATAAAGATATAAAACTGTATTTTTTTGTGAAGAATTAACAACAAGTGGGACACAATCATGAAGTGGAACGAAATTTATTGGATATTTCAAACTTTTTTAACAAATAAAAAACTGAAAAATTGGGCGTGCAAAATTATTCAGCCCCCTTAAGTTAATACTTTGTAGCACCACCTTTTGCTGCGATTACAGCTGTAAGTCACTTGGGGTATGTCTCTATCAGTTTTGCACATCAAGAGACTTAAATTTTGCCCATTCCTCCTTGCAAAACAGCTCGAGCTCAGTGAGGTTGGATGGAGAGCATTTGTGAACAGCAGTTTTCAGTTCTTTCCACAGATTCTCGAGTGGATTCAGGTCTGGACTTTGACTTGGCCATTCTAACACCTGGATATGTTTAGTTTTGAACCATTCCATTGTAGATTTTGCTTTATGTTTTGGATCAGTGTCTTGGTGGAAGACAAATCTCCGTCCCAGTCTCAGGTCGTTTGCAGACTCCATCAGGTTTCCTTCCAGAATGGTCCTGTATTTGGCTCCAGCCATCTTCCCATCAATTTTAACCATCTTCCCTGTCCCTGCTGAAGAAAAGCAGGCCCAAACCATGATGCTGCCACCACCATGTTTGACAGTGCGGATGGTGTGTTCAGGGTGATGAGCTGTGTTGCTTTTACGCCAAACATAACGTTTTGCATTGTTGCCAAAAAGTTCGATTTTGGTTTCATCTGACCAGAGCACCTTCTTCCACATGTTTGGTGTGTCTCCCAGGTGGCTTGTGGCAAACTTTAAACAACACTTTTTATGGATATCTTTAAGAAATGGCTTTCTTCTTGCCACTCTTCCATAAAGGCCAGATTTGTGCAGTATACGACTGATTGTTGTCCTATGGACAGAGTCTCCCACCTCAGCTGTAGATCTCTGCAGTTCATCCAGAGTGATCATGGGCCTCTTGGCTGCATCTCTGATCAGTCTTCTCCTTGTATGAGCTGAAAGTTTAGAGGGACGGCCAGGTCTTGGTAGATTTGCAGTGGTCTGATACTCCTTCCATTTCAATATTATCGCTTGCACAGTGCTCCTTGGGATGTTTAAAGCTTGGGAAATCTTTTTGTATCCAAATCCGGCTTTAAACTTCTCCACAACAGTATCTCGGACCTGCCTGGTGTGTTCCTTGTTCTTCATGATGCTCTCTGCGCTTTAAACGGACCTCTGAGACTATCACAGTGCAGGTGCATTTATACGGAGACTTGATTACACACAGGTGGATTCTATTTATCATCATTAGTCATTTAGGTCAACATTGGATCATTCAGAGATCCTCACTGAACTTCTGGAGAGAGTTTGCTGCACTGAAAGTAAAGGGGCTGAATAATTTTGCACGCCCAATTTTTCAGTTTTTTATTTGTTAAAAACGTTTGAAATATCCAATAAATTTCGTTCCACTTCATGATTGTGTCCCACTTGTTGTTGATTCTTCACAAAAAATTACAGTTTTATATCTGTATGTTTGAAGCCTGAAATGTGGCAAAAGGTCGCAAAGTTCAAGGGGGCCGAATACTTTCGCAAGGCACTGTATGTCATTAACTTTGTGTCTCCTCTAAGCTGTTGTTGTTGTGCATTTTTATCATTTGTTGTGTCGGCAGTGAGCCAGAAGAAGAATGTGTATGACCCGTTTGAAATGGTGACTTCTGTAGTACTGGCTCCGTGTGTTACGGCTAGTCACTCTAGGAGCCGAGTAAGCAACAGGCAGGACTCAGATGGCAAACACCGGCGATGCTGACACAAGTCTTTATTACAGAGAAAAAAAAAAGAAGCAGGCTGGAGCAAAACAAATGTAAACTCAGCTGACGTGGTTGGGTCAGGGTCAGGCTGCTGAGGTGGAGTGACGGCAGTGGAGACAAAGGTAGGATGAGTGACAACGCCAGAGCAGGGATGAGGCCAGTGGGTGCCATCGTTGAGATTGAGCGAATGGAGAGAAAACAGGTACTGGATGTCTCTCAGAGAGTAGAAGCAAAGCCAAGCGTAGAGATGAGATTCTCAACATACTGGCAATGAGCAAGCATTTGTCTGCACCTAAAACAGGGAGAGGGTAATTAGGTGATTTGCCTCAGCCATGTCGCACCTTGGGAGCTGCTGATCAGGTGGCTGTGACCCAGCTGTGTACACCACCAGAGCCAGGAGCTGCAAGAGAGAAAAGGAGAAAGGGAAAAAAAGGGCAGAGGGGCAGGTGGCGTCGAGCAGACCTGACACTGTGATGATCACAAATGTGTACAAAATGATTACAAGAGGAAGACAGAGCTTAAAAACAATGATTTCCATGTTTTAATCAGTTATTGTACAGGTACATAAAGTCACGTGTTCTGATGGGAAATGGTGACGTGTGTTTTGTTGGTCCTGTGCTGATCCTGTACTTGAATACATTTGTCTAAATGAAGAGGAGAGGTTGACACACCAGCAGAAAACATGTTGTTGGTGATTGACATAATTGTTTTGCACACACCCAGTGAGCTGTTTCATCAAATAGTCTTTAATATGTCCTTACTGTATGTACAGTAAGTAACATGTCATTTTCTTGACACTAACATATGCCATGCCTGCAGTGATAAACATGATCAACCAAAGTTAATGGTCTCTTTCTTGATAGAAAGCAATAATCTTCACTCCTACTCTGTATAGCCATGGGTCACATGGACTGGGCAAACAGTAGCAGTCCAATCACGCCAGTAAAACCAGAAGCAATAGGGCTACACTTGGACTAGTTTACACCGTTTACATACACATCTTCTGGTTCGTTGCCAAAACAACAAATACTAAAGTTTTACAACAGCGCCTCTGTGGTCACAAAATCTGATGGGTCACAGTTTTCAGTGTAATACTGGCCTCCAGCTGGGTTGCACCCAAGGAGCCAGTACAAACCAGGGGGACAGAAGACATTTCGCTGGAGCCATGAGGCGAACAGGAGAAGACGAGGCTTGTCGCATGCTGCACTTGCCTGTCGCTGCATTGTAGGGGAACATTCTTCATGGGAAAATGGAGAGGTGAACGAATGGTTCACTCCTCGTCTAGTCAAGTCTCCACTTCATATTGGTTTCAAATGGCTGTCACCAGTAGATCAGGCAGGTCCATACAGTGACTCTAAAAGTGTCAGAGACTGATAGTTGCTATGCACAGAATAGGAAAAAGCCCTTCCTCTGTGTTTTCATTTTTTTGGTTTGATATTTTTGGTGCCTTACAGGGATATTTAGTTGTAGTGTATTTGGTGAACAGCTGTCCCTGGTAGGCTAGTGCTTAAGGCGCAGCATTCTTACCGCTGTGGCCCGGGTTCGAATCAGGGTTGCGTCAGGAAGGACATCTGGCATAAAACACGTGCCAAATGTCAACATACGAGTCGTCAGTGTGACGATTCACTGTGGCGACCCCTAAACGGGAAAAGCCAAAAGTGACTTTCTAGTGTATTTGGTTAGCTTGACCCATTCCTAGTGGGAGGCAGAGTTTAAATAATCTCATTCTATACCATATACACTCAAGAGGTTGGGACAGTTTGTGATCTACTTTAACCCTCCACCACTGGAGACACACTGAGGCTGTGAGAAACGGGAGGTCATCCTCATGCGACAGCCAAGCTAAGGCGGGACTGCTCCTACCTGGATTGGACACTGGATCTTTTTACTATTGAGGCATCTGAGATAGTGTCTAATAAGTAAACTTTTTCTAACCTTGGCCTCTGTCTGCATGTTGTCTTGGTCAGCACAACTCCCCAGCAGAAACTAAGTTTGTTTAGTCACACCAGTGACAAATATTGACTGTCTGTCTCAGTGGGGAATTTTCTTTGTATAACATATTTCAATACAGTTAAACTCAATTTACTTTGTTAAAATGAATATAGCAAGAAGTAACATGCAACAAATAGAAAAATGTGCAAACAGCTACTGTAAAAAAGAGAAACACGGGGAAAACGCCCACACTGCAAAAGACAAGATATAGACGTTTGCAGTTTGTTTTTGAATGCAGGCACATTTGTTGTGCAGTGAGAGTGCAGTTCACTGAACATTATACATTTCTGTGAATACTTTGCAGATAATTAACATGAATATTTGAGTTTCGTTAAGGTCCAGGTTGATGACCTGAACGGCAAAGGGCATGTTCCTAATTTGGGTGATATTGCACAGGTGAAAGAAGGCAGGTCTAGAGACTTGGTTTATGTGTGATTTAAAGGACATGTCCTGGTCAAAAATGACTCCAAGGTTCCTCACAGCAGTACTGGAGGCCTATGTCATCTAGAGTAACTATATTAGATAGCATGTTTCTAAGATTTTCAGGCCCAAGTACAACAACTTCAGCTTTGTTTGAGTTTAAAGGTACAAAATTACAGGTCATCCTGGACTTTGTCTTTATGTATGTGCTTTACATATACAGCAGAAACTGCAAATGGAAGTGAGTGACTCCATAGGAGTACCCTAGTGCCATTAAACTACTACAATGCAGAAACTGTGTTGGTGTTTACAGTAGGGAGGTTTTGGTTATCAGTCCAGATATTATCAACTTAATAAGCAACAACACTGCAAAGCTAAATCAATTTGGTGTATTACTTTGAAGTGCCAAACAATTCAACAACATTTTCTTTCTTTAAGTAGGTACACTGTCCAATCTTTTTTCTTGTTGTTTTTCTTTTCATTTATGGTTCCTTGTTTGTGGTTTATGGTTTCTGTTTTAATTTTTTTAATAAATTTTTTTGTTCTTACTCTGATTTTTTTTATTTGTAATTTGTCTAATTTTAGTGCCCAGTTCTAATTCTTCTTGTTATAATTCACTTGCCCCTTTGTTTTAAAAGGTAACAATGTTAGTTATACATATTTATTATTATTATTTCTATCAGAAGGTTCCAAAAATAGATAAAATACCAGCCGAATAATAAGTGTATTTCAGAATGGTTACCAGGCTGACTCAGTTCAGCAGAGTTAATTAAATACACTTTTCACAGAAAAATACCTCCCTTGCATTGCAGCATTACATAATCACCAATCTGTGATCTTCTTTGGAGTCCAGGATTGTTGTGTGTGTGTGTGATGAAGTGCTATAATTCCCTTTTATCTGTGTGCATATTTCTCTCTTATTCTTTCAACCTGCCCAGTTCTACAGCCTATATTTTGGGCCAGAACACTCAGGGCCCACTGAGAGACGCGGCCCCTACGAAGCACTCAGCTGTCTCAGTGTGGACAGTCGAGTGTTTTACCTAACAAGTGTTGCTTTGAAGGTCATGGTTAAACATGTATGCTGCTGTTGTTGTGCTGTATCTTCCTAAGGAGTTTTGACATAACAAACATGCTTTGTTCCTCTGGAGAGCATGAAAATTGATTTCTACATATTCCTCTCTCTCTCTCTCTCGCTCTCTTTCTCTCTGCAGTCATTTAGGGGACGTGGTGTTTGCCTGTGGCTGTGAGATCCGCTGGCTGCAGCTATGGCAACAGAGGGGAGAGGCGGGGCTAAGCAACCAACAGTTATACTGTGCTGATGGCTACAGGAAGATACTGCTGCATGATATGAACATTAGCAGCTGTGGTAAGTTTAGGGTTTGAAAATGATCACACAATCATACACACCTAAAACTCACTATAAACAAACAATAAAACCAAAACCAAAAATGTGTTAGTGTATCTCACAATATTTTCCGACTCCGCTACTCTGTTTCTGGCTCTCAGCTCCAAGTTCATTGGTTCCTACTGAAAACATAAAACTTAGCTTAGTTTCATTTATTTAAAGGGCTCAGTAATTTCCTGAAATTTTATCAAACAAACAGGAGGAAATACTGCATTTCGGGAGGCGACTGTGGTGTGGTGGATAGAGCAGTCGTCTCCCAAACAGAAGGTTGAAGGTTCAAATCTCAGTGCCTGCAGTCCATGTGTCGACATATCCTTGGGCAAGACGCTGAACACCCCCCGTTGCCCCCTGATGGTTAGAGCCATCACTTGAATTGGCACCGCAGATGGCACAAGTTCCTTGTGTGTAACATACTTGGCCAATAAAGGGGACTGTAATCTGCAGCAGAGGAATACATACAGTAATTTTTATGTGTATTTTTGATTATAAAGGAACATGTCACCCAGTACCACAGTGTGACTCACTGATACATTTTAATAGTTAGGAATAAGATTTATCAAGCTTTGACACACACAATGGTTTAACAGTATTTAGATCATCAGAGGGTCACTCGAATTCTGCACAAACCATACTGACAAGCTTGTCAGAAGAACTGGACCACACAGTGTGGCTAGTAACTCTTTTTTCTAATGCAAAAATATGTGTGGACATTCTGCTCAGAGGGGCAGCAGCTCTCTATGGGACTTGGAGAAAACACTGGCAAGGGAAGAGATTGGGGGCCCTGGTTATGTTATCTAACTAGCGAATCTCCACTCTCTAGCCAACAAAATGGATGAACTCCTCATCAACCAGACTAACTCTGACTTCTCACACTCTGCTATTATTCATGGAGACTTGGCTCAGCGACTCCATCTTGGGCAGCGCAATACAAATACTGGGTTTCCAAGTACACAGAGCAGATCACATAACAAAGCTGTCCGGGAAAACAAGTGGAGGCGAAATCTGCTCCTGCATAAATGAAGGTTGGTTTAAGTTAGAAAAACTTGCAACATGGACTTAAAGACTTTTTTCAACTACATACCATTTTATTCTCGCAGAGAATTTTCATCATTCATTTTGGTCTTAGTGTATATATCATGGTAGGCCCACGCTAGCACAGTACAGCACCTGGCCGAACAGATAATTAGGATGGAATAGAAACATCCTAACTCCTCATTCATTGTTCTAGGGGTTTTTAACAGAGCAAATCTCACCCAGAAACTATCCAGGCAGACCAGCAACACAATGACAAGAGAGATCAGAGTAGCAAAGAGGAACTACTCCTAAAAGCTGAAAAACCAGAAGCCTACAAAACATCACTGGCTATAGGAAACCATTCCCCCTGCTGTGGAAGACCGTCTTTGTGGACTTCAGCTTGGCCTTCAACACCATCATCCTGGACATCCTCCACTCTAAACTGACCCAGCTCACTGCGCACACCTGTCAGTCTATCAGCAGCTTTCCGACAGGTGGGAAGCAACAAGTGAGTTTGGAGAAAACCACATCCAGCACCTAGATTATCAGCACAATCACTCCCCAGTGATGTGTGCTGTTGCCACTGCTGTTTTCCCTCTACACCAGTGACACCCTCTGTTAGACTCCTGAAGGTCATCGGTCAGACTGTGACGAGTCAGTCTACAGATGGCAGGTTGAACAGCTGGCCCTCTGCTGTGGAACTGAACACAATCAGAACAGCAGAGATAACAGTGGACTTCAGGAGGAGGCCCCCCCCCCAACATCAGCACCATCACCAAGAAGGCACAGCAGAGAATGTACTTCCTGCATCAGCTCAGGAACTCCTCCCCTCTGCTGGACAGTGCTACAGGTCACTGTATGCCAAGACAACCAAGCATAAGGACAGTTTCTTCAGCTGGGGCATCACTCTGATGAATACTAAATCCACGACTGTATGACAGGACGACAATCCTCAGTGCAGTACCTTGTAAATATACTTTTGTATATATGTATCTGGTAATTTCCATCTGAGCTGTGTACATACACATATTCTATATTTATATACCTGGGAGCACCAACTGCTGTAGGCTGGAGGTCTCTCTGCTAGTGAATTAAGATCAATATTTAACTGATTTGTTTCATTAGTGTCCACTGCTGTATTCTGATATAAAGCTTTTTAAAGTACTGTACTGGTGTGTCTCTGGCATCTGCATTTGGGTCCTTTCAGCCACCTTTCTGACAGTAGTTGTATCTTCTCTGACTTTTTCTCTCACATAGACTTGCCTGATATCAACGT
The DNA here is from genome assembly GCF_001952655.1 of Monopterus albus. Classification (NCBI taxonomy): domain Eukaryota; kingdom Metazoa; phylum Chordata; class Actinopteri; order Synbranchiformes; family Synbranchidae; genus Monopterus; species Monopterus albus. The sequence goes on along the minus strand of NW_018128007.1, from coordinate 237,266 downwards.
CAGCCATAGCAACCTCACAGTTGTCGAGGGTGATCGAGTAACAGCAATCTGTAACGGTTCGGGATCCCCGTTGCCTGAGGTGGACTGGCCTGTCAACGGCTTGCACTCCATCACTGCACAAGAAGTAGGAAGGACACACATACACACACATACAATATATACTGACATTCAACAGCTAGACTTATGAATGCTGCTTTTCACACATGAAGTTACCCCATAAACAGAAACAAACCACTGTACAGCTTATCAGTGTTGGAGCAGTGTGTTGTCTTAGTTTATTAGTTAGCTGTAGCTGGTGAGATGACATCATGCGGGGCAAATTGACAGTTTAGTCTGGAAGCAAGTGTTGTAAACAGACAGTGTAAAAACATAAAACATTATTAAAATGAGAAAATATATCAAATAAAAACAAAAACACAAAATGGTCTGAAACAGAAAGCAGTTACAGTGCAGAAAGTACAGTGCAGAGGCCAGTCAAACAAAGGCACAGTTGAGCTGACACTTGAAAATAGCAGAGTTGGGGCACATTTAAGGTCGTCAGGAATTTGGTGCCATCTGTGTGCAGCACAGGAGCTAAAGGCAGCTTCAACCTGTTTGGTTCTAACCAAGGTTCTACTAGCTGACTGCTTCTTAAGGATCAGCCCTGCTGGGTTTGGATTCTTCAAGAAGACCAGAAATTTGTCCCATGATACCACTAAGTGATTTATAATCTTAGCAGAAGCACTTTAAAATTGATTTTGTAGGTAACTGGTAGCCAGTGTAAGGATATAAGAACAGGAGGGACATGTTCAGTTCTGCTGGTTCTGGTTAAAACTCAGCAGCGTTCTGAGTGAGCTGAAGTTGTCCAACAGTCTTTTTGTGAAGACTGGGCAAAAGACTGTTACACAGCCCAGCCTGCTGGAGATGAAGGCATGAATGAGTTTCTCTAAATCTTGTCTGAACATGAGACCTCTGAGTCTTGCTGTTTGTTTTAGCTGATAAAAAGCTGATTTAATTATGGCCTTGATGTGACTGGTGAAGCTCAGGTCTGAGTGAGTTTTGACACCAAGATTTCTAACTAATTAGTACAGATTGATTCAGTGATTTTTGGAGAGATCCCTGACCGGAGTGAGCCATTAACAATTTTCAGAACATCCACTTCCAAGTAACTCCAAACGACACTCGAAGTGTGAACATTTGTTGGAAATTACACCAGCATTAAAAATCTGTGGAGGTGTTGTTTTTTTCAGCTCACCAGCATTAAAGTATGACACTGAAATAGAAAGTTCAGTGTCTTTAGATGTAGGCTACTGACTGATGACCATGTAAATAAAAAATTAAAACAAGGGGGGGGGGGGGGTGAGATAGTGTGTTTTCATCAGGAGACATTAATATTTTTGTTAAGACATTAACCTGGGTTGTTCACATAGGCCACTGAGGGGAACAGCTCCAGAAGGTTGACATGAGATCTGTCGCAGGTTATTGTGTAAGGAATGAAAAAGAAGTGCTAGACAGAGATGTGCAACTAGCCAGTCTAGGTGTGAAGTAGATGTGAATGTCCAATCCTTGGCTTGGAGAATGAATCACAACTGTTGCACACATGCAGTTGGGAGCAAACACACACTTACATTCTGAGTTTCTTTCTTTTTAAAATCTGTGGAGGTGTTGTCAGAATTCTGTAGGCACCGATTCCATTTGGGCCTGATCATTACACTTGCTTTGAGATAGGAAATCAGGGGCTAAATGTGTTGGGGGATTAATTACCTTCTCAACGTGCAATAGACTAGCAGACATTTTGAGTTGTCATAGTAGAAAAAACACAGGTGTAGCTAACAACATTAACAATGGCCAAGTTCCATTACATTTCCATTAAGCGATGCCACCCAGCAAGCACACACAATATCATGATCTAGCTATGATTTGCATAAATGGAATGTAGCCCTCTGAGTGTTATCAATTACACCTCTGCTCTTCCTACTGATGTGAAGAAGGTCTATTGGGAAAAAATATTCATGTCAGCTTCCTAGTAATTCTGATCTTATATCACATTTTTTGTTTAACACCAGTAATGTCTCCAACTTCATAAGGGTCAACAGACTGTTAGCAGAATGACTGAAAAGTCACCGTTGCTGCAGTTATTGTAATGACCATTCAGCTAATTTAAACGGACTGTACTCTGTGTATTTGTATCTGGTTTTCCATGTGAAAAAAAAAATGCTCCAAATATGTCACAAGTGCTTTAAAAGATGTGAGTACAAGGCTAATAGCAGGGATAACTATATGTGAAGACTTCTAGTTTGGAGTTGTGTTTTCTTCATTTGGACAACATTGCATAAATGCAGCCTAATTCTGACAGCATTACCTTTGCTAGATGAGTGTACTGGCTATTTAGCTAACTAAAATGTACATATAGTTACTTTAGTGAACATACCTGCTCCCTTGCTACACTTCTGCCTGGTAGATTTAACCATTATTATTATTATTATTATTATTATTATATCATGCTCTCCCTCCAGGCTAAAGTCTATGACAACAACACCATTCATTCCATAAACATAACTTTGGTCAATGTGAGCAGAGACGACAACAACTTCCTGCTAACCTGCACTGCCACCAACATAGTGGGCATGACCAACGCTTCTGTCCAGCTAACTGTCCACTGTAAGTACATACACACACACACAGGTTTTTGTGTATTATAAGGACAGCTTTCCCAAACATTATAGGGACCCCTTTCCACTTGCTCTACAAAGATGTGGTTAATACCAAAATGTGTTTTGATCCATACAGCACAGATTTCACTTCAAAGTTTGAATTCACACAGCTTGAACTATAAAGACCTGATACCATGCAGAATTATGAGGCCTTCAATAATGAGCTACACACATGGGAATTGTAAGGACAGTGTGTATACAACACACAAAAATGTCATTGCTGTGCACTAAAGGATCACATGTGATTTTAGGGGACATGACTAAAACACTGAAGTGAGGACATTGTGCATTAAAGGACACATCTGACATATGAGGATACTGTTTTGCACAACACAGTATTGCAGTGGCATAACTGATTTGTGAGGACATATTTAGACAATACAGTCCACTATACTGTGTGTACAGTAATTTAGCATTAGACGCTAGGAAGTTTTTTTTTCTTCTATGTATTTTACTGTTTTTGTACATTTGTGCTGCCACACTTGCCTTGAATTTTGGTGTTTATTATATTTTGTTGACTTTTTGCCCTATTTCTCCACCGTTCTTGATCACTAAATACTGGGGGTGTGATGAGATCTCTCAATATTAAAACATGACAATAGAGGCAAAAGCTGTCTCACCATTTCAGTACATAATGGAACCAGTCCAATATGATGGAATTGGGTTTTCCATTGCAGAAACCAAATGAAGCATGTTGTACAAAGTAACGCTTGTCATGGGTTCTGTGTTTGTTTCCACTATGGTGCGCCTGCTTTGGAGGTGTATTCTGGAAGTTAAATTTCAGCACCCTTCAAGTGCTAAAATCAAGTACCAGGAATATGGGGGGGAGAGAGAAGCAGCTCCTCCCTCTAAACAGAGACCAACAGATAGATAATACAGTGGAAAAGCAAAGCAGGATGGTCTGCGTTAACCCCACTGACTGTTTAGTGATTACTAAGGGAAGTATGGGGTGTACTGCTCATTAGGTTCCAGTGACCATACATTCACATTCATAGTAGTCCGGCAAAAACGCATTTAACATGCCACTGAAAAGGGGGACACTGAACATGGTTGACCGGTTGTTTTATCTTGTACCCACATTCTTTACAAGAGACATTTTTCTGTTAAGCATATGGGTTTTAAAATGTCTGTGTCCAGAGGCTGCGACATCTGGTTTTAATCTCTATTTAATTTTTTTTTTTTTTTTACTTATTGATTTATTAGGCATCACATGTCACATGCCTGTAGGTGCATGCTATGGTGCATTACGGATTACAGCAGGATGTAAAAACCAAAGCTTTCCCTTTTCCTTTTATTAAGTGCATTACATTAAGTTAACACTACAAAAGAAACAGATGGTCATTGTCGGGTCAAACCCTAGTTTTTGTCTTTAATTTTCTTTACATTAGTTAACTGAATCTGATATCCCAACCCAGGGTAGTTGACCTAATGGACTAATCAAATGCCAATGTGCTCTCTTTCCTATATCTAAAATTTATATAAATAACTGTGTGGAGCTTATTGGGACAATTCTTTCATTTGTAAAGTAACAAGGCGTTTTTGATTCTAGCTGGTGAAAGTTATTTGGTGAGACCACGTTAGTCCTTGTTGTTCTGAGCTTCTCTCCTGTAAAACATTGTAGGATGTACACTTGTGTTTCATTCATATTTAAATCATATCCTTACACACACCCTAGGAACACATCACAATATACAATAGCATTACTTGGCCTCAAATGCAATGACTTTAAAATCATCAATGTTACGTCCGTGGCCCTGTCCACCCCCAGCACTTCATCAGCTGGCACGGGCTGTCACAGTAGCTCCGCCCCCACATAGATGGGAATGCATTCTAGGCAGCGAGGCACACCTGCTCTCAACTGCTAGACTAGTACTTAAAGGGAGTGTTGGTGTGTCCTCATTGCCAGATGATCTCTTGTGATCCTACAAGTAATTGTGCTTTGCTTTCCGTCAAGGATTCTAGGTGTATGAACTGCTTCTATGTTGTGGGACCTGATTTCATGTGTTAAAGAACTAAATGCCCTTCTTATTTTTGAAGGGTCGCTTTCAGTTTGACTTGTTTTACTGTGAACTTGTGTTAAGGAACTATATGCCCTTCTTAATTTTGCGGGCTGCTTTCTGTTTGAACTGTCTTACTGTGGATTGGTGTACCCTCTGCTGGTTTTGGCATTTTGTTAGCATCATTTGGTGCCTGGACTGTGAACCTTTTCCTCAGGATGAGGAGACCAACTTTTGCTGGGACTTGCTGCGCGGCTCTGGATCTCAACTGTCAGCCTTGATCGCACTGCCCTTCTACCTGCTCTGTCATCTGCTGCAAGCCTGAGCCTCACCACGCCGGTAGTACTGCACGTCGGACCAGTGATCGCCTATGCCAGCTCCTACACCTCCCCCTGGACTGTGTTCACAGCTTATGTCACTCACCTTCCTAGAGCCAGTAAATTCTGCTCCTCAGGTCCTCAGTATACCTATCAGTATTGCCATTTCCATAGCATCCCTGTTACTCATTCTCATCCTCTGCTTTTCTTTAGCCAGCTTGGGTTGTAGCTCTAGCAGTCCAGTCATCCCAGCACTCCCCGCTGCCCTGAGATCAGCTGACGTGACCGATACTGACCACTTCTCAGTTCTGTTAGTAAAATACATTTACCTGGTCAAGCCTGAGTCCGAGTTCTACCTTTTTCTGAGTCCGAACAAGCACACATATATATTTATATATACGGTTCGCTGTAACAATCTATGAGAATGCTAGTGGATTCATACCTTCATATGGGGTCATACCTTCTGATGCGCCTGGAGGTTGCCTGGCTCTCTCCACAATAATTAAACTGATTATTGGTATTTGTTGAATTTTTTTGTTTCACAACATTATCTGAGCACAACTCCTAGCCAGCTTTAGAGGCGGTTAGCCTCCACTTAAAAAAAGCCAGCAAAAAACAATTCAGTAATTACAGTTTTTGCTGTTGTCTTTTTAACCAGGTTGGTCATACCATTCTATCCTTCTGCTGCATTCTTTGTCCTTCTCACTTTGGTATAAGGTGCAATAAGCTGCTCCAGACTTTTATGAAGAAATAGTCAACGTTCTGCATGATCTCTTCAGCAGCAGTGCTATTAAAATGGCAGGCTCTCTTAAGGCATTCAACTTTTTCAGATGGTTCATCTGTTTTTATTTGGTGTTTTAGTGTCAAAGAGGGAGAAAACACACAAGTATGAGTCAAATGATTTGCAGCGATTACTTGTGAGTACTTTATTGAAAGTGACTCCTAGTCATTTCCTTGACAGAGTTCTCAGTTTTTGTCATGTCACTCTGCTGATAGTTAGGTGATTGTGTTAGCAAGAACTAAACACTAAATGTGCAGAAATGAGAGAATATGGATGTGTTATAATGGATATACAGTAGTATCTGTTTTTACTCTTTAACACAAAAACCTTACTTTAATAGCCAAAGAGCAAAATAGAGGAAAAAAACTGACATCTATACCATTTGCTATGGCTAACTATGCCACTTTCAAAGAATTTTGCTTTTTTCTAAATATTCAAAAAGTCTGTTTGTGTGGAAATCTTCTGAGGATGGAGAAACAAGTTGAATCAATAAAGATCCAGTTGAGCACATTTTGGTTTGATCTACTGATAGGGTGCATTAACACAGTTATGTACTGAGGAAATAAAACAATATTGAGCCTTGTCTCTATGTCATCATCAAGATTTGCTGTGTTTGAAAAAAAAAACAGGCACTTTAAGCCCCATGTCTTCATTTCAGCAGCAGGTCTGGTTCATTTTTTTGTTTTGTTTTTTGACTTGCCAGTCCTTAGTGTGTCTCTCTGTGTCTAAAAGCAGTTACAATCCAAATGCCATGGAACACAAATGCGTTACACTGCAAAGCACATAAACAGTAAGACTACAAATAGTTATGTTCTCCATTCCTAGACTGACAGTGACAAACTGTCTGACTACAGGTGCATCTCAATATTATAGAATATTGTGGAAAAGTCCATTTATTTCGGTAATTCAACTCAAATAGTAAAACTCGTGTATTATATAAATTCAGTACACACAGACTGAAGTAGTTTAAGCTGTTGGGTCTTTTAATTGTGATGATTTTGGCCCACATTTAACAAAAACCCACCAAATCACTATCTCAGTGAATTAGAATATGGTA
>NW_018128007.1:213556-230188 GCF_001952655.1 Monopterus albus | reverse complement strand
GTCTTAGCTGGGCTAAGGAGAAGAACAACTGGACTGTTGCCCAGTGGTCCAAAGTCCTCTTTTCAGATGAGAGCAAGTTTTGTATTTCATTTGGAAACCAAGGTCCTAGAGTCTGGAGGAAGGGTGGAGAAGCTCATAGCCCAAGTTGTTTGAAGTCCAGTGTTAAGTTTCCACAGTCTGTGATGGTTTGGGGTGCAGTGTCATCTGCTGGTGTTGGTCCACTGTGTTGTTTGAAAACCAAAGTCACTGCACCCGTTTACCAAGAAATTTTAGAGCACTTCATGCTTCCTTCTGCTGACTAGCTTTTTGGATATGCTGATTTCATTTTCCAGCAGGATTTGGCACCTGCCCACACTGCCAAAAGCACCAAAAGTTGGTTAAATGACCATGGTGTTGGTGTGCTTGACTGGCCCGCAAACTCTCCAGACCTGAACCCCATAGAGAATCTATGGGGTATTGTCAAGAGGAAAATGAGAAATGAGACCAAAAAATGCAGATGAGCTGAAGGCCACTGTCAAAGAAACCTGGGCTTCCATACCACCTCAGCAGTGCCACAGACTGATCACTTCCATGCCACACCGAATTGAGGCAGTAATTAAAGCAAATTAAATTAAATTAAAGCATTCTAATTTATTGAAGTCTATTATTATTTCTTTTGTCTTGTTTATGTTGAGGATGAGGTCATTCTCCTCTCCATAAACAAGAATTTCATTCACCAAGCTTCTGTAACCCGACTCGTCTCCCCCCTTGATGAGGCCCAGAATGGTGGTGCCATCAGCATATTTAATGATGATGGTGTTGTCATGGTTGGAGACAGTCCTAGGTGTACAGGGTGAAGAGTTTGATTATGAGCTCAACAGACACCCGCCCTGCCATTCTGACCACATGTGGTCTTTCAGTCAGGAAGTCCAGAATCCAGTTACAGGTGGAAGTTGCGACACCGAGGTCTGTTATCTTCCCAATCAGCCTGCCTGGGCGAATGGTGCTGAATGCAGAACTGTAATCCAGGACTGAAGTGAGTGCCACTGGCCTGAAGTCATTCAGAATGGATGACTTCAGGCCAGTGGCCTGAATGGACCGATATGATAATGGATTTTTTGAAAATGTGAGGGACTACTGCTTAAAGACAGGATAAAGATGTCTGTGTACACACTAGCTAGTTGATCCCCACAGACTCTCAACACTCTAGGGGGGACACCGTCTGGTCCCGCCACCTTATGGGGGTTTACCTGTTTCAGGGCCTGTGTGTGTGTGTCACCTGAAAAGCAGTGTCCCCTGGGTCGCAGGGGGGTTTTGAGGGAGTGTCTGTGTTCAGCTTGTCAAACCTCATGTAGAAGTTGTAGAGGCTGTCCGAGAGGGTGGCGTCCTGGGGGGCTGTGTTTGTTGATTTGTTCCTGTAGTTTGTGACTGCCTGGATTGTCTGGCACACACGTGTTGTTATTCATATAGTAGCTTTCCAGTTTTTGGAAGTATGCTCTCTGATGGACTTCCCCAACCAAAAACCATGGTGTTGGGGAAAGCACGCACCATTCTAGCTGGTGCACATATGGACATGCACCAGCTGATGTAGTCACTCACAGTCTCTGCATATTCATGGATGTCATCTGTGGCCCCTTGGAAGATGTTCCAGTCTGTGGCCTCTAGACAGCCCCACAGGCTGGCCTGTGCACAGTCTTCCCAGGTGTTAACAGTTCTCACAGAGACTAGTTTCGCTTTGAGCCATCTGGTATAAACCGGCCTGAGCCAAATTGCTAGGTGGTCAGATTTACAAAAATGAGGCTTAGATTCAGCTGAGAAAGCGTTTCTAATGTTACTGTAACATTTCATTTTACTGTTCTTGTGACCCTTTACTTTGGAAACTCAGAAATATTTTTCTGTCACGGAAAGCTTTCAGTTGACAATATAGTACACATGGGCATGTGCCAGTACAGGATGCTGCCAAAAATGTGTAATGATAAAAACACTCTATTTTGCCATATGTTATGTTATTAGATAAATAGAATGTAATTCACACAGCATGCACAGCATGAAATTCTCTAAATAAAAAAGTCATTTACATGTAGCCTAAATTCTCTGATTGTGGTGGAAGCAATAATTTACCTTGTTTTTTTGCATGATGAGAACTGCTAACTGGACCAACATGTCGCTACTTTCTCTTTCTCTTGCTCTCTCTCTCTCCTGAATGTAGTTTTCCTCTGTGTTGTTTTTTCCCACTGGGGTAGCCTAATTCCATTTCATGTTTGATTCTGCTGTTCAGAATCTTAGCACATCACTGAGCCAAAACGCCAATGTGTTTATATTTGGTGCACAGTCACAGTGGCGTAGAAATGGAATAGTCCATTTACCTGTAATGTGAGTTGGGGGTTCATGATAAATTAGGTGCTTTGAGTGCAGCGTAAATTATTGCAGTGTAGGTTATGTGTCTGAATAAGAAAGTATTTTTTAAAACAACATAGTACATTTCTGACCTTTGAGGCCCCTGTTAGTTGGGGGCCCCGGGAAATTGCCTACCTTGCCTAATGGTAAAGTCTGCTTCTGGCAGCTGCTGCACCGGTGCTCTATTAGGTGTTCAAGGACCATAGCCAGTGTAGGTCACCCATGTTTTGGAAGTGCTCAGAATCCTTCAATATACCAAAGTGTCTGATGGCAGAGCTGGGGCAACTAAACAGGAAGGGTCTTCAAACTTAGTGTCATTCATTTGCTGCATGTTCACACTGACCACAATATAATTATTTATAATTAATGTTGAGATGTTTGATTAACTTGGGAAAAGAGCAGTAGCTTGAGCCCCTAGTTGCCCCCACCCCAGTCTGTACCCCCTGCAGGTGCCATGCATATGAACAAATTCCAAGAAAAGACCCAAATTCAACAATGTTATTATTAAAACATCTCAGAAATATGTTTTATTTTTTACAAAAACTCAGTAATTTCCTAAAACAGGTTGTCACTGTACTGTAGTTTGTAACAAACAGGAGTAAGTAGTGCATTTGTTGGGAGATATTTTCAGTAGCACATTTATTCACATTTGAAGTTCTAGTGAGTATCTGGGGCAGCAGGACAATGTATATGGGACTGAGTCCAAATAAACTATAGTCTGTGTGTTCACAGTAATCACGGAACATGTCCCCCAGTGCAACAGTGCGACTCACTGATGGGTTTTTAATAGTTTTTGGACAACAATGACAATAAGACATATCAGAGAGTATTGATATGCAGAGAGCCCATTATTTGTATGTGTATTTGATGAGGCAGTGATATTTAACATTCTTGCTTTTGGTTAATCACACTTCAAATTTTTTTACAGGGCTAACAGTTGAACACTATCCTAATCTCTTCTTGGTCAGACAAGCTACACTGCATCTGCATTTTCTAGGTTCTAAGAAATAGTGGCACAGCAGCTTTGCTAGGAAGCATGTGCAGCATTTAGATGAACTAGTTAGTAACCACAGTACAGATCCAGAGTCAACCTAGTCTAATCTGCTCCACCCAGTCAAACAAATTCCACTTCATATATTGCAGGTACAACAGGAAAATCAAAAGGTAAGTAATGTTATAATAAACTACCTTGGCAAACCAGTAAAAAGAAAAAAAAACTAATCAGAACAAAACAGTGACATAGAAATCAAGCTTTTCAGTTGGACTCTCCCTCCCTTTTTTTCCCCCCTGCCACATCAACACAAGCAAGCGAGGCACAAGCACCCACCGTGCTCACAGTTATAAGGATTACCGGCTATTTGACATGGTTTTTCGTCTTCGTGAAAACAAAAGATTAAAAAAATATTTGTACAAAATAAATATTAATTAAAAACTATTTATGCTTTTTATGCTTTGCCGAACACTGTATTCAGACTGGGCTCCGCCACTACTGCACAGGCACTTACCTTCTCAAGTCTTGTCCCAAATCCACAAGTACAAAATCATTATCAAGAAAAAATTGTAGCTCCACTTTAAGCACAAATAAATGTGCAGAGCTAACAAACACACCGAACCACAGGCAGGTGAAGTACTGTAATATAGGCTTGAGACCAGTGTCTAGGTGTTCACAATTACCACTCAGCCGCCTCTTGGCCAAACTACTACCTAGAACAACAGAACACATACAGCACAACACAAGGCACTACCCCAACTAAAACATAAAAGCATAAAACAAGAAATGCAGAGAATCATGACACTGTTCTTGTGGCCTGAGCAATAGATGATAATATTTTAACACATAACATGCTATATACAGGATGCAATAAAAGACATGTTCCTGAGCAGAGGGCATGTTTAGTATGTTGCAAACAGTTGCCTTATCAATGTACTCAGTTTACAAGTGCATCCAATATGTACAACTTAAAATATTTTGGAAGAATACTTGGTGTCATACTCAAGTCTAAGCCTGTAATACACTCACAAATGCACAGTGTCGGATCAGTGCAAGCTCCACCCGCACTTCATGCATATACAGCATCTCTAGACCCTGAGGGTTGAATTTAAAAACACTGGCCCTCTGAGGAAACGATGTGCAGTTGCTCCATTCTGGAACTTCATTTTGCAGGTAGGTAATAAAAACCAAAACTGGGCTCACTTCCTTCAGCTGCATTCATAAGCTCACTATATTTGATTATTGAACTTCCTCCTCATGAATACTGACTACTGTTTGAAGCTTGTGTGGTTTTAGTGGCAGGACTGGTCGGCTAGATGAGTCAGACCACAACATGTTCTTATTATACCTATGCATCTATTTGTCCATCTGGACACAGTTGCATTGTTTATTGATTCATGAGACGTGTAGTGAATATTCCTGTGGTTGGCAGGTGTTATGATAATGATACCCTGGCAATGTATTTAGCTAATGGAAATGAGAAAGAGAAATACAAGAAGATGTAACAGAGATGCAGTCAATATGGATGAGAAGTGAGCTGAAGCATAAATACATATGTGCAATGTTGACATCCACTGGCATCATTTCTGTTTCTTGTTTTAGTGTTGGTTTACAGCCTTGCTGCTTACGTGCAGAGGTTTCTCTGGATTCTCTGAATCTTTTGATGATATTATGGAATGTAGATGATGAAATACCTAAATTCCTTGTAATTGTATGTTGAGAAATGTTGTTCTTAAACTATTTGCTCACACAGTTGTTCACAAAGTGGTGAATCATGCCCCATCCTTGCTTGTGAATGACTGAGCCTTTTGGGATGCTCCTTTTATATCTAATCATGACACTCACCTGTTTCCAATAGACGTGTTCACCTGTGGAATGTTCCAAACAGGTGTTTTTTTTAGCATTCCTCAGCTTTCCCAGTCTTTTGTTGCACCTGTCCCAGCTCTTTTGGAATGTGTTGCAGGCATCAAATTCAAAATGAGTGAATATTTGCAAAAACGAAGTTTATTAGTTTGAACATTAAACATCTTGTCTTGGTGGTGTTTTCAATTAAATATGGGTCAAAAAGGATTTGCAAGTCATTGTAATTTGTTTTTATTTACATTTTACATAATGTCCCAACTTCATTGGAATTGGGGTTTGTATATGAATGAAACTCCTGGTTTGTTCCCTGCTAACAATTTATACAAATATAATCAAATAAGACCTGAACCCGGATAGTAGTGCTTTTTAATACACTGAAGCTGAAGGAAGATATGTACTGAAAATACCTGGATTTTTAGATTTGGGGGAATATCAATCATAATTCTTACAAATAACCAATTTAACCATTTGTCCTGGGATATGGCTTAATAGTTATATGCAGCAATACTTATAGGCTACAAGATCCTTCTTTGTGGCCCATCACAGAGTTCTCTTAATCAAGGGATTTGCTCCCTTATGGAAGACTTAACTGGAATAACTGAGGCAGCATGAGTGAAATCCATACAGTGACCGAGCATGTGAAGAATGCAAAAGAGGAGAGATATCAGTTTCAGTATGCATGTTATCCTTACAACTAAACAAACAACTACAGGCTTCTAATAACATGACAGCAACACAAATGAATAATAGATGAGTATGCTAACTAAATGGCTAGTAAATCTAAATGGGGCAGAGTAGCAGATAAACCTGGTGATAATTTGAGAGATAATTTGAAGACAATATTGCAAATTCTGCTGATTTTGCTCCCTTTTAAAACTCCTCCTCCTGAGCCTGACAGTGTTATAGTACAATGTGCAGTGCTAAATCAGTGGCAAACACATGATGCAGCAATGTGTCATGGTTTGGCCTATGCTTCCTCTTTTTGTATTAGTTTTGCCTCAGCTCTCACTGCCGTTCTGCCACATCATCCCCATCCATCAATTTTCCTCCGCTTATAATTGACATACAAATTGATTTTTACAGAAGGGTCTCTTGAGGTACAGTCATTAGTATAGAGGGAGAACAGCAGCAGGAAGAGCACACATCCCTGAGTGGCACCTGTGCTGACAGTCCAGGTGCTGGATATGGTTTTCCCCAGCCTCACCTGGTGCTTCCTGTCTGTCAGAAAGCTGGTGATCCACTGACAGGTGAGGGCGGGGAGGAGGAGGGGGGGCACAGTGAGGTGGATCACTTTAGACTGGAGGATGTCTGGGATGATGGTGTTAAATGCCGAACTGAAGTCCACAAAGAGGGCCCGTGCATAGGTCCCTGGTGAGTCTAGATGTTGCAGGATGTAATGCAGTGCCATATTGACTGCATCATCCACTGACCTATTTGTTCAGTAATCAAAGTGCAGGGGATCCAGCTGGGGGTTTGTGATGTTCTTCAGGTGGGCCAACACCAGTCTCTCAAAACACTTCATGACCTACAGATGTCAGGGCGATAGATCTGTAGTCATTCAGTTCCCTGATGGAGGGTTTCTTGGGAACTGGGATGATGGTGGAACGTTTAAAACAGGAGGGAACCACACAAAGCTCCAGTGATCTATTTAAGATTTGCATGAAGATGGGAGCCAACTGGTTATCTATTCTAAATTACTACAGTCAGTAAAGTGAAATCTAAACAATCTGAACAACTTCTTTGCCATGGTTTGGACTAAGCTTCCTGTTTTTGTGTTAGTTTTTGCCCCAGCTCTCCCTGCCATTCTGCCACATCACCTAATCAACCATCATTCCTTCCACCTGTTGCTCATTACTTCCTGGTCCTGCAACATATACTGTATATATACACCCTTATTTCCACTTAGTCCTCACTGGATCATTCTTGACTTCATGCCTACACACCTGGAATTGTTTCCCGATCTCCCTGTAACGTACCTCTCCTGAGTGCTGTGTCGGTCCTCACAAGTTAAGACTCCTGATTTCCTGGTAACGTGCTGAGCCAGCGTGTTGTGTTTGTCATTACCCATTGAGACTCCTGATCTCCTGGCAGCGTGCTGCTTCCCAGTGCAGTGTCCATTTCTGCATTCACTTATATTCCTCTCTGACTCTTTGGACCTCTGCTGTGTGACGTTACTGTCATCTGTGCCACTCCTGTGTGCATCTGTGCTGTCATCAGCACTCACACCATCTCCCCCGAATATTCTGCAGTGTCTCCGAGATTCAGTGGGTTATCTGCCACTACTGGTCTACTCACCTCCACCACCTGATCCTCTCATCCTCCCGTTAACTGCCGTCCATCTGCCTTCTCTCCTGCCTGTCCTGGTTCCTTGCCCGATCTTCCACCTGTTCGGCTTCCTTGCTAGCCAACATAACCTGTACTTACTTAATAGACCCCTTCTGTAGTCATTCCTCTTCCTAGTCCAGAGTCTGCCTTATGAGGTCCGTATAACACACAACCTAACACAATTTTTTCTTTCAGGTTCAGAAATAAGCTCAGAGGTCTTGACAGTGGTGGATGAAGTACAGTAGCAAGTGTGGTTCTGTATTTGCTTTATGTCTTCTATAATATTGGAAATGGATTTTTGACTGCAAGGTGGGCTAAACCAGCTTTTGTATTTGATTATGGGATAAACATTTTGTAACATTTTGTAAAGCAATTACCAGATGATTGAGTAAAAAAGTCATCACATTTTAAAATGGTGAAAATAATAGTTCATGAAACCAGTCTGGGTCAGTCCATAGTAGGTGATTTGTATGAATGTGCAGCAGTAAAACTGTCAGGTCTCTTTGTGCCAAAAATGTAATTTGGTGTGTTGAACTGGAAAGATTTTTGGTTTCTGTACTGTATGCTGTCTGTGATTATAGGCGTTTGCTTGTTGTTGTATTGTCTTCCTGTGTGCCAGCTAATGGCCTTTAATGAGTGCAAAGGGCTACATTATCCAGTTTCTTGTCTCTGAATGTGTCTGTTGCTGTCAGCTGTTGGTTCAAGTGGGCTATAGTTTTCATCTAAGCCAAAAACTGTCAGCTGTCGTCTGTCATTGTAGACCAACACACAGCTGCTGGCGTGCACTGGATTTGTTGATGTTGATCCTTCATCCCAGCTGTTATCATGGTGTCTTCTTGAATAACTGCTCTCTGTCTTGTTGCTTGTCTGTTGTGGAAATATTTCTCACTGGCATTGCCTGTCTTTCTCTTTCTACTTGACTCGGCCCTTGTATTGTCTTGGCTTTGCTGTTCATATTATTTTGAACACAAAGGCACTGAGCAGCCAGGGCCTCGCTGAGTATGCTTTCCCTACATGTGTGCCACATATCAGCCTACTCCAACACTGGCCATGCCATTATAGTTTTTCACACATCAATCAGACTAGCTACTGTGGATACATCCCTTTCGTCCACGTCTTGGGCTTGCAGCCAGTGTTGTATACTACTTATTGATTCAGCACAGAACACCGAGCCTGTTTGTAGGGAGTCTCTTCAATAGAGGTTGATTTTTTTTTTTTTCTGGCTGGAATAAATGAATAATAATGTTTTCCAGAGAATATAATGTGTTTACTTCACGCAAAGTCCTGACGGCACATAGTGCACAACAAAATTTGACAATACTGACATTTATGACACTGATTTCATGTTCAAAACATGACAAATGCAGAGCGGGGATTCGGGATTTCTTAAATTCTATGGTTAAATGCTGCAGAACAGAGTTTGTGTAAGAGGATCCTTTTTTTGTTTTCTTTTCTTTTGTTTTTGTTATTTGGCAAAACCAAATGCACCAGCACATGCAAACAGCATAAAAATGTCTGTCCACATTACAGCAGCAGATTTATATGATTAAAACTGACATATGAAGGAAGCAGGGTTGATGCTGGACAATTGGGTAATAACAGAAGAAGTAATATTTGAACTTTTGCTGAAAACAGAAATGGAGTAGCATTGTTTATGGTGGTGGACTCATCCTGACCACAGCCAGTTTGTTTCACTGTAGAAACTGTGAATCTGTGTGTAGCAACTGACTTGATTAATGCACAAAAAGCGTTTAGGCTAAAAAGGCTACTGTGAGATCACAAAGCTACATAAAAAAATTCTGTCAATAAAGTTATTGCTGTTGTACCACATGTATAAATAGCACACAGCCCTTCTCTCGATGTGGAGACACTTAATCAATCCACACTTATTTCATAAAGTCTAAGGAGTTACATTCTGCAGTTGTTCGGTCAACGTGAGGCAGAATCTGAAAGCAGATATTTCAAGCGTGTGCTGTTAAAGTTAGCAATGCTGAGCTCTGCCTCCTGATGTTCAAATGGCAGCCTGCTGGAGCTCAGCTTATATGGGATAATAATCTAACAAACAGCACAGCATGTGTGTCATCCCACATTTTCTCATTTTTATTTTTCTCTGCATCCAACTCTCATCTTTTCAAGGCCATTTTCTCCTAAATGCTAGGAGTTTTAGCTGACCTTTACAGTCAGCCAATCTTCTGGCACCATACCTTTTGTGTTTTTATTTCTGGAATATCATAAACTGCTTTAGTTGTGTCTATAGTAGCTGTCTTGGATTTATCTTATAATTATTTTTCATTGAAATGTATTTTTAGTAATAGTATTGTATTTATCATTTTTTATTGCTATCACATATTATATTAATAGTATCATTTGTATTATTATTATTAATATAATATATAAATTTGTCATTTTTTTAATATTATTCATTTTAATAGACCATTATTAAAATCGAATGTAATGTAAATTCACTGAGAACTCCTTTTATTCTGACTCAGATATTGTATGTCAGATGTACAATACAACTCCTCCAATCCGCGTGACCTTGATAATATATTATGTGTGTGAGTGTGTGTGATAAATTCCATTTGCAGTGCATTTCTAATACTGATTTGAATTTCTTACAGTTGGCTGTGGTAAAACAATGACACTCAGTAAATTGTGTTTGCATTTAGATGAATTTTTGTTAGTCAACACAGAGAGGCATAAGAACAGGAGCACACATGCTCACACACTCTAAATCACTTGGAACAGACTGCATTGAGAGCAGTATATTAAAATGATCATCAAAAATGATTATCAAGGTCTTTCTAGTTTATGTCTCAGTATTTTCGCTTTTCCTCTCTGGCCCTTTCATGTACTGTAACAATACTTGAAGTGTGATGACAGAAAATATATTATGTTCACTGAAGTGCAGAAACATGTGACTAAGCAAAACAGTAAAATCCTTTGTCTTCCTGTGTTTGGCTTCCAAAGTGAATGGTGCTCATCAGTTCTTTTCTTTTGTTGTCTTTTCAGTTCCTCCCTCTATTATTAAGCTGAAGGAGCCTGAACGGCGCCATGACACATGCATGGAGTTCACTGTTCGAGGTTCACCGCACCCAACCTTACGATGGTTCTACAAAGATAAGGTGAAATTAATTTGTATGTCAATGTAGTGCAATTTCCTCAAGGCATTCCAGAGATGTGTTCATGAGAATGGGCTGGCTGGATGGACAGATGGACAACCAGAAAAAATGTCTTCAGCCAAACCTGCAAAATAACCAGCAACACCACAGCTGTCAAATAAATGTAGTAAACATTACAATATTTTTCTCTGAGCTGTTGTCAGAAGTATAAAAGAGCAAAAACTATAAATACACTAAAAGCAGGTGGAGGGCTGAAATATTTCAGAAACACAGTGTGGAAAAAAGCATGTAATCCACTGGTCTAACTGGTAAAACAGACTGGAAGTGAGATGTGAGTGAGTGACGCATTCTGTATTTAAAGTAATCAGAACAGCTGTCTGTCTGACAGCAGGACAGTGGCGGAACAAAGATTTTACCAGGCTGACCAGCAAGACAAATGTACTGGACAAAAACAGTTTTCATGTAAGATCATGAAGAAGAAGTCACATATTTATGCAGCCTATGGATTTATTGAGGGGAGCATGGTGGCGCGGTGGTCAGCGCTGTTGCCTCACAGCGAGCAGGTTCTGGGTTCGAGCCCTGGCTGACCTGGGGCCTTTCTGTGCGGAGTTTGCATGTTCTCCCCGTGCTTGGGTGGGTTCTCTCCGGGTGCTCCAGCTTCCTCCCACAATCCAAAGACATGCTGCATAGGTTGATTGGTGTCTCTAAATTGCCCATAGAAGTGCGTGTGTGTGTGTGTGGTTGTTCGTCTCTGTGTTAGCCCTGTGATGGGCTGGCGACCTGTCCAGGGTGTGCCTTTCACCTGCAGCTGGCTGGGATTGGCTCCAGCCCCCCGTGACCCTGTTTGGGACTAAGCGGTTTAGAAAATTGATGGATGGATTTATTGATTTGATTGATTTTCCTCAGTTCATTACGGAGGGAGAAAGTGAAACTCAAGCACCCTGGTCAGCTGTCAGTAGAAACAGAAAACAACAGGATTTGTGTGATTTAAACAGCAGACTGTGGAATTTATGCTTCCCTAAATGCAGGAGAGGGCAAAAAAGTGCATTTAAAAAAAAAAAAGATGACAGCTTGACATGTATTCATACCGAGTAGTGTGATCACTGTCAGCAGGTTTTGTAAATTACATTAAACATTAGGACTTGCTCAGTGTTTCATTTCATGTTATCCATGTTAATTTGTTGCTTCTGTGACACTTCCTACTCAGGAAATTTCCCACACTGAGTATGTGCGTCCTGATATGGATATTTACCAGGACTACATAGAGGGCTGCCTAACCTTTAAAAACCCAACACATCACAACAACGGCAACTACACTTTGGAGGCTACCAACTACTTGGGTGTAGCTACCAGCACTGTGTATGGGCACTTCCTTGACAAGCCTTTTGATGGTAAGTTGGGAGGCCATGTGAGGTCAAAGTATCTATTGTAACAACAACAGCAAAAGAGAGCTTTCTGGAGTGAAAACAAACCATTCCTTTGGGGATTCCTTCTCTTTTCATCCTAATATACCATAGCAGGAGACTGTTGATGTTTCACTATTTATAGTTGGTTGTAAGTCATGAACTCTCAGTATGAAGTGTGGAGCAGTCATACAGTATAACTGTCCTACCATTGGTCACTCTGTGGGTGTTATGCTTTAGATATCTGTAAGGTGTATTGTATGTGCAAGTGCTAGAAAAAGTGCCCAGTATCCACCATTAAACAGACCTCTGCTCATTTTGGGCAAAATAGTCTTGGAACTACTGTTTGCACTGCTCAAGAAGTGATACTAAATGCAAGTTCCAGATACTTTCAAGGATTGTGCTGGTGGTGCTGTAGCTCATGGCCTGTCAGGCAAATGTGTTGTCACATCACAACAAGGGCAATTACAGCAAACACAGTGGTTAGTGTTTGGAAGAAATCCACAAGAAAATCACTCAGCAGGGTCAACGTCACTTCTACTCTAGGTGTCCATCAACCAGTCACATCATTCACTTACCAAACAGCACATAGAAATGACATGGCCAATTCTGCTGATGCATTTTAATTATATACTGTATACTCAGGTTCAGGTTAATGGAAGCCTCAAGTATTACTTGTCATGGCAGAAAAGTGTTATAATTTTCCCCATTGTGGGATCAATAAAATACTACCTACCTACCTACCAAATGGGGTTTTAAGTTTAGCAGTGCGTTCTTGGCTGCAGGAGCTGGTGAACTCATAAATAAAAATGTAAAATAGATGGAGCAGAGAAACCCTGGAAGAAAATCTGCTACAGTTTGCAAGAGTTCTGGAAGACTATTCATTTTCTCACAGCACAGTGACCCAGAACATACTGTAAAAGCACCTTAGCCTAAAGGCGCTTAACAAGCATTATACTTTGAGCTTGACTGAGACTGAACAATTTTTCCAGGAAGAAAGACTACAACTTACAGAGATGCACAACTATCATTCAAGGTGGATCCTACAAATGATGGGGTGAATATGTGTATACTTAGTTATTGGTAATAAAACAATCAAAAGCCATAAATCAATCCGATCACACCTAAGTTGACAGTATTGCTCTCTCTAGCAGTTACTCAGTAGTCCCTCACTATTACATACTGTTTATTTCCCCATCACATAAAGAGAATTATACAGACTGTTTACTAAGTAGGTGTACTTCATTATTATCTTCACAATTACTGTTTCCATAAAAGCAAATCACAGCAGGAGGATTCTAAACTAGTATTTTAATCAAAATACCAAATATACTGTACAGTATTATTTATGACCATGTTATTTACCGTATCACTGGAGATGCTTACACTTTACAAATATATGAAAACACTGTCTTCACTGGGATATGTGGTGAAATAATGCTTATATATAGTCTAAGTGTAAATGATATGTGGAGGATGACAAGTTATATTTAGACAAGAGGTGATGATCTTGTTAACAGTGTTATTTCTGGTGTTTCACTCTTTTCACACAGTATACCCAGGCTCAGGTTCTAATCTTGCACTTGCTTTGCTTCAGCTTAGTAATTTTTGTTTTCATTTCTTGTTACCCCTTTTTCATGTACACTGAAACATGTACAGACAGGTGAAAAATTAAAGTATTTTAGTGAGGTGGGGGGCCAACACCCGCCACCAGAACAACTTCAATGCACCTTAGCATTGATTATCCAAGTCTCAGAACTCTACTGGAGGGATAAACACCCTGCTTCCAACAGGTATACCCTCATTTGGTGTTTTGATTATTGTGGCGGGGTGGTGCAGTGGTTAGTGCTGTCACCTCACAGCAAGAAGTTTCAGGGTTTGGTGCCTTTCTGTGTGGCATTTGCATGTTCTCCTTGTGCTTGCATGGGTTCTCTCCGGGTACTCCAGCTTCACACAGTCCAAAAACATGCTGCTTAGTGTGGGTGTGTGTGGTTGTCTGTCTCTCAGCCCTGTGACAGGTTGGACCTTGCCTATCTCCCAGTGTCAGCTGGGATTGGCTCCAGTATATACTGAACTTTACCTTCTCTGTATAGTATGTCTTACACTATCTTTTCTTCTTTCACAGGTCCAGAAACAGATTATGATTATGGTAAGTATGTTCACAAGAATGTCCATATAGTATAATTTCGCTCATCACCATTACATCGTCTATCATCTAAACTCCCCAGACATTCATACCAAATTGATCAGCTTCTGTGCACAGTCATAGAATAGTTTTAAATTTTCTCATCACAGGACAAGAGTCGAGCTGCAGACTACTGACCTGAATCATGTCTGATTCTTACTGAAAGCAGAGTCAGTGACACAGGGCTGTAGTGGCTCTATTTTAAACTAAACATCACAGAGAGTGTAGCCTCTTCCAAGGGCAATTTCATTTCCCTATAATGCAATAAAAGCAATATTTTCATGGTAGTTTGAACCTCATATATGCTTGCTTTACCATGAAAACCTATTGGTGGCATTTGGAATGACATTGATATCGCTATTCTTTTGAAAGTTTTTCAGCTCAGTTTTATTTGTAGGCTATACTGTGGCATCAATTTACAACAACAAGGGCATAGTAAGCTATAGCGTTAAAGGCAAAACCCAACAAATTCCCCTTGAGCAAGCACTCGAGAAAAAAGAAAGACGTGGCAGACATCCACCTGTTGGTTTAGGGGTAAAACAGGGACCATGAGCAAAGCAGTGAAGACATCACATTTCTGCAAGTCTGTGTTCTGCTTGTTCAACAGTCTCCATCACTGGAGGAGCACAGCCCCTCAAGATCACACCAAGAAAAATACAGTGAAGCAAAGTAGGATGGTCAGCGTCAACTCATTAGCTTATGCCAGGTGACGGTAAAGGGAAGCACAGCTCATTAGGTTCCAAAAGTCACTACATACAGTAGATCTTTCCCCAGCTGAGAAATCTTGCCTCACTGGGCTCCTTCACTCCCTGTGTCACACAGTGGGATGGACAGAGTGACAGTTTGGTTTCCATTGATATTGAATAGGTAGGCATCATTAACCCAGGGTTTTGTTTCAAAAGTTTATGCGCTCGATTTGCTCAACAGTGCAGCTATGCACTTTGGTCACAAGGGGGCTCACATACAGTCAGCAGCCTTTCTAGCACTCACTATGGTTAATAATCTTTAAAAACATTCCTGTATCCAAATTATGACACAGAGAAACACTGAAATCTGATCAATTGTTCTGTAGGTCATACCCTACCTCTCAAAGACATTTCATCCAAATCTGTTCATTACTTTTTGGAGATATGCAGTTAACAACCAAACACATAAAAAAACAAAAAAATTAACTAATGCCAGCAAAAATGTAACCCTCACCCTTGTCCATTCTCTCCCCTTTTGCTTCAAAAAACTGTAATTGAGCAAAAATGCATTAGAGGAAAATTACAGGTTATCCTGTGACCCACAAAGCTATATGAATCAACCTCTATCTATGTCCCAAAAGCACGCCAGCTGGCCTTCAGGCTCACTCTTATATTTAACTTAGGTGCTGTCCATTTCTTCTGATCATCCCTGAGATGGTTCTACACCTTCATTTGAGTCCAGCTGTGTTTGATTATACTGATTGGACGTGATTAGGAAAGCCACACACCTGTCTATATAAGACCCTACAGCTCACAGTGCATGTCAGAGCAAATGAGAATCATGAGGTCAAAGGAACTGCCTGAAGAGCTCAGAGACAGAATTGTGGCAAGGCACAGATCTGGCAAAGGTTACAAAAAAATTTAAGGTTCACTTAAGGTTCCTAAAAGCACAGTGGCCTCCACAATCCTTAAATGGAAGACGTTTGGGACAACCAGAACCCTTCCTAAAGCTGGCCGTACGGCCAAACTAAGCTATCGGGGAACAAGAGCCTTGGTGAAAGAGGTACAGAAGAACCCAAAGATGACTGTGGCTGAGCTCCAGAGATGCAGTCGGGAGATGGGAGAAAGTTGTAGAAAGTCAACCATCACTGCAGCCCTCCACCAGTCGGGGCTTTAGGGCAGAGTGGCCCGACGGAAGCCTCTCCTCAGTGCAAGACACATGAAAGCCCGCATGGAGTTTGCTAAAAAACACCTGAAGGACTCCAAGATGGTGAGAAATAAGATTCTCTGGTCTGATGAGACCAAGATAGAACTTTTTGGCCTTAATTCTAAGCGGTATGTGTGGAGAAAACCAGGCACTGCTCATCACCTGTCCAATACAGTCCCAACAGTGAAGCATGGTGGTGGCAGCATCATGCTATGGGGGTGTTTTCGAGCTGCAGGGACAGGACGACTGGTTGCAATCGAGGGAAGGATGAATGCGGCCAAGTACAGGGATATCCTGGATGAAAACTGTGGTAGGTTGACTCTCAGCGGCCAGGCATGTAGGAGACAGACTCGAACAAGATCTCAGGTTTTCTCAAATCAGTCCTTTATTTTGAACAAGTGCCAGCAAAGCACACATGCCAAACAAAATCATTAACAAACTAAATGGCTTAACTTCACATAACTGAAGAAAACT
>NW_018128007.1:210764-212233 GCF_001952655.1 Monopterus albus | reverse complement strand
TGCTTTTTAAAATATGTCTAAGTAAACATCTTTTACATATGAACAGTACATTTAATTGAATTTTGCCATAATTTTTCAGTTTTTTGGAAAGATTTCTGTCAGCGCTAGTTACTAGTTACTAGTACTAGTTGTTGGGAGATCAGACTTGTATTCTTTCATCAATTAGTGCATTGCTGGCAGGTCATGATGACATGAAACAGTAACTGTTTACATTTACAGTAAATGACAGCACATCAAACAAAAACTATATTAAAATTGAGAGCTGAGCTAGATGATATGTTCACTGTCTGTTTAGTGTCATCATTTTATGACTTTGATTTCCAGCGTATACTATGTGTGTGTATGATCTCCTTGTATCTGTAGCTGTGTGTGCTGCTGTCACAGTAGCACAGTGTCACACTGTGGCTTTATTATTTGTGATGTATTCAGACAGTCTCTGCACAATTTCTATGCAAAAGCAGAGGGACAGTAAGCTGTTGTGTTTTTTAAAGTCATTTTTTGTGTTTTCTAACAGTAACCCCAACTGCAGAGACACACAAACCTGAGGAAGATACTTTTGGGGTGAGTGACAGAAACATTTATAGTTTTAATTTTCCTTTTTTTTTTCTCTCGACTTTTTTTTTAAATATGAGATTTGTTTTCAAAGAATATTATTGTTGATTAATGCATTTCAAATTCAGAGTTCAACAAAAATAAAGCTTTAAATTGACTCCAGGGGTGTACTAGTGAAGAATATCATATTAAAGAGGAATGTGTTCGAACCAAGCATAATGGCACATTTATGTTGGTTCTACATGAAAAGTGTCTGATCAAGGTGCTTGTTTTTGCGGTTCTGCCAGTCTTACTTTTTCAAAGAAGAGTCTTCACTTTAGTACAGCATCAGAGTGTATAGCTCAGTTTTCAGACATTAAATGTAAACAGTGGTTTTTCTTTCTAGAGGAAACCACTTTTGACCAGGTACATTAACTGTAGCACAAAGTAGATGTTACTCTGTATGACCTTCTCACTATACACACACACACACACACACACACACACACACACACACATACACATACTGTATATATAATACATACACCCATGTTTGTTGTCATTCCTTGTGGAGATCTTACATTGACTTACATCCATGTCTTGGGCACTTAGCCTAACCAGTACTTGCTTAAGCAAGCAAGCAAGCATTATTTATATAGCACCTTTCTAAACCTGCGTTACAAGGTGCTTTCCAGTAAAACATAAACAAATAATAATAATAATAATAATAATAAAGATACCTAAGACCAGATAAAACACATCTATACAGTAAAATAACAAGAAAAATACATAGTCAAAACAAATACATCAATCAATAAAATTGTCGAAGGCCCGTGAATACAAATGCGTTTTAAGAAGTGATTAAAAAACAGACAGGTTTGGAGCAGATCTAATCTCTCGTGGCAGACCATTCCACAGTATAAGAGGCCCAACTGAAA
>NW_018128007.1:208019-209941 GCF_001952655.1 Monopterus albus | reverse complement strand
ACTGTGTCAAAAGCAGCTGAAAGATCTAGGAGAATCAGAATAGCAGTATTACCTTCATCCACAGTAAACACAAGATCATTAAATACTCGCAACAGCGCTGATTCGGTACTGTGGTGTGTCTTAAAACCAGACTGGAACTTTTGACATATGCCATTATTCTCTAAAAAAGTCTGTAACTGTATAAAAATTGTTTTCTCTAAAATCTTAGCCGAAAAATGGTAGCTTAGAAACTGGTCTAAAATTCGATAAATCAGTACAATCAAGATTGGGTTTTTTAAGAATTGTTTGAACTGCTGCATGTTTAAGTGCCGTTGGGACAATCCCAGAAGCCAAAGAGCCATTAATAAGATTGACAATGTCCAAACCAATACTATGAAAAACCTCTTTAAACAGAGCTGCTGGCATAATGTCCAAAGGACAATAAGAGGGTTTCACAAGCTGAACTACTTTCATAAGAGCAGCTAATGAAATAGGCTCAAACTGGTCGAAAACAGCTGAGCATATTGGAGCAACAGAAGGATCCAGAACAGAATCATCAATCTGGGATTTGATCATAACAATTTTATCCACAAAAAATTGAAGAAACTCATTACAAGTAGCGGAGGACACATCCGTCCAAGCAGCAGTAGATGGATATAAGACTGCATTTATGGTGCTGAACAACACCCTGGGTCTATGACAATTGTTTACAATAAGCCAGGAAAAGTATTGAGCTCTAGCATGTTTGACAGCACTTTGATAATCTCTTAATCAGTTTTTTTAAATATCCAGCGAAATGTGAAGAAACGTGAAGAAGAAATGTGCTTAACCCTAACTTTAACCTAACGCTAAAATTAAATGGTTTACATGGTGGAGACGAGCATCTGGTCCCCATAAGGAAGGCGGAGTCCACGCGATTTGTTTGTGTAAACAGGTTTCCCCCACAGTGTGAGTAATACCAGGCACTAGGGGTGTAATATCGATGTCAGTTTTAATGTCAATTTAGTTATAAAACAAATTAAAACAACACAGTTTGCCAAAGTACTGTTCATAGTAAAATAAGTTAAAAACATAAAACAAGTATAAAAAAAACATGGAACATAAAAATCATGGTTCAGTATATACCTCAGTTTTGAAGTCACTGTTTGGTTCTTTTTTTGGTACAGTAAAAGGAAAAAATACAAGTCATTAAATTGCTTGTTTTGCTTCCATGACTTCAGGGGAAATTACATTGACTTACATTCATTTGCTGCAGAGTTAACTTTAAACATGACCGCTACTTGCTTAACACCAACCCCAAACAGAGGAATTACCTTCTGGGACATGATGACCGTAGACCATGATGATCCTATTTGCTCCCTAAAATCCACAAACAATGAAGTCCCCCAAGACATCCTTTAGTTGGGGTTTATCCATCATTGTAACCTACTGAAATGGAATGAGCCAGTTTCTGCAGACAGCAGCGCAGGGGGGCTGTGGAATTCATTGTGTGGATGCTGTGTCAGCATCCACACTGTTAACCTGTTCTTTATTGTATAGATGCTGAAAAGTATCCATACTATGTTATCCTGTTCTTTATTGTATGGATGCTGAAAAGCATCCACACTATGTTTTCTTCTTCTTCTTCTTCTTTCGGCTGTTCCTGTTAGGGGTTGCCACAGCGAATCATCTGTTTCCACCTAACTCTATCCTCGGCATCCTCTACTCTCACCCCAATTAACTTCATGTCCTCTTTTAGCACATCCATATATCTCCTCTTTGGCCTTCCTCTTGACCTCTTGCCTGGCAGCTCCATCTCCAAAATCCTTCTACCAATATAACTGCTATCCCTCCTCTGCACATGTCCAAACCATCTCAATCTGGACTCTCTGACCTTGTCCCCAAAACAGCCGACCTGAGCTGTCCCTCTGATGTGCTCATTCCTAATCCTGTCCATCCTGGTC
>NW_018128007.1:199276-207283 GCF_001952655.1 Monopterus albus | reverse complement strand
CTCTTTCCCAGTTTCATTGTGTGGCTTATCAACTTTATACCCCTGTAGTTGCTACAACTCTGCACATCACCCTTGTTCTTAAAGATCGGCACTAGTAGACTTCTCCTTCATTCCTCAGGCATCTTCTCACTCTCTAAAATCCTGTTGAACAATCTAGATAGAAACGCCACTGCTGTCTCTCCTAGACACTTCCACACCTCTACAGGTATGTCATCTGGATCAATAGCCTTTCCACTCTTCATTCTCCTCAGAGCCTTCCTCACCTCATTTTTTCTAATTTTTGCTACTTCCTGCTCTACAATATTCACCTCTTCCCCCCCTTCTTTCCCTCTCATTTTCCTCATTAATCAGTTCCTCAAAATACTCCTTCCATCTTCTCTGCACACTCTCCTCACTTGTTGTCTCTCTGTCTTTAATCACCCTTATCTGTTGCACATCCTTCCCATCTCTATCTCTCTGTCTCGCTAATCTGTACAAGTCCTTCTGATTATGGGAGAAACTTGGTGACTGTGCATCGACCTGTCTGGGAAGGTAGAGTGGGGCCAAGGTCCGGAGGAAATAGGAAGTCCAAGCCAAAATGAGAGAATATCAAAAAATAACAAAAGCTGACTAGGAGAGACACATACGCGATGGGGACCAAGGTAAAAACACTAAAGCACTGGAATATTTCGAAGACAAAATAACAAACGAGAAGTATTGAGCAAAGAGATCAGGTGTAGGCTAGAAATGTGAACGAACTGGCAAGTGAGTGAGAGGTGAGCTGGGTATAAATAAGGGCAGACTATGGAGTGCAGCTGGTGTTAATCATGGGAGTGAGGGGCAGGTGTATGGAATCAGCAATCAGGGGCTAAGAGAGAAAGAGTGAGGAAGGTGAGAGAAGCCAGAGTGGCCGGGCAAACCTGACACCTCTAAAACATTCCTCACATGGCCCTCCTTCAGGATCACTCCTACCCCATTTCTCTTCCTGTTCACACCATAATAAAACAGTTTGTATCCCCCTCCAATGCTATGTGCTTTGCTACCCTTCCACCTGGTCTCCTGCACACACAGTATATCTACCTTCCTTCTCTCCATCATGTCTGCCAGCTCTCTACCTTTTCCTGTCATTGTGCCAACGTTAAGAGTCCCTATTCTCAGACCTATACTCCTGCCTTTCCTCTTCTCTCTCTGTCTATGAATCTTTCTACCTCCTCTCCTTCTTCGACCAACAGTAGTCCAATTTCCGCCAGCACCCTGTAGGTCAACAGTACTGGTGGCGGTCATTGTTAACCCGGGCCTCGACCGATCCAGTATGGAATTTGCACTGATGATTCGCATGTTTTTACACCGGAAGCCCTTCCTGACGCAACCCTCTCTATTTATCTGGCTTGGGACCAGCACAGAAGTCACTGGCTTGCAACCCCTGTGGCTAGATTTCATAATTTCTTTTAAATATGTAGCTTTATTTTGAAAATCTTGCCCCATTCAAATGAATGGGAAAATTCTACTTCAGTATACTTTCAGCTATTTCAGATATCAAAATGTTCAGCTATTCATGGACATTCATGCTTCTCTTCAGAATTTTTCTAAACTTCATACTTTTGAAATATTTAGCTTTATTTTGACAATCTTGCCCCCTTGAAATGAATGGGGGAAATTCTACTTCAGCACACTATCAGCTATTTCAGGTATCAACATGTTCAGCTTTTCATGGACATGTGTGCTTGTGTTTTTCTTGGTGTAAAATTTATACTTTTTGATATATTTAGCATGTTGCAGCAAATTTTGCCCCATTCAAATGAATGGTAAATATTTTATTCAGCATGCCTTCAGCTAAAAACACCTTTTCAATTGTTATCTATTCAGCAACTCTTTAGCTATTCATATTGTACACAGCTTTTTGATATCTTTTACAGTTTTTGCATAATTACTGTTTATATTTTATGCCTCATTTCAATAGCCACACCATAGTAGTCCTCAGGGTGTAGGACTACTCTTTCTTCGTCATACACACACACACAAAACCCTACTTGTTTTACCTACTTTGTGGGGGCTATTGGGAACATCTTCACAGCTTAATAGGTTCAGCATACTTTCAGCTACAAAAGCCATCCAGATGTCAAAATGTTCAGTTCTTCAAGGACATTCCTGTTTGTATTTTTCTTTTTTGTAACATTTATAGTTTTTACAATATTCATCTTTTTTCAGCAAATTTTGCCCCATTCAAATGAATGGGCACAACTTTCACAACTTAAGTTCAGCATACCTTCAGCTAATAACTGTTAACTATTCAGCAACTCTTCAGCTATTCATACTGTAAACTGCTTTTTCATATCTTTTATGGTTTACTGCATAATTGCTGTTTACATTTACTATGATGTCTAGTTTTCATCATGTCTGCATAGGAAACCTGAGACACATCATTTGGATTTGTGTGGTTTAACTGGTAGCCACAAGAAGGGCCTGCTTCATCACTGTGACATTCTCAAACGCCTTCTCATACACACCCGCACACAAACACCCGCACACACACACACACACACACTCTCACACACACACACACAAAACCCTACTTGTTTTACCTACTTTGTGGGGGCTATTGGGAACATCTTCACAGCTTAATAGGTTCAGCATACTTTCAGCTACAAAAGCCATCCAGATGTCAAAATGTTCAGTTCTTCAAGGACATTCCTGTTTGTATTTTTCTTTTTTGTAACATTTATAGTTTTTACAATATTCATCTTTTTTCAGCAAATTTTGCCCCATTCAAATGAATGGGCACAACTTTCACAACTTAAGTTCAGCATACCTTCAGCTAATAACTGTTAACTATTCAGCAAGTCTTCAGCTATTCATACTGTAAACTGCTTTTTCATATCTTTTATGGTTTACTGCATAATTGCTGTTTACATTTACTATGATGTCTAGTTTTCATCATGTCTGCATAGGAAACCTGAGACACATCATTTGGATTTGTGTGGTTTAACTGGTAGCCACAAGAAGGGCCTGCTTCATCACTGTGACATTCTCTTTTTACAATGTCAGCATACAATACCTTTGGTATAGGTGAAACTTTATGTTGACAACCCTGTTGTACACCTTCAGCTGTACACTGTAGGCACATTTACCTCTGTACAGCTCTGAGGACTTTCTGCTGGTTCACCTGTTGCTGTACGCTGAAGGCAATTCATCCTCTGCCAGCGGAGATTCACAGCTTCTGACTTTTTACTCTTCAGTGCCATTATGTTCAAAGATCAAAAATATTACAGTTTGTCTACAGCTATTTATTGTAGATTTAAATACAATCACACCTAAATTATGAATCACACAAAATCATAAATACATCAAACTGTTTGCTTTGTAAAACAAAGTTATTTCAATTTTGCCAGAAAAATTAAACTCCACAGAAAACAATTTAGTTGAAATATTTTCACCTACTCACAACAGTGATCACAACCAAACTTTATTATCTGTCCTTATCCTCAAATGTTTGGACTTACCAGCAGAACTACCAGCAACCAAAGGTTGCTTATAATGGTTGTATTTTCAATGTTATTTGTCTTTGGTTGAACCACGATCGCAGTCTAAAAAAGTTGGGTGACTGATCCTTTGCTATATACAGTATGGCCCAAGAATCTGGAATTCCCTTCCCTTAGAGGTGCGATCGAAGCCTTAGTCGTGTTTCTCTGGAAAGCAGTCCTCAAAGCAAGCGTGTAGATTGGTCAGATGCACAGTGATAGTTATTTTCAGGGCATTTTTGGCCACTGTATTTAGCTCTCCTGCTGCGTGGCAAGTGTTGGGAAACATGTCAAGTCTGTTTAATTTAGTCAGTGATTTATCCACAACCTCAACTTCTTTTTTGAAGGCAGTGACTTTGCCAGTCTGTTCAAAGATGTTGTGTCCCCTCCCCTGCATAGACACGTTTAAAGTGTTGAGGTGCTTGAACACATCGGCAAGATATGCCATGCGCACGAGCCAGAGTTCATCACTGAACATCTCAGTGTACGGGGAGTTATTGTGTGAGAGGAAGGCGGCTATTTCACGTTTAATCTCGTAAAAGTGTGACATTACCTTTCCCCTCGAAAGCCACCAAACCTCTGAACGACAGAATAACTGGACATGCGCTCATCCCAGGTCTTTGCACAGCTGTGTGAAAGAGCGGCTGTTCTTGGTGCTCCGTTTAATGTAGTTCACTATTTTTATGGCATCTTTCAGTGCTGTATCAAGCACTGGCACCATAGCCTTAGCCACAAGTGTTTCTCGGTGAAGAAAGTAGTGAGTCCACATCGCACTCTGCGCTCTCTCCAGGATTTTCTTCACAACTCCTGAGTTTTTTCCAGTCATGGAAGCTGCGCCATCAATTGTTACCCCCACACAATTGTCCCAACACAGTCCCACAGAGTCCAAAAACAAATCAATAGCAGTGAAAATGTGCTCTGCCTTTGTAGACGTGGGGAGGTCTTGGCTACATAGAAACTGCTCCTGTACAGTATGTCTCCATCCCACACGTGTCTCACGTAAACAAGCAAAATGGCATGATTAGCAATATCTGTTGACTCATCCATCTGCTATGCATAGTAAGTGCTGGCCAGAATCTGTGCTGAGGTCTGTTGTTTTATGTTGGCTGACATGTCTTCAATGCACCGCATTACGGTGTCATTAGATAGCGGTATGGTCTTCAACTTGTTCGCTGCTGACTGGCCTAATATCTCTCTGACCATATCCAGGGCCGCAGGTAAGATGAGCTCCTCTGCTATTGTATGTGGCTTCTTGATCTTTGCTATATGTTGAGCTACGAGGTATGAGGCCCGTAGTGCCTGCTCTGATTTGGAACATGAGGACAGCAGTCTCTTCTGGGTGGTCCTCATGTCCCGAAGTACTCTTTGAAAATATTCGACAGTTTTTTTTTAACTTGGACGGCTTCATACTTTCTTGTGCCAGTACTTCACTGCATATCACACATTGAGACTTATGTCCATTTTTATCATCTATGTAAGTAAATCCATACTTCACAAATCACAAAAAAATCACATTTTTGCTTCGCCATCTTCTTTACGAAGTGGACCTATCTTCAGTGAGTGTACAGTGTCAACCGCCAATCAAGGCATGTCATGGCAAGGTTAGGCCTCTGCATATCATGCACGCACGCATGCATTTCAAAACAAAAGCCCCACGTTAGATACGATCTAAGCATTTGAATCCATAACAATATATCGCTCTAAAAAAAAATTTTATTTTCTTTTACCATGTCTCTCGCTGCACTAGATTGTCAGCTGCACCCAATGCTCTGCAATGACTGTTTCATTGTCCGTTTTGTGGCCAACCTTTGTGACATGTGCACAATCATTCTATGCATATCATTCTTCAGCTATTTCAACAAAGAACTTCCGCCATTTCTTAACCTTCAGCTTTTTCAACAAATTACTTCAGCCATTTCTTTTCACCATTCAGCTGTTTCAGCAGTTGATTTCAGGCATTTTCAGGGCGATCCTCATAATGTTTCATTTCAATAGGCACACTGAAGTAGTCCTTAAGGTATAAGACTTTTCTCTCTCTCTCTTTCTCTCTCTCTCTCTCTCACACACACACACACAATCCTATTTGTTTGTCCTACTACATGGGGACGCCTCACACATATACCCATCCCTGTTTGTTTTTCCTACTACAAGCGGACTGCTCTCTCTCTCTCTCTCTCTCTCTCTCTCTCCTCTCTCACACGCACACACACACACACACACACACACACACACACACACACACACACACACACACACACATCTACTTGTTTATCCCACTACATGGGGACTGCACACACACACACACGTTTTTGTTTTCCATACTTTGTGAGGCCTGTTAACACACAACTTCAGCTTTTGATTTAATTTTACATGCAGTAATTATTCATCTTTTTCTTTTCATCTTTCATAGTTATTCAACAGTTTTTTCAACTTCCACAATTGTTCAGCACTGCATCTCATGCTTCAGCTGTTTCAAACTACTTCTGCCATTTCTTTCCAACCTTCAACTATTTCCACAAAGAACTTCAGTCATTTCCTTTTATCCTTCAGCTGTTTCAACAATTGATTTCAGGTATTTCAGGCCTTTTCAGGGCGATACATATGTATTACAGCATCCACACGCATTTTTGACAGGAAATGCATTTCTCTAGTTGTGTGGATGCCGTAGCATCCAAACTATGTTTTCCACTTATTGTGGGGATGCTACAGCATCCACACTATGTTTTCCTCTTATTGTATGGATGCTGAAAAAAAAAGTCTCCCTTAAAACAGTGCAAATGAAAGGCAGGTGGTGAAAACCTCATTTCAGCACCACGTCCTGTCCATTGTGCGGCTCCTTAAATAGCCAGCAATAGTGTATATTCACAGTGTGGGTTTTCAAGCAGAATGAGAACCAGAATTAGCCTATGAACTCTTTTCCAACCCCTAAGCTACTTTTAGGAACTTAACAATTAATGGTATTACTTGTTGCTTATGTATCTACTATCCATCTTTTTTTTTAATCATTCATTAGTACAATGAAATATAACAGTATGTAATGTCTCCTACTTGACATATTTTTTTTTAAACAAGATAGTTGTGATTTCATCCAGACAAAATGCAACAAAAACATTTGGTAGAAAGAAAGCAGAGACGACTGAGTCGTTACAACCCAGTATCAGTATTTTCTAAAGTTCATGCTTTTGAAATATTTAGCTTTATTTTGAAAATGTTCCACCATTCAAATGAATGGGGACATTCTACTTCAGCATACTTTTAGCTATTTCAGCTATCAAAATGTTCAGCTCTTCAAGGACATTCATGCTTCTCTTCAGAATTTTTGTAAACTTAATACTTTTGAAATATATAACTTTATTTTGAAAATCTTGTCCTATTCAAATGATGGAAAACTTCTACTACAGCATACTTTCAGCTATTTCAGCTATCAAAATATTCACTTCCTCAAGGACATTCATACTATTATTCAGAACTTATCTAATCTTCATACATTTAAAATATTTAGCTTTATTTTGAAAATCTTGCCCCATTCAAATAAATGTGAAAATTCTACTTCAGCATACTTTCAGCCATTAAAATGTTCAGCTCTTCAAGGTCATTCATACTACTTTTCAGAGGTTTTCTAAACTTCATATATTTTAAATATTTAGCTTTATTTTAAAAATCTTGCCCCATTCAAATGAATGGGAAAATTCTACTTCAGCAAACTTTCAGCTATTTCAGATATCAAAATGTTCAACTCTTCAAGGACATTCATGCTTCTCTTCATAAGTTTTGTAAACTTCATACTTTTAAAATATTTAGCTTTATTTTGAAAATCTTGCCCCATTCAAATGAATGGGAAATTCAAACTTCAGCATACTTTCAGCTAGCAAAATCATTCAGGTGTTAAATTGTTCAGCATTTTCAGAGTGATCTTTCAGCACTCAGCATCCATACGCATTTTCTTTAGAAAATGCAATTTTCTAGTTATGATTATTATTATTATTATTGTGTGGATGCGTAAGCATTATACACATATAATAGATGACAAGCTTAGAGAAAATTGTCTCGAATTCAGCTGTCAGTGTTATCGAGATGGGTTGAATGGTATTTGCGTAAGTCGCTCATTCCAGCGCAGCGTCTCATTGCTCCATTACAGTCAATACAGACGATCCTCTGAAGCAAAACATCGGCATATTTGTAAATCGCAACTGTTCCTTCATTTTGTTTAGTCTTGACATAATACAACAGTGCAATAGCACAACAAAGTGCTGTATATATTAATATTGGGTGTCACTTTGATAATCGCCGTCTCTCACTCTGTCGCTCCTGACTGACTTGCAGTCAAATAATACGCGCTGGAAGGAAAACGTCTTTGTAATTATAAAACGCCACGGTTCCTTCAATCTGTTTAATATCATGACATAATACAACAGTGTGCTAACACAACAGGGTGCTCTGTTTGTTTGAAACTGAATGCTGAAATGCACGTCGGTTTTCGCTGCCTGCTTGTCTCTGCAGACGCTGTCAA
>NW_018128007.1:191627-195763 GCF_001952655.1 Monopterus albus | reverse complement strand
TTTGCACCATTCAAATGAATGGGGAAATTCTAGCTCAGAATACTTGCAGCTTTTAAAATGTTCAGCTCTTCAAGGACATTCATGCTTCTATTCAGAACCTTTCTAAACTCCATACTTCTTCAATATGTAGCTTTATTGTGAAAGTTTTGCACCATTCAAAAGAATGGGGAAATTCTACTTCAGCATACTTTCAGCTAGCAAAACCATTCAGGTGTCAAAGTCTTCAGCATATTCAGGGCGATCTTTCAGCAATTCGCATCCACACACGCATTTTCGACAGGAAATGCAGTTTTCTAGTTATTATTCTAGTTTCTTCCGTCCGTTTTTTGGAACTTAATTTTGTCAGCATACTTTCAGCTATGAAAACTGTTCAGGTATTGATATGTTCAGCTTTTTAAGGACATTTATGCTATTATTTTTCTTGTTTCTAACCTTTATACTTTTTAAACTATTTTGTCTTTCAGCAAAATTGTGCCCTTTTAAATGAATGGGAAAATTCAACTTCAGCATACTTTCAGCTATTTCAGCTATCAAAATGTTCAGCTCTTTAAGGACATTCATGCATTCAGAATTTTAAAAACTTCATACTTTTGAAATATTTAGCTATTTTGAAAATCTTGCCCCAATCAAATCATTGGGGAAATTCTTCAGCACACCTCATCTATCAAAATGTTCAGCTCTTCAAGGATATTCATGCTTCTCTTCAGAATTTTTCTAAACTTCAGAAATTTGAAATATTTAACTTTATTTTGAAAATTTTGCCCCATTCAAATGAATGGGAAAATTCTACTTCAGCATACTTTCAGCTAGCAAAACCATTCAGGTGTCAAAATGTTCAGGGCGATCTTTCAGCACTCAGCATCCATATGCATTTTCTTCAGAAAATAAATTTCTCTAGTTATTATTCTGGGATCTTCCACCCCTTTTTGGCACTTTATAAGTCCAGCATACTTTTAGCTATACAGGCCATTGAGGTATTTATCTGTTCAACTCTTCAAGGACAACCCTGCTTGTATTTTTCTTTTTATACTTTTGAATTGATTCAGCTTTATTGTTTACAATAAAAGTCAATGGGAGCTCAAAGTGCAGATTTAAAGACAGTCTTGGAGTGCCATCTGGTGGTCCATAAAATGCAGCACAAAAACATTGCCACTACATAACTCCTCTCTCTCCCCCCCTCTCCCTTACTGCATCTTCTTGTCAGAAAACATATTGCTGGGAAAAGTCACACCTGGCTCATTAAATTAAGACAGCACTTCTATTGTACTGGGAAAGGTGGTCAACCCTTTTCAATCCCATCCCAAAGAAGATCTTAGACTAATGGCTTAGAAGCTAATCCTGCTTGGACCACTGGATGACTGAGGAGGACGAAGACCCTATGGACTCACAAGCTCATCACCAAAACACCATATATCCTAAAACAATTTCAAATAGAAAATACAAAAACATTCATCTCATGAGATTTCTTTTTATTTTAAAAGGTTATACTCACCTGTTTACTTCTTGTAACAGGAGTGTCAGGAATCGGCCGAAAAGTTTTTGGTGAACTCAATTAAATGGCCAGACGAGGATACATGAATAACCGTCCCTTTATTAAGAGCACAAACGCTAAGCAGAAAAACAAGGCAAGACACGGTGAACACACGAAACACACTTACAGACAGATATTACAGTCCATGGTCAGAGCCAGCAAACACATACAGCAAAGGCAATCCAAAGTTCGTAGTCCAAAGGGGTAGCCCGATAAATCATAACCAGTAGCACTCCGAAACAAGAGGGCAAGGCAGAACAGAATAGTCAAAGTATACGATCCGGGTCAAACACAAAATACCAAAACCGAAGAAATGCTGGAGAGTTAGAGCTGGTGTCTAGAACAATCTGGCAGTGTCTTTGTGGGAGGACACTGCCTAAATAGAGGTGAAAACAGGTGTAAACTATAAGGAGCAGGTGAAACTAATGTGAGTGATGAAGAAAGTAAAAAGACCGAAACTGTGGTGAAACAAAACAGGAAGTAGCATCAAAATAAAAGCATGACAGGAAGCAACACAGAACCGAATCATGACAAGAAGGTCCAGCTTGGTTATGTGCAGAAACTGTGAGACTCTTGATGAGAGCACAGCAGCTACCCTGACCCTCCTCCACAGTTTCTTAAATATATTTATAAATCCTGGAGGGATGAGAGAAAATATTTTGGAACTGGCCCAATCTACTTTTATGCTTGATGTTAATTATCTTGTCAAATTAGCACTTTTTATTGCCTTTTTGTGGGAATTCTATGTGGCTTACTGATTCTTATTTGCATTTATATCATATGAATTTTTTCTAGATCTTTGTTAGCTTTTAAATTTAGTTTGAATTGCAGTGAACATAGCACTTACTTTGTCTAAACATACTCCCACTCCCAACAGACAATTCTGAATTGTATATTCTTCAAAATATCCATAGTTATTTATTTTATTTTCAGTTATTTTTATACTTTAGGTGAAGTACCGATTAAAGGCACAACCTTTTGTTTGGAACCACTGTGAAATGTGGCCAATGTGAGGACCAGGGATATGAACACACCCTGACTGGCCAGTACCAAAGTCATGAAACTGACCTTATAGACCTAATGTCAACCCAACCTGAACCTTGCACCATGTCATCACTCTAACGTGTAATGATTTATGTTTTGGGGACTTGTTTTTGTCTCCATAAGGTTGTCAAGAGCCCACAGTGTGACTGTGTAAACAGATTTCCATCCCCACAGCATAAGTAATACCAGACCACACACACAAGCAGTGATAGTATCATTTTAGCCAGCAAGGACCACCACCCAAAGCTTATTATAACATAACAAAATTATTATTCCAAAAGGAATAACTGATTACACTCCTCACTGAGATGGATAGGCATTTATATTTAGGCTGATTTTATTTCATTAAATATGATTATTCATTAAATTGTTTTGTAGTTAAGTTTTCTGCAGGTAAAAAGAGAATCCGCCAATGTAATGAGCATAATGTTAAAGTACCAGTGATGTGCCAAGGAATAAAGAAAAAGAAATGTAATGAAGAAGGCAAAAAAAAAAAAACCTAGTTCAAGTTTAGTTCAAGAAGTCAGTGTTGAGAGTTGAAGGTGCTATGGTAATCCAGCCTGTTCTTCTCCTGTATTCACTCTCAGCCATTAGCTTCCATCTGCTGAAGTTCCCTGGTGGCTGCTGAGCTTGAGAGTTGGTTGGAAATGTAATTGAGTTTCTCTTTTTCCTGTAATCGACTGGGAAAAGATAACTGTCAAGGCCGGGGTTGTGGAGGAGCTTAGGGGCTTAGTGTATGTGTCCATTTTTCTTTTACATATTTCTGTGCTTGAGCCCTGCTTCTCTGTTCAGATAAACATAAATGTCCGTATTCATGCATCTTTAAATTCAAATATATTGAAATGGTCATGTATGAGGAAAAAAGAAATATAAATTCCGCTACAGGAAAGGAAGGTCATCAGAAACATTAATTCAAATGTAATACCTTTCATATATATAGGTCATGTCAAAAATTCTGCTTCCTACAATACAAAATATTTCATCAGTTTAACCTGTCGCTGTCCAAACTGAAAATCAGTTCATCCTCTGTAAACTACATTTCCTGACAAGATGTCTGTCACATACTTCCTGTTATGCCAGCATATAACCTGTGTACTGTGATGATTTGTCGGATTGCAGGTCTCCATAGCAGTTGGCCTTGCAGGGTTTGCCTGTGTGATGCTGGTGGTCCTCTTCCTTCTCATCAACAAGTATGGACGACGCTCCAAGTTTGGCATGAAAGGTAGGAAACAAGTATATATTTCAATTGGTTTGCTCTGTCTTTTTGAGGATTTGTGATGCCTCCAGTCAGGCAGACTGGGATTTTGGACTTACAGATTAATTAAAAGATGTAAAGGCCGAAGGATGAAAATCATGAAGGCAGTGGCAAGTGAGTATAGACAAAAAGAAGTGTGCAGGAAAGAAAAGATGTTAGTATGGACAGTGATGGACAGGTGATAAAATTGATGTTACTTGTGGTGATGTGAACATGATCTTAACAAGATAACTTGATCTTAACAAGGTGGGGAATCAATATTACTGGTAGGATGAATGGCAGATAGATGGAGATCTGCTTGGCCTT
>NW_018128007.1:179715-191611 GCF_001952655.1 Monopterus albus | reverse complement strand
TTTCCCTTTCTTTTCCTATAACAGACCAAAGACTGTGGTGATTATTAAATACACTCCCAGCCAATCACATTACTGCTCCCTGTGCTCTGAAACAGCTGAGCCAGTGTGACACAGTAAATGGTTATCTGTAATGGTGTATGTATCCTTCCTTCAGATGCAGCCAGAACCCAACACAATATTGTAGCAATCACTCACAATCAACTGTAGATCAGTGCAGGCTTATTTACCAACATACAGCATGTGCTGTAACTACATTGACCTTTTCTTTAAAATCTCAGTTTAAATGCATCCATCAGCTAGACGGTCTTTACATAAAACAATTATAAGCATATTTTAATTATGCCCTTGTTTACAAAATCACCAAAGTGGCAGTAGAGTATCTTATCTCTAGAAACAGCTTTGTCCACATAGTGTCAGACACATTTTTCACCAAAATACCAACAACTCTGTAGTGCTAGGGGTGCAAAGATAAACCGAAATGAACAGGAAAATCAATACAAGAGACATATTTATGGCTGCATAAGTTAAAAACCTCAGATTCGAACCAAATGAGTTTTGAAAACTGTTTAAAATTGATATGGAAGCTCATAAAGTGACCTTTGACAAGTTTTCTGTTATTTCTCACTGTGTTCCGCTCTAACATGTGCCTCTTGTGTGGAAACGATGCAGATCCAGGAAAAACACTGTACATTTTTTAGCAAACAATGCTAGTATTAGCAGCTACCTCATAGTGCAGAACATGCAGTGCTTGTGTCGAGTAGCCTATACCAGAAATACCACCAACAAGTAGAAACATTTTGAAGGAGACGCATTGTTGAACCAATGGAAACAGGACAGTTTGCTGCGAGGGCAGTCAACCTGAGGCAAGTAGCAGTGCTAGTTTTGTTAGCAGCTACTTTCAGAGCACATCAGTTGATAATTACACCCGGTTGGACTGAAGTCAGTATCTGAGGCTAGAAGTTATTTCATTTGTACAGATTCATGCCTGTTGAAAATGTAGGAGTTGGACAAATGACAAATTCTGGACAAATTCTGAAGCTGAGGCACACCATAACATGTCAGCAGGATTTAAGTGAACAATGTATTCCAGCTCTGTGTGATAAGGATGTAGTGGAAATGACTAAACCTTATGAGTATTAATTTAATATTTAATACCTCATTAGAGTAGGGCACTAAGACTTTTATAGTGGACTACACTCTATTGATGAATTTATTAATTCAGTCTTGATCTGAAAGCCAGGAATTCTTCAGTTCAGTGACCTATTTACTGAAAATTAGAGACACCAGAGATAATGAAGCCAATTAAATTAATTTACAATATGCAGTCAGGGAAAATGATCTGGATGAAAAATGCAATGCAATGGTACATTTGTAACCAGACATCAGTGGATGGCTGGTAGAATTACTGGTTTCTTGCAGTGGTGGAATGATGAGGGAAAAAATAGTCTACTATTAAGATAGATTTTAGGTCTAAATTCTGGGGTTTAGTCACAAATTTGGAGAGAAAATCACTTTCAGTAGGTTAGAGAATTTAATCGAGTATTAACTACGGTTTTCATGGGACATCAGGTTGCCAGGGTGCACTTATTTGTTAGCGGGGCTCACATGGCAAGGATGGATGGATTCGAAACCTTTTTAGGCCAGAGTTGAGCTGGGTCTGGAGTTCCAAGATGGTTGTGAGCTGGAGACTCGGGATAAGTCTGTCATTGCCGGATTTGACTGGGCTCGCTCTCCAGGGCTGCTCCTTCTCAGTGGCCAAGGGTTCATTCAGGATGCTTGGTTCACCAGGGTCCTTCTGTGTTTCTGGCGTTTGGCAATGTCTTGAAGATAAACCATCTCTGAATTAAACTGATGGTCACAGGATTGTTCTAATGGCATTTTTGGACCTTAACAAAGGATTTGGCTTAATTAAAACTTGCTTTTGACTTTGCTACAAAAACTTTCTTTGTTGCAAAAACTTTGGCTGAAATGATTAAAATTTTGGCAAGACAAGTTCCTTGCAAGTTAATATAGAAATATTTTTTTAAAAGTTGCTAAATTAAAAAAAAAAAAACTTATGGTGATGTGTGTGTTTATAAAAAATGACTTTCAGACAAAACATGAAAACGCAGATGAGAGACACACTTCAAAGGCTCAGACTTTCTCCATTCTCCTGCTTCTTTTGTTCTGTTGATTCTGTCATCTGTTCTGAGAGCAAGGACTGGCAGTACTCCGGTAGTCATGTGCCAAGCTCAGGCACCTGGCTTCCCCTGATTGATCAGGAGTCTACCAGTTGGAGTCCTCTGACTGGTTGGGACTCTGGTGTCATGATAATGACCTCCTGATTTGTTCTTTTAGGCACACACTGAAAAAGGTTCACACCTCCACATTGGCTCATATTTGAGAATAAAAGAGCATAAGCAAGAATTTTGTTAAACACACAAACATAAAATAAAAAAAATATATTTTTTTAAAGAATATAAGCAAGAATTTTGTAAAGCACACAATCATAAAATGAAAATCAAAAACTTTTACATTTTCTAAACTAGTGTTTGGAGCCGGTTGAGGTTAACCAGAAAGTCATCTTTTGTGATGATTGAGTTTCAGACATCTTAAATACAATAGGCAAATTTAAATCAATCCTCATGGAAAAATTTCATATAAAGTTCAGTAATCATTAATCAGCTTGACTAAAACATTTCTAACTTTTTTGTAGATACAATATTTTACACAACCTTTGGTTAACACAATTTCACTTTATCTAAGAACATTTTTTACTGTCAAAAATAGAGAGTGAATATTGAGTCACACTTTATGGTGGTCTCTGCATTCCAGTGTAGAAATGGGGACATTAGATGGTTTTAGTATCTGCCTTCCCCTGGAAATGAATCAGATAAGAGGACCGACTGTCTTGAGTTGGTTTTAACAAGCTTCAACTTATTGTCTAAGGTCAAGGTGTGAAGTCCCGGATGTGTATTCTAGTGTAGTAACAGTCACAAGGAAATGGGGAAGTCTGTCCCATGTAGTCATGGAGACATGGCTTGGCCCTTTTGATGTCCACATCTGGCTTGTTTGCAGAGGATGGTGTGATAGGGTCTTACAAATAAAGTGTCTCTGAAACACAAAGCAGAGCCTGGTCTATGCATTGGGGGAGTGATTTGCATGAAGCTGTCTTTAGCTGAAACAAAGCAGACAGTCAGCTTAGTTCTGGGGACTGGACAAGGTTCTTTCCTTCTTCTAAATGCCTGGAATGAAAGTTAGTTAATTTATTATGAATATTCTGAGTTCCTCACAATAAATCATCTCTTCAGAATGTCTTCTTTGGAATTGTGGGTAATACAAGGTGAAACAGCAGCTGGAGGTTTACTGTTTACCTACTGGTGAAAAAGAGTAGATATCATGTTTTATCTGTTTGCCTTTTGCTCCTTGAAATACAAAACTGATATGAGGAAACACCAACTCTTTTTAATTTTATACCCTAAACAGATACTTTAATATATGTATAGTATTTCAAATAATAGCTAAATTAAAACTGAAAATCTGCTGAATCA
The DNA here is from genome assembly GCF_001952655.1 of Monopterus albus. Classification (NCBI taxonomy): domain Eukaryota; kingdom Metazoa; phylum Chordata; class Actinopteri; order Synbranchiformes; family Synbranchidae; genus Monopterus; species Monopterus albus. The sequence continues at coordinate 188,081 of NW_018128007.1, read as the reverse complement.
AATCAAAAGTGCTCTGAATTGTACTGTATCGCATCGTTACAAATTTTGTATTGAATCATGGACCATGTATCGAGGTTCGCATTGAACCATTTGAGAGGGAAATATACACACCCCTACTTAGTGCAGCTTCATTTCATTGACTGTCCCCCTGCTGCAGTGCTGCTTACTGGTTGATGCACTCACTGTCAGTTCCAGAGATGGCATTGTCAGAAACAGGTCCAGACAAAGACTCCCGCAGCCATGTGTAATGTGACGCTTCTCGGCCTGGAACTAATTTTGCATGGCATTGTTAACAAGCCAAAAAAACTTCTCAGCGAGGAGCTTGCAGGGGACGGTGGGTGTTGATTGTACTGTAGGGCTATAACAGTGGTCATGTAAATCTTTTTTGTTACAGTTACATCTACAGTCACCATGGACAAAGTGGATTGTCTTCTACAGCTTGAATCTGTCCTTTGAAAAAAGCCTTGACAGTAAACATTTGGCAGATTATCACCTGAATTAAACTGTTGACAATGTGGACTAGCACTCTATATCATAGTGTAAAATAGTATAATTTCCTGGTTTTGCATTTGTTCAAAGTAAATGCTGTTGGCCCACCATTTTTTCTGCCTTAAACTACTATAGCTGGTCGGACAAGTACTGAGGGACCAATGGTGGGAGAGTTAAGTCTAAACCACAGCTTCTCCCCAACAGTTTTGGACCAATCAGATAGTAGCACCTTTTCATACAAATATTGTATACCGACAAGTTGAGGACAGTCTTTTCTGTTTATCCTAAACAGTGAAGATCCATGTGCACATGCTAATTTTGATACGTTAATGCATAATAAATTTCACACAGTGAAATATCCTTTTATTAGTCTTCTCTTTTCAAAATAAAACAACACGCCTCACAGTCGTCACAGCGAATCATCTGTTTCCACCTAACTCTATCCTCGGCATCCTCTACTCTCACACCAATTAACTTCGTGTCCTCTTTTAGCACATCCATATATCTCCTCTTTGGCCTTCCTCTTGACCTCTTGCCTGGCAGCTCCATCTCCAACATCCTTCTACCAATATAACCACTATCCCTCCTCTGCACATGTCCAAACCATCTCAATCTGGCCTCTCTGACCTTGTCCCCAAAACAGCTGACCTGAGCTGTCCCTCTGATGTGCTCATTCCTAATCCTGTCCATCCTGGTCACTCCTAAAGAGAACCTCAACATCCTCATCTCTGCTACCTCCATCTCTGCCTCTTGTCTTTTCCTCACTGCTACAGTCTCTAACCCATACAGCATAGCTGGTCTCACTACTGTCTTGTACACCTTTTCCTTTGATTCTTGCTGCCACTCTTCTGTCACACAACACTCCTGACACCTTTCTCCACCCACTCCAACCTGCCTGCACTCGCCTCTTCACCTCTTTCCCACACTCCCTATCACTGACTTTAAAATGTTGTGGCCCCATTTTGTAACATAGGTGTTCTGATTAATGTTCAGCATCCAAGCTTAAAATGAGATTAGCTGGATGACATTACTAATGTTGTTTTTTCAGACTTGACAAGAGCCATTTGAAGACATTACACAATCATTTTCTAACACCTACTCCAACCTAAATGACAATATAGATTCCTTGTCCATAGTATACAATCCATGAACGTTATATAAATACTGTATGTGCCATTATGGCCCTGCCACTGGCACATTTACCTGATTTTTGTTGTCATGGTAATAATGATACACTGCAAATGACCTTCTCACAGGCAAATATTTCAGACCTTCACCACCATGGAAGTAGTCATAAACACATAGTCATCATGCAACCATCACATATTTATTAGGTTAAGAAACAAAAGAAACTTGGTTAGGTCTAGGAGAAGATCATGGTTTGGTTTAAAACAACTGCCACAGTCTCTTGTGGGGAACTTCTGTGTTTTTGGGGCATCCATCCACAGTAGCCTCCTAATAACATGGATTGTGTGGATGTATAAACTACATGTCCTAACTTCCTCCTTTGCTTATATCACTATTACTACAGTCACCTAAATATGTAGTGTTACTGTGGGTTATATTAACCTGCTCGTACAAATAACATATAGACTTTTTTTTTTTTTTTTACAGAAGGTCAGCCTCTAGGTCCTCACAGGCTGAGCAGAGTTCCTGAAGATGGGGAACTTTGTGTCCCCCATCAAGGGACAACAGAATGATTCCACTTTAAGAGAAAGACACATAAAATGATAATGTTACACATATCATTTCTCACAATCAAATTTTCATTAGTTTTATATCTTGAGGTAATGTAATTAAATCAGGATAAAAACCTGTACAGCACAAATAACACAATTAGTTCCTGATCAAATCATTTGTAATTTAAAGATATTGAAACTAATAAATTATGACAACATAATCGTTTTATGAAAATAATTAGCAGCAAATTGTTAGTAAGGAACATCAAATTTTCTCCAAATTAAGAGTTTTTTTTATCAAGAAAATCTAAAAAAACAAATAGGCAGAAGTTTAATAATAATAAAATTTATAGAGCACTGTTCTAATTGGTTACAAAGTGCTTAACATTAAAAACATCAAATTAAAGCACCACAAATAATAATAATAATAATTTGTTTATATACACGGCTCAAAAAAATAAAAGGAACACATCAGATCTAAGATGTCTTATGTTGTGTTCCCTTTATTTTTTTGAGCAGTATATTTACAACACCCAAGGTTGCTTCACAACAAAACATATAAAAATAAAAGCAGAACATGTTAAGACACAAACTAATAAAAAGGAAAAATTAAAATTACACAAATGTAAAACCACGGTCTGTAAGCAACTATAAAACTCCTGTACAATAGAAATGTGTCAAAGTGCAAACAGAATAAGATTACAGAATATGGTGATTACAGAACTGGCACCTAAACTGAAACCAAATTTTAAGGCTGGAAAGTACCACCGGGTTTCTCATGAAGTTAGAGAGATTAAGTGGTAGAGAGGAGAAAAGTAAGGCTGTCAAGGAGGATGATGTGAGTGATTGATCCTCTAGTTTGCACAACAATAAACCTGGAGATTGACACCAATATATGAATTTGTGAATATGCGCTGACCAGTAATACAATTGCAAATTAGGCAAAGCAAGACCACCATTAAATTTTAATTTTTTCAGAAGCAAATACCTCACCTTATGGGACTTTCCTCCCCACAAGAAGGTGGTAACAAACTGATTAGTTGATTTGAAAAACTTTTTGAGTAAGAACAGTGGGATGCATTGAAACTGTTGTGGCTAGATTGTGATGACGACTAAATTAATTCAGACAAATCATCCCATTTTAAATGACCATTTAATATTACAATTATTCTGAACAGAGTAGCAGTGAAACAGACAATCTGATAGGGAACAGAGAACGGAGACCAGAGTCACTCCTCCTGCAATGTGATAGATAAAGTATTAAATAAGAAGATTGTCAAAAGCACCAGTCAGTCCAGTCAGTTGTTGTCATGAGGTACCATCAATCTCTCCCCGGCCGGGTCCCCAAAAAGCACACGGTTTACTGTCCCAGTAGCATTCTCTCTCTCTCTCTCTCTATAACCCTTCAGGCTCACTCTTTTATCCGCAGCTTTCCTTAGGCGGTTACGTCAATATCTGAACTTAGCTTCCTGTCTCCAGTTTCGGGAGACAACACCCTGAGATGTACTTCAAAAACAGGAAACATCTTGACCAACTTATATAACCTTATTGTTCAGCTCACATGAACTTAATGAACCCATAACCACTTAGCTCACCCTTACACAACTAGAACAAATAATATCTATATATAAACTACATACTGTTCTATTACATATTCCCTCTGGAACCTTGTTTATTTTTAACCACTACAAAACAAAAACAGAAACCTGGGCAGCAAAGACATATTTACTGCGTTAATTCTACCCATCAATGACAAAGGTAAGGAATTCCACCTCTGTAGGTCTGCCTTAACTTGACTCATCAACAGCGAAAAATTTGCTTCATAAAGAGAGGATAGGGTACGGGTCACATTAATTCCTAAATATCTAAACCCTGAAATACTGAATTTAAAAGGAATATCAGATTGTTTAAATGACAAAGCAGGATGATTTATGGGATAACATACACTCTTCACTTTATAGCCCGAAAAAGAGCCAAAGTTTTTAAATAAAGATAATATTGGTTTGAGGCTGGTTATGGGATCGGATACGTAAAAAAGCAGGTCATCTGCATAAAGTGACAATTTAAGTTCAACATCAGATCTAAGAACTCCATGAAATGTAGAAAGTGATTTTAAGGCAATCGACAGTGGTTCAACGGCTAGGGCAAAAAGCAAAGGAGTAAGAGGACATCCCTGTCTGGTGCCTCGTGACAATGCAAAATAACTAGAGTAAGTGCCATTAGTATGAATGCTAGCCTGAGGAGGTGTATAAAGAAGTTTAATCCAGGAGATGAATATATCTCCAAATCCGAATTTGTGTAAGGAAGTAAACAGATAATTCCACTCGACACGGTCAAATGCCTTTTCAGCATCAATAGAAATAACTACTTTGGGGATTGCGGAATAATTTTGGGAACAAATCACATTTAAAAGCATACGGACATTGTAGAAAAGTTGCCACCCCTTAATAAAACCGTTTTGAGACTTGGCTTAGATTTTGTGTTACTTATTTATCAACTTTATATTTCATTTGTATTTTTTGGCATTCATTTGGACGGCAAAGTAAGAATTTCATTGTACAGGGAAACACGTTTCCTAACTGTGCATATGACAAATAAACACTTTGACCTTGACTTTGACCTTGGTCTACTCAGTCCTTCAGCACACATCCCAAGATGCCGTCGGATCCCGCAGCTTTCCTTGGGTTAACCACCCTCAGTGTGCCCCTCACATTCCGCTCTGCCACGGTGAAGATGCGACTGCTGTGGGCTGGTGGGTGTGCTGTGGCCGCATCCCATGACTTCACCTTGAAACAGGCAAAGAAGTAGTTAAATCACTCAGCTAGTGCTGCATCACCCTCAGTAGCCATGGTGTTTCTGAACTTGTAGCTGGTGATGTCAAAAACGTTCTCAATCGTCCTTTTATATGCTGCCTTGGCCTTTCTGATGCCTCTCTTTGGGTTGGCTCTGGCAACACTATACTGTGCTCTATCACCAGGGGCCTATTGCACAAAACTAGGATAAGGGATTAAGCCGGGATATCTTGGTGATCCTGGCTCAATTTATCCCTGATCTGGTTGCACTAAAGCTGGATTAGATGGTGGTAGGATGTTATGGTATAAATTACCATGGAGATTTATTCTGTGGAGCTAGCCTGCTCCAGACCAGGCTAAGTTCCAGGATTTATTTTATCTCATCCCTTATGTCAGTCAGCAGTCACCACAAACGGAAACCAATAGTTATTTCACTGCACACTATACATTGTTATCACATATAATTAGACCCACTGTCATTGTTTAAACGTTTGTGATCATTAATTTCAATCATTTTGGATAAATGATGACTTAGATGATGTTGCTATCATTAGATAATTTACAGTTTCCCATAGACTATAAGGCTATATATAAAATGATAGAATATTAGGGCCACAGAGGGAAAAAAAAGAAAATTCACAGACTTCGATAATGAAGTCTTTAATAATATTGTAACCCGTTGTTTTAGAGGAGGACAGTTGTTAAAATGACAGCTGTGGGGCATTTCGTGGAAGTGTTCTTCAGTATGGTTCCACAATCAAGGACATACTTAATCTTTTGGCACATCAGCATCACATTGTCATATGTATCAGGACTGTAAAAAGAATATGCATATTTTAGGGAAAAAAGAACCAGCCTCATAAATGTATGACTTTTTCCTTCTTCCTTAGTGTGGCCTTAATACTCTGTCATATAAAATACACATTCCATATAAATATAAAAACACAAAGTGTAACATTATGTTCCTTTATTGAATAAGGATAAAACAAAGCAGGTAAACCATCAGCTCCTTTCGAAACTGAAGTCACACAGTGACTCTACAAGATGGAAAGCACAGAATCAAAGCATATTATACAACAAAAGGATAAATACACATTCAAAAGGTCTGTATATAACACACCCCGCATGTCTGCACACTGAAATAAATGCAGGACAAATCCATACAAATCAACTGAACAGACAAATGAATGGATACAGCACAAACATAAGAGGCCAAATCAATAATATATATATATTGAACACAAAAAAACCCAAATTCCTCTGCCACCGCAGGACATATTTAGCCAAAATTGAAAGCACATATACTAACTAAAATAATTCAACACATATTGGTCCCTCAGCAGCCGACCACTGTCGTCATCACAGCTTTAGTGCAACCGGATCACGGATAAATTGCGCCAGGATCACCAAGATATCCCGGCTTATTATTATTATTATTATTAGCTCATCTATTTATTCAATTAAATTTTATTTCATTTATATAGCGCTTTTCACAATTGTTTCATTGTTTCAAAGCAGCTTTACATTAATAAAAGCAGAACACACTGAAAAATCGGTGGACTACATAAGAAGCAGAGTACAACAGCTAAGATTAAACCGTACTAGTGAGCGTAGTAATAAAGCAAGGCTTTGATAATTTATCAAAGCCTTATACAGTATGATGGAATTACTGTACACAATTTCACTCATATCTGCAGTCCATTTCAATTAAAAATTCAACTGTTTCATAATCAGAGTACAACTGCGAATTAACTATTTAAATTGTAATTATGTTTCAGCAGAGTGGTGAGTTTGTAATTGTGCACTACTTACGCATTCAGGCGGTCTGCAACAATTTGCCACGCTTTTTCTCTTTGTTTGATCACTGTGGCGGTGTTGCCTTTCTTCTTAATTATTTCTTTGACCTCCTCGTATGCCTCCATGAGGATCTGTGCCTCCAACGGGGAAAAGTACACCACTCTAGTTGCCATGGTGAATCAGTGAATCTGTGATTGGTGGTGGGGTCTATTTGAGTGAGCCGCGAACACGCACATATCCAGGATTGGTTACACCTGGCTTGATGAATCCGTGTCTGCTCATCCTGGCTTGGTCTTTGTGCAACCAATTAAGCCTGGATGCATGTGTTTTGGATTCATTGAGCTCAGCTCAGTCATTTATCCTGGATGTCTTAATTCTACTTTTGTGCAACAGGCCCCAGGCAATGAACGCAGGGTTTTTGTCTCTCAGCAGGCCCCAGACCTCTTTGGTCATCCAGGGCTTCTGATTAGGAATGGATTTGTCCACAGACAACAGAAGTTACAAAAAGTAAGCAGATTCTGCTTCATTACAATTGTAAGATATATAAGCAAGGAAAATAAATGTATTAAAAATAAGCAAAGCTCAGTAGTTCTGGACAATCATCAATACAGCTGTAATATGTATAAACAAGGAAAATAAAGTTATGAAAGGTAACTAAAGGGAACTAAAGTTATGAAGAGTACTAAAGGGAACTAAAGATATGAGAAGTAACTAAAACTGATAAAGTAATTAGAATTTATAAGACTCAAATCTTACAGTCGCCACACCTCCTGTATAAACAGGTCTGAGTGAAAGAGAGAGACAGAGAGTGCAGCACCAGAATCAGAATCAGAGAATTAAAACATTAATTTGTGATGGATTCACTGTGGTTAGTCAAGAATCTTTATTGTCATTATGCATAGCACAATGAAATTTTTTCCAGCAGCTCTCAGCTTAAAAGACAGACATATTACTTACATAACACACAATTGTATAAGTCAATATAAAAATATGAACAAATTAAAAAGGTCTCCGGTGGCAATCCTTGAACCTGGTGGCGGACACCAGAAGTAAGGGATGCTGTCAAGCTGAAGAAGGAGTCCTTTCAAGCCTGGTTGGCTCGTGGGACACCTGAGGCAGCTGACAGGCCAAGCGGACTGCAGCCCAGGTGGTTATGGAGACAAAAACTCGGGTCTGGGAAGAGTTCGGTGAGGCCATGGAGAGGGACTATGGTGGTCCGAGGCTAAGACCACCCTGACGAGGGTATAGAGCTGGTCTATTGTTCCGCGGCCAGGATGAAAACCGCATTGTTTCTCCTGAATTCAAGGTTCAACTATCGGTCAAATTCTCTTCTCCAGTACCCTTGCATAGACTTTACCGGAGAGGCTGAGGAGTGTGATCCCCTATAGTTAGAACACACCCTCCGGTCCCCCTTCTTGAAAAGAGGGACCACCACCCTGGTCTGCCAGTCCAGAGGCACTGTCCCCAACCGCCATGCGACGTTGCAGAGGCGTGTCAGCCAAGACAGCCCCACATGGCCCCTATGGTCATGAGCTTTGGGTTATGACCGAAAGGGCAAGATCCCAGATACAGGTGGCCAAAATGAGCGTCCTCCGCAGGGTGGCGCACA
>NW_018128007.1:169326-179490 GCF_001952655.1 Monopterus albus | reverse complement strand
AACACCGCGGCCTTCACCCGGAGGAGCTGGAGGAATTGTCTGGAGAGAGGGAAGTCTGGGCATCTTTGCTTACACTGCTGCCCCGCATTTCAGGTTCCTGAGGAAGAAATGCCTTTTCTGGGCTTTCTTCACCAAGTAGGATGTGTTCAGAGACCAGATCAGGTCAGATCTGATGTGGATGCCCAGGAACCTGATGTTATCCACTTGCTCCACCACCTCCCCGTGTATGAGAAGAGGAGCATATTTTGTCTTCCTGGACCTCCTATAATCCACAATGACTTCCTTATTCTTGTTGGTGTTCAGGACAAGATTGTTATCTGAACACCACCTTGTCAGGTGCTGGATCTCCTCTTTGTATTGAGTCTCATCATTGTCTGAGATGAGACCCACTACAATGGTGTCGTACGACACCATTGTAGTGGGTCTCATCTACACACTGATGTGCAGCTTCCGATTCTCACCACTTGAGGCCTGTTAGTGACAAAGTCCTTTATCCAATGACACATCATTGCAGGCATTCCTAGATTGTGCAGTTTCAGTGCCAGTTTGTCTGAGATTACAGTATTAAATGCTGAACTGAAGTCAACAAATCCTGACATAAGTGTTAGGATGCTCCAGGTGGGACAGGGCTGTGTGTAATGCTATTGAGACAGCATCCTCTGTTGATCGGTTCTCGCTGTAGGCGAAGTGATGGCTGTCCAGACCACCAGGGATGACGTCCTTGATGTGCTTTAGAATGATCCTCTCAAAGCACTTCATTGAGGCAGGTGACAGCTGATTTCTTGGGCACAGGCACAATGATGGAGGGCTTGAGGCACACAGGGACTGAAGCAAGATGCAGGGACAGGTTGAAAATGTCCAAGAAAACTCCTGCCAGTTGGTCAGCACATAGCTTCAAAACCCGGCCTGACACTCTGTTTGGTCCTGCAGCTTTGTTGGTGTTGATCCTCCTCAGGGTGAAGCTCACCTGGTGTAGCTGCAGGATGAGAGGCTGGTGCTGTTCCTGGAGCTGAGGGAGTTGTACAGTTCCTCTGCTGCCAGGTGTATCGAACCATGCAAAGAAACTATTTAGAGGGAGGGTGGGATCATGGCTGACCTGCTGGTTGTTGCCTCTGTAGTCTGTTATTGTTTTGATGCCTCTCCACATACTCTGTGTGTTGTTATTCTGGGTTTAAATCAAAACACAGTACTGAGTTTGCGCTATTAAAAATTAATAATGACATTTTGTTGGCCAGGGACTCAGGAGATCTTGTTCTGTTGGTGCTTTTAGATCTCTCTGCTGCCTTTGACAGAGTGGATCATGAACTCCTCATATCTCGCCTGGAACAGTGTATAGGGGTACTGTTTTTAATTGTTTTAGATCTTACCTCACGAATAGAAGTTTATCAGTTAATATTGGTAACTGTTCCTCCTCCTCCTCCTCAACTATCCTCTCCTGTGGTGTCCCCCAGGGGTCTGTACTCGGCCCAACTCTCTTTTCCCTGTACATGCTTCCGCTGGGATCACTTCTAAGGAAATATGGGTTCTCTTTTCATTATGTGGATGAAATCCAGATATACTTACCATTAAAAGCAGCTGAAGGGACATCTCTACAGCCACTGTTTGACTGACCTGAAAGCCTGGCTGGCTCAAAACTTTTTAAAATTAATCAGAATCAGAATCAGCTTTATTGGCCAGGTGTGATGGACACATGAGGAATTTGACTCAGATACATCGGCTCTCAATGTGCAAAACAGTAAACCAGCATAAGGCTGTGTAATATAACAAAATAGCAGTATCAACATACAGTGCAAACAATGCAGAAAATGCAGTATAAACAAACAGTAAACAATGCAGACAACAAGGAATGTTCATTGAAAAAGTGATAAATGGGGATAAAAACAGAGTACTTAAAGCTAGAGACCTCTATGACTGTATAATCTGTACAATGTATATTTACAGGTATTGCACTGAGTGTTATTGTCTAATCATACTGTCGTGGGTTAAGTGTTCATCAGAGCAACAGCCTGGGGGAAGAAACTGTCCCTGTGCCTGGTTGTCTTAGTGCACAGTGACCTGTAACAGCGTCCAGAGGGGAGGAGTTCAAACAGATTTTATCCGGGGTGTAAGGGGTCTGCAGTGATCCTCTCCACCCTCCTTTTGACCCGTGCGATGTACAGGTCCTCCATGGAGGGCAGGCTCACACCAATTACCTTTTCTGCAGTCCTGACTGTCCGCTGAAGTCTGTACTTGTCCTGTTTGGTTGCTGAGCCAAATCAGACAGTGTTGGAAGTGCAGAGAACAGATTCGATAATTCTTCTGTAGAAGTGTATCAGCAGCTCCTGGGGCAGGTCGAACTTCCTGAGCTGGCACAGGAAGTACATCCTCAGCTGTGCCTTCTTGGTGAACTTGAAGGACTTTACTGCTGATACAGTGCTGCCAAGTATGGTAAGTGGGGGTAAGGTGGGAGGGCTCTTCCTGAAGTCCACCGTCATCTCCACTGTTTTGAGCGTGTTCAGCTCCAGGTTGTTGCGTCTATACCACGGGACCAGGTGCTCAACCTCCCGTCTGTAGACTGACTCGTTGCACAACCAATGACCGTTGTCATCTGCAAACTTTAGGAGCTTGACAGAGGGGTCCTTCAAGATGCAGTCGTTGGTGTAGAGTGAAAACAGCAGAGGGGAGAGCACATATCTTTGGGGGGCACCTGTGCTGACTGTCCAGGTGCTGGATGTGGTTTTCCCCAGCCTCACTTGCTGCTTCTTAATGCTTGTTAAATGAGGATAAGACTGAGTGTGTTTTATTTGGTGATATGGCGAAATTTGTTGCTTTTAATCATGACTTAGGCCCCCTGGCTCATAATTTGACGACGACTGTAAAAAACCTAAGGGTAACGTTTGACTGTGACCTAAGATTTGACAAGCAGATCAACTCACTTGTAAAATCTAGTTTCTTTCACCTGAGGTTGCTAAGTAAAGTCAAGTCATTTCTTTCTTTTAATGACTTTGAGATTGCAATTCATGCTTTTATAACTTTTAGACTTGACTATTGTAACGCATTATACCTTGGTGTTAATCAGTTGTCTTTCTCTCGTCTTCAAATGGTGCAAGATACTGCTGCTCGTCTTTTAACAGGTTCTAGTAAATTCGACCATATAACTCCGGTACTGTTTTAGAATTCATTTTAAGCTATTGATTTTTGTTTTTAAGGCTCTTAATGGTTTGGCACTGCCTTACATCGCTGAGTTGGTGAGGTGGCACGAACCGACTAGATTACTCAGATCCTCAAGCCAGTTTCTGTTAGAGGTGTCCAGGGCCAGATATAAACGCTGGGGTGAACGTGCTTTTATTGTTGCAGCTCCTAAATTGTGGAATGGTTTACTTTTTAATGTTAGATCCTCTACAGCCTTGACAACTTTTAAATCATTGGTCAAAACATATTTATTCACTTTGGCTCTTAATACATAGTGCTGTCTAATGCTTCCTCCTTTTATCTGTTGATTCTGTGTACTTGGTGTTTTTTATGTTCCTATGTTGTTGTATTTCTCTATTGATATTTTTTTCTCTGGATTGCATTGCCGTGTAAAGTACTTTGGTCGACCAGACATTGTTTTTAAAGTGCTATACAAATAAATTTTGATTGATTGATTTTTTTTTGATTGATTCGTGAACTGCCCCTCAATGCACTGTTTGTACCTGCGTTTGGCCAGCTGGATGCCCTTCTTTAGTTCTTTCTGGGCCCTGCTATAGGCCAGCTTGTCACCTAATCTGAAGGCAGCATCCCGACCTTTGAGCAGACGTGACACTGTACTGTCCAACCATGGTTTCTGGTTTGAAAAAACCCTGATGGACTTTGTAGGTAGGACAGCATCAGTACAGAACTGCACATAGTCCAGAACAGCTGATGTTTAAGCCTCCAAGTCTGAGCCCTCTTTGAACACCCCCCACTCAGTGTGCTCAAAACAGTCCTGTATTGCTGAAGAAGCCTCCTCCATCCACACCTTAACTGTTTTGGTGATTGTTTTTGTCCTGCAGATCAGAGGTTTATATGCTGGGATCAGCTCCACAGAGATGTGATCTGACATGCCCAGGTGTGGAGCTGCTGTGGCCTTGTATGCTCCCCGGATAATGCAATAAACCTGATCCAGGATGTTATTGTCCCTGGTTGGAAAATTGATGAATCTGTAGAATCTGGGAAACACTGCTTTAAGTTCCACATGGTTAAAGTCTCCAGCCACAATCACAGGTGCTTCTGGGTTTGCATTCATCTGCCTGCTGATCAGACAGTACAGCTCCTCCGGTGCTAATTTAGCATTAGCTTGCGGTGGTATATAGACAGCTGCAATCAGGACTGAGCAAATCTCTCTCACCATTGTAAAAGGTCTGCATTTCACTGCCAGATATTCCAAGTTGAGGGAGCAATGTGTTTCAATAATAGTCGTAGCGGTACAGCGCCAGACCTCCACCTCTCTGTTTAGCAGATGCTGCAGTCCTGTCTGCTCGAAACAAGGAGCATCCCTCCAGCTCCACCGCAGCATCCGGGATGTTGTCATCCAACCAGGTTTCAGTTATAATCGCCACACAGCTGTCCTTCCTCAGTGAGATGATCCACAGCCGAATCTCGTCCATTTTGTTGATTAGTTACCTGGCGTTTGTGAGGAAGAGACTAGGGAGTGCCGGCTTGTGTGGGTTAGCATGTAGCCTAGCACGCAGGCCACTTCTCTTGCCCCTCTTTTGTTTACGATGTCGCCTCTGTCTCCTTGGCCACAAAGGGGGGATGGTGAGAGCCATAGTGGTCCGGTGTAACTCTAGTGGAATAAAGTCCGGCTTCATGGGTGTGTAAAGTTTGTATTGTTTCCCTATTGTAAGTAGTTCAGCTCTTCCATACTGGATGGTGGCTTCAGAAAACTGTAGTGACAACAAAAACATGAACAAAGATATGAATAGAAAAACAAAAGGCCGAGTGCCCCGAACCGCTGCGTATGTATGCGCCGCCATCTATGTTCTAAAGCAGGAATAGGCACATCCACACCTCTGCTCAGCCTTGTGGGAAGGATTTTGTGTGAATGCAGCCAAAACGCACACTTTGTTGTGCTGTGTGTTTGTGTCCATGCGTGGGTTTGTCTTTATATACTTGTGCGAACCAACCCCTGACAGAACACCTTTCTTCCGTGGACATTTCTTGTGTGGACCTTTTGGGTGGTCCACACAATCCTTGTGTGGACCACCAAATGCTAGGATAGGCTCCTTTCATCCTAAAGAATGATCTAAGTTTCAGAAGATGTCCCATACAGAGAGTAAAGTCAGAAAAATATGTGCCAGCTTGTGCTCTAAAAGTATCATGCTCTGATTAAATACTGCTTAAGCTGAATCCATGCAATACTGCCTGTGTCTTTAAAAGGGCGCAGACAGGGCAGTTTAGAAGTGGGCGGGAATCAAGTAATATTTATAACACCTGGAGCTTGAGGCTCACCTTCAACTAATGTTGCATTAAATGCATGCCTCAACACTGCGGAGACTGCAGTAGCACCACAATCGATGTGCTGAGAGATACGACGAGGAGAGAACCGTGAAAGCTGAATTAGATGATGGAAAAAAAAACTGCAAATTGTCCAGGTAAGATTTATGAAACTAGTTAGTTGTTTTGGTTTGAAACTAAATTCTGGTTTAGTCCTCTGGCTCATTCTCCAGCGGTAGTATTTGTGAAGCTATTAACCTAATATTTGCTTTGTTTTATTCCTAGAGGCTCACAAGTTAAAGCTATTTAAATTGTCTTTGAAGATATGCCAACTTTATGCAGGAAAATAAAGCTGATGTATGCTTTATTTGTAAGGTTTTTCTGTAACAGAAAAAGGAAGGCACAAGAGGAATTGGCATGTATATATTTATGTTTTTTATTTTGTTGTGGGCTACAGCAATGCAGCCCAACTGCAAAACTTTATAGGTTCATTATTTGAATAACTACTATTCTAATCTTCTTGTTCTTTCAGAGGACTGTGGCACAGATGACTCTCTGTCAGAATCCATTCCTGACCTGGAAAGTGAATATATCCCATCATCTGAAGAAGACCCCTCCAACACAAACAGCAATGATGGGAATCCTGATGACAGTGGTGTTGGACTCAACCAGTCCTGCATGTTCTTTTATGAAGAATGCTCAAAGTCAAATCTGTCTTTAAGATATTTAATACAATATTCAAGAAAAGCAATACAGAGCTCTGGGTTCCGTCTTTATCTGAAGCCCTATCCACACTACAGAAGTATGGTTCACAGCCTCTTCAGGAAGCAGGAACTCCTAATCTCCTCACCCCAGACCTTATATACAATCTTTGAATGTGCAATGTAGGTTGATCTGACGTCATCTGTGTTGTCCTTCATCCTCATTCCTTCGTTGGTTTGTTGACCTCAGGGGGAGGACGAGATAGTAACCTATAGACAGCCATCAAAACATGCAAATGCAGAAGATTATTTGCCATGGGTTCTTCATAAAAGATGAGCTATGGAAACATGAGGAATGGCCAGTTGAGACAGCAACTTAATCTTGACACAGGAGTGATCGATCAAAAGATGATCAGGTCAGTCAAAAGATAAAGAGTTGTGTAGATTTTTACTTGCTGCCAAGTCCCTTGATTGCGAAGTTGAGACGCTGCAAGATGTTTTGGTGCCACCTAAATTTTCTTTAGCTGTGCAAGCAGCAAAACAAGCCTCTGGGTTCACCAGCTCCAAGTACAGGTATAACACACCGTCTCTTGCTTTGAAGTTAGGACACTCGCTGAAGGCAATATGTGACATTGTGCTTGGGGATCATATAAAGACTGAAAATGATGCAGCTGCAGGCAGAGTAAAGAGCTTCTCTCTAAGAGCCGATGCTTTGTAGGGAACGAGAAGAGCCAACTCCCGCTGGGGAGAGCCGAATCTTCAGCTGCTATTGGTCAGCTCTGCTGAAAATCTGCACAGAAGAACGAGACTATTTTTATGGGCACACCATTTGACCAATCACGTGCGAGGACAGACTAGACTCATACCATTATGTGAAAGACATAAGGGGGCCGGGCCAGATGTTCAGACAGCGAGTGTAGTGGTAGAACAGGACAGGTACACACAGACATGGAGCCAGGTTAAAAGCAAGCGTGTCGAGAAAAACGAAGGAAATGTCCGAAAAACAAGCAGCATCTGGATGCATTTCAGTGATAATGGAGGCTGCAAAGCTGAGTGCCGAGTTTGTAAAATGAAAATATCTGTCAGAGCAGGGTCAACAACAAACTTGCACAGACATCTAAGAACCGCCCATCCAGCCATGAGGCTGGAGGAGAGAGGGCAAGCAAGCTTGCCATCCATTGACCCTGGAAAAGTGTCCTGTTCTGAGCCAAGTACTTCTGCTGCTGCAGCATCCATCCTCTTGCCAAAAACTGCAGGTATACCATGTCCTTCTGCAACTCAAACCAAAATAAGCACATTTATTCCAAAACAAATGACCCCAGCCAAACAGATAAGTGTTGATGAGGAGCTGGCAAAAATGATAGCCAGTGACTGAAAGCCTTTTTTCCATTGTGGAGGACAAAGGATTTAAAACCTTTGTCCAGGCCTTAAGCCCCATGTATATTCTACATAGTAGAAAAACCTTGTCCCAAACAATTATTCCACAACTATATAACACAGAGCGTGGATTTTGGCAAGACAGGGTCAAAAAAGCTTCAGCAGTTTGCCTGACAACTGACTGCTGGACATCCAGAACAACATGCTCATACATGTCTGTCACTTGTCACTTTATTGAAAACTTTAAGGTGACATCCTGCCTTCTTGACTGTTTTGAGTTTTCGGAGAGACACACAGCAGAAAACCTGGCAGAGGAGCTAGTAAGAGTGGCAGGTAGATGACAAAGTGGTGTGCTGTGTTACTAATAATGCAGCAAACATAACAAAAGCCATAAAAATATGTCAGTGGACCCACCACCCATGTCTTGCGCACACAATAAATCTGATGATTAAAGATGCACTGAGGGTGGTGAAACCAACTGTGGACAAAGTGAAAGCTATTGTAGAGTTTTTCCACAAAAGCACGGTTGCCACAAAGAAGCTAAAGTCCACGCAACGTCAGATGGGAATGCCAGAGCTAAGGCCCAAACATGAGTGTGCTACAAGGTGGAACTCAACATTTTATATGTTGAAAAGCATACTTGAGTCAAAAGATGCCATCATCTCCACCCTGGCTGTCATCAGTGCTCCTGTTGATATTCTAAGTCAAGAGGAATGGGAGACAGTAAAAGAGGTCTGCACCATTCTGGAGCCCTTTGAGCAGGTGACTGTGGAGATAAATGCAGAAAGGTACCTAACAATGTTCTTTTTACTTTAAGTGTATAGTAGTAAATAACATAATACTTTTGATAACAGGCAAATTATTTATTAATTATAAAAAGAGCAATGTATCACATACCAAACAAAGCCAAATTTTCATATATGCTTTTTTTCTTGTTTTCAGCTATGTCACAGCCTCCAAAATGCTTCTTCTCTGCAAGGGTTTACAGCGGGTAACAGCCCACCACCAACGGAGCGTGACAGGGGCTGGCGGCCACTCTTTGTTCATCCATGGACAGAAAATTTCTGAGAATGGAGTACAACACTGTGCTTTCCGAAACCACTGCACTGGACCTACGGTTTAAAAAGTTAGCATTTAGAGAGAACAGAGCTGTGGATGAGGCACTTCAAAGAATAACTGCCGCAGCAACAAGATGCAACCCCAGCAGCCTGTCAGCTCCTCCGTCAGAGGGCCAGGAGGAAGAAGTTGGAGCAAGGGCAGGTTCACAGGAACCACAAGCTTCTGCTGTGTGGAGGCTCTTTGATGAAAGAGCAACAGGAGACACTGGAAGGCGAAATGCCAGAGCTGATGCTGTACTGAAGGTGAGGTCCTATTTTGAGGAGCCTCTCATTCAAAGAGCGGAAGACCCACTAAAATGGTGGGAGGCCAAGGCTTCAGTCTACCCCCACCTGGTTAAGGTAATGTTAGGAAGACTCTGCATCGTTGCAACATCAGTCCCCTCAGAGAGAGTCTTCTCAAAAACAGGACAAATAATCACTGAGAGGAGAAATCGCATCAGCCCATCCAAGCTGAAGCTTCTGGTATTTCTAAATGCCAACCTCCACTAAAGACTATTATCGAAAGTGTTATAATGTTAAGACTTTGTTCTTTATTTGTTTGATTAGTTTGCTGTGCTTCTGTGTTCAATTAATTTAAAGGTTTGATTAAAATGTTAAACGGTAGTGACTGTCTATTTTTTGAAATAGAAAACTGGATAAAAATAAGGCTTTTATGAAAACACTGAATAAACAAATGCTTAGAAACACACAAACCATTTATAATTGCTAAATTAGGCTGAAATATAAGGCGCAGAGTGATAATAAATTAAGAGCTGCTTGGGAGCCACAACAACCGGCTCTTTTAAGAGAGCCGAGCCAAAAGAGCCGAATCTGTGAAAAGAGACGGACTTCCCATCACTAGTGGGACCTCTTTGTGTCACGCCATGCACGAACAAACTTAGAAGAGGACAGATGGAACAAAAAAGAAATGATCCCACTCACAGAAGATGTGATGAAGCTGCATCAAGTATTGAAGTCCACAGCAGAGGAGGCAAAAGTGAAATTTATGCAAGCGTCTAACTCTAAAGCATACAAGAGTGCCTTCTCTCACAAATCATACTTTTCAACCAAAGACAGCAAGGTGAGGCAGCAAATTGCCTCTGTTGACCTATAGGAGCAGAACCAAAGAAGAACCAAATGAGGACATTATGCAGTGCCTTTCAAAACTGGAACAAGATTTGAGTCATGAGTTTACCAGGTTGGTGATAAGAGGGAAGAGAGGCCGTAAAGTACCTGTGCTGCTTACCAGCGAGATGACAAAAGCATTTGATTTCCTCATTGAACAAAGGGGTGAGGACAAGGGCATTTTGGGTAGTAATGAGTACGTCTTTGCAAGACAGCATTCGGATTCTCATCTCCGAGGTTCAGACTGTTTGAGGAACTATGCAGCTGCAAGTGGGGCAAGGAAGCCTGAAACACTCACGTCAGCCCACCTGAGGAAACATGTGGCTACACTTAGTCAGATAATGAACCTGAAAGAAAATGAGTTGAATCAACTTGCCAAATTTATGGGACATGATATTTGTGTTCATCGTGAATACTATCGCCTAACC
>NW_018128007.1:166000-169207 GCF_001952655.1 Monopterus albus | reverse complement strand
TTGAATATCAGTTTTCTTTCCTGTCTATAAATGACAGAAAGTAACTAAAAATGTCCATCCTGGTTACTTCTTCTCTTTAAGGGTCCTCCAAACGCAAGAGGTCAAAGATGGCATCTGAATCATCTCAAGTCGCAGATGGTATGAACATTTTTTGGTCATGCGAGGAGCACTGTGGAATGAAATATTGCATTATCTGATAAGACAATGATTTGTGGTTAATAGTGAGGTGACATGTTCTTCCGCTGCAGAAGAATCAGACATGCTGACTCAACAGGCCTCAGCCACAGGACCATCACACAAGCTCAAAAGGACAGAGAAAACAGGTACTGTTCAGTTCTCAGACTTGAGTAGTGTTAATTACAGTAGATGTGGATTAACAACACATTACAATTTAGATCACCAGATAGATTTTTGATTTATCAATATTGAGAATGTCTATCACATTTGTCATTTCTATTTCAGCTGTGGACCTACAGTTACTCAGCAAAAACAAATGCCAGCACAGGCCGTGGAGTTCTGCAGAAAAAGCAGCGGTGTGGCGAAAATTGGGGCAGTGCATCACTATGCAAAGAGTTCCTGGTAAAGAGGTCTGCCTCAAGGCACTTGAAGCAGAACCAACACTGGGCAGCCGCAACTGGAAAGATTTAAAGAATAATGTCCACAACTCCATCATGTCTCAAAAAAGTAAATTGTTGTTCACAAAACAGACACACAGACCTGAAGTCGCATCAACTTGGCTACTGTAATTTCTGATTTCTATTTGCAAATATGTCAGACAAAATCAGACAACAGCCTGTTTGTTTCATTTTCAAAATGAATTATCATGCCAAGTACGTGGACTGTCGGGCATCATGCATTTTATTGTTTTATCCATTGTAATGATTTTGTTTTATTTATGTGTTTACATATGTGTTTTATTTTTTAGTATGTGAAGTACTTTGGTCAATAGGACATTTGTTTTTAAAGCACTATATAAATACATTTGATTTGATGATACCCATCATGTGTCTAGTACTAGGATTCTTGCAGCAGTGGAAAATGAAAACAGGAGTGGCAGTTTGTCAGCTTTAGTATGTGTGTGTGTGTGTGTGTGTGTGTGTGCAAATTGGGCTTTCATCACAAAAGCTGCCTGGAAGAAGGGTCAACAACAGCAGTTTGAGATCAAGAAATCTGTGTGTAAAAGGGGCTAAAAACTCGACAGTGTGTGCCCTCATGTTTCTTGTGAAAATTCTGACTGCGGATCCAAGAGCACAATAGTATTGAGCTTTATTGACGATAGTTTCCCAACAAACAATAAAAAGCATAGAGATTTATGAAAATTATATAAACACTTGATTTCACACTTCAAAATACGCTTAAAGCCTTTTTAGTAGTTTTCTAGGTTAAAAGCTTTCACAGCATGTGCCTGTTGGAAATTCTAACATGTTGAATTGGACACACACATACACACACACAATGTCTTAAGGACATGTACACAGACACCATATCAACCATCTGTTGATTACCTCCATCTGTTCATTTAGTGCTGCCTTACAGCCAACCCACATTAATGCCTGTAGGGTGAGTGTGCACTTCCAGACACACACACATGCCCATAACTCTGACATTTGACTTGTGTCACATGCAGAGTTGAAGTGTGTTGATATGGAGTCTTAAATGCTCAAAATGGAGGCTTTTTAAAGAAAACAGAGCTGAGCAAAAACTGATGATTCCATTAGGGCTCCATAAATCCTCCCCTTCATACTCAACTTGAAGAGGAAATTACATCTCTGTTTTCTCCTCACAGGGAATATTGTCATCCTTATCATACTTTAATCTGCTCTTAGATCCAATAGTCTTTTAATGTCCAGAGAGAACTGAGAGATGTCTCTCTATCTTCGTCTCTGTCTGTCTACTTGATGCTTTATTGACATGATAACATCTGTCTTTTGGAGCTGAAGTGCTGAACTGGTCCACACAGTAAAGCATCACCGGCAACATCTTTTAAGTGTTGTGAAAAGGAACAGCAACATTACACCATGGTAAATGCTTCACTGTCCCAACTTTTGTTGGAATGTGTTGCAGGCATCAGAATTGAAGTGAGTGTTTACTGATTGTTCAACAATCAAACTGATGAGGTATCACATCAAATAATGTGCTGCTGTATTGTTTGCATTGTAATACAGAACACAGATGATTTACACATCACTAATTTTCAGTTTTCATTTTGATTTTGCATCCTGTCCCAGCTTTTTCCGATTGGGTGTTGTATTATTGGTATTAGTCAGGCTTGCATGTCAGGTTCAGGTGGAACTTCCATGGGTTCATAGTACTGGATCTCAGCATCTCAAGGCCATGCTGGCCAACAATAAAATAATCTTGTCCACTGCCACATTTACAAATTAGTTTTACACCACTACACTATGTGCTGCATTTTGAAAACAGCAATGTACTGCCTTCCAGCATCTGACGCAGTAAAAGCTCTAACCTTCTACTGATACCAGACAAACTGCCTGCCTCACGATCATTTCAGTACTGTGTGACAAAGTTTAGTTTTAGGCATTGTGGGTGACTGACTGCTGATGCCATTCAGTACTACAGTGCCTTGCGAAAGTATTCAGCCCCCTTGAACTTTGCGACCTTTTGCCACATTTCAGGCTTCAAACATAAAGATATAAAACTGTAATTTTTTGTGAAGAATCAACAACAAGTGGGACACAATCATGAAGTGGAACGAAATTTATTGGATATTTCAAACGTTTTTAACAAATAAAAAAACTGAAAAATTGGGCGTGCAAAATTATTCAAATCCACATAAGGGATGACGGCAACATTCATAGATCCTGGAATGCACAATGAGGGGCAATGTTCATTCCTATTACAGAGGCCCACTGAAATTTTTTTGAGGAAAAGCTGTGTTAGACTGCATATTGTTTATAGTAAAGTATTTTTATATACAAATATAAAAATGAAAATGTTTCTGGAGTGGGACTTTAATTAATTATAGAAGTTGTGCAGAAGCTGCCCATAGCTCTACACAGTGATCCATGTGTGTACTGTATGTGTTTCTATGCTGCTCCAAATGAGTCTGTTCTGGTTCAACTTGTCTTATTAAATGAGCTTAAAAATAAAGTGACACCTTAGTTATAAAACACTGAGCAGGCTGTAACACACAAGAGTGTGTATTTTTGTGTGAATGCATGATTGATGGAGGCGGAACCCCAGGTT
>NW_018128007.1:163177-165313 GCF_001952655.1 Monopterus albus | reverse complement strand
GCCCAATTTTTCAGTTTTTTATTTGTTAAAAAAGTTTGAAATATCCAATAAATTTCGTTCCACTTCATGATTGTGTCCCACTTGTTGTTGATTCTTCACAAAAAATTACAGTTTTATATCTTTATGTTTGAAGCCTGAAATGTGGCAAAAGGTTGCAAAGTTCAAGGGGGCCGAATACTTTCGCAAGGCACTGTACAATACTGTACAAACTTGTATATTCAACTCAGCTGCTGCTGAAACCTGGAGTGGTTCTCAAGTCTCCTATATGATTGTTTCTACATCGTCAACTTGGATGTTGTTTTGGTCAGCTGAGGATGTTCCAAGTGTCTTATGTTGGTTCTGTGGATCATGGTGCAAGGAGCAAGGCTACTGGAAAAGCCATGAGTGAGGATACATGAGGCCATCCTTTGAGGAAATATTTTTATGAACTCACACACTTCTTTATCAGAAGTCAGTTTTGGATTGGATGCTTCAGATTGAAGGATGTCTCATGATTAATAATGTGTTTCCTTGAGTCCTCTCTCCTTGCATTTCCAGATGCAAGGAGAAGATGCAAGTAAAGGAAACAACAAGAGACTTGAGAGACACCCCAGGTCTCATACAGACTCCCCATTTTTAGCACTTCTCATACATGCTGCACTGCAGCTACACACACCAAAGACACTGACTGGGAGCATTAGGGCTCACCTGATTATCTTGTTAGTCTGTGCCCATGGACTGTGGAGACTCACTTCTGCAGTTTAAGTTACACAGATAGGAAACACACTACACTGTTAGGCACTTTAATTATTGCTTTGATGACATACAAATAGGTAGAGTTTTGTTTATTTACTGTAAAAATACACATCATCTGTTAAGGCCGATTGGCCTTTACCCAAGACAGAAGAGAAGATTCAAAAGGCAGGACTCAGATTCAGGATACAAACACAAAGATTTCTTCTTACAAGCTAGGTGATTAGAGGACAAAGTCTTAGCTGGAGGATGACTTTTGGCTGGGATGAGGAGTTGTTTGCTCAGAAAAGTGAGGTGAGGAACAGGCAAATTGGGCTGGTGCAGGGATGGCAGGTCTGGAGTCAGACAGGGATTCCAATCTGGTGCGGGACTAATGAGATGCCTGAGCGGTGGAGGAAGGCATTGCTGGTGTAGGCAGATTCAGTGCTGGGCTGGAGCAGCGGCTGAACAAATGCTGAAGGTAGTGCTGGATGCAGGCAGGTGATAACTGGGGTGTACCGTCTGAGTGGAAGATGCAGGATGCACATCCGAGTGGACAGGTGGTAGCTTGGGGGCAACACTTGGACAGAGCAGGAAGCTGAGCTGGCACTAGGCTGGCAACAACTCAAGAGCGACGCTGGAACACAGCAGGAGGGCTAAAACCAGGAAACTAGGGAGACAAGGCAGAAGACTCAGGAGAAAGTCGGCCAATTCAGATCCGGCAGTAATGTGGAACAAACTGGCAAAAGGGTGACACCAGCGCCAGGGTTAAGTAGTGTAAGGTTTAACAAGCCAATTGTGAACAGCTGTGCAGCTCATTCCTGGGCATGCCCAGCCACTCGACTTCATTGCCTGATCGTGAGGGAGCACTGGCCGAAGTCCTAACACCATCAACAAAATGATCAGAATAAGTTAAGTAACTTCACTTTGTAAGTTATTGGTTTAATTTGGCCTGAAGCTTCCTACTGTGGCAGACTAATGAATCGTTGTTTTATTTCCACCCAACACAAAAGGTAACACTTTACAATATGATACACAAAAATGGGCAAAGTTACTCTGGAACAAGGGAGGAACACATGAGGAAGGATCTGTATCGTTCAGAAGTTCTTCCCTAATAACTTCTAATGTAGGACTATATTAGTTACTAAAGAAACCACCTGGGAGATACTATATCAGTGAATCATTAGGTAATTAGTTCATAATTCTGTTTACGTTGTCATACTCCCCACTTTGTTCATGATTTGTTCTTGATTATCTGTCATTCAAACACTGTAGGACACAAAATAGTAAGATAGATAGATAGATAGATAGATAGAAAGAAATACTTTATTAATCCCAATCTGGGAAATTGCATTGTTTCAGCAGCGGTTCACACTCAATATCAAGCACACATACCAATAAATAGAATAGATAACTCACTAAAAA
>NW_018128007.1:161344-162576 GCF_001952655.1 Monopterus albus | reverse complement strand
ACCATCTCTTTGGTCTTGTCCAGGTTAAGCAGCAAATGATTCTGTCCAGACCACTCCACAAACTCATCCACCAGCCTCCTGTATTCCCCCTCCTGCCCACCCCTTAAACACCCCACCACCACAGAGTCATCGGAATACTTCTGTAAATGACATGACTCCGAGCTATACTGAAAATCTGAGGTGTACAGGGTGAACAAGAAAGGGGAGAGCACAGTACCCTGTGGAGCCCCCACACCACTCACCACCACATCAGACAGAACTCGACCCAACTGTACAAACTGCGGCCTGTCTGTTAGGTAGTCAGTGACCCAAGAAATAGTCGACCCACCCACACCCATCTGCCGCAGCTTCTCTCCCAATAGTGGAGGCTGGATGGTGTTAAAGGCACTAGAGAAATCAAAAAAGGTGACTCTCACTGTGCCCCCATCACCATCCAGATGTGACAAAACTCGCTGTAACTACTCATTCATTACTCTTTACTTAAACATGTTACTTTTGTGAATCTTTAACTACTCCTACATCATGCTGATTAGTTAGCCTATGAAGTAGCCCCACTGCTTTCTCTGTTATGTGACCACCCCCACCTCTCCATTACCTGTACAGCTTGTGTCCTCCTCAGGCAGTGTTCCATTATGTTGAGCAGTTACTCAGTAGTCCCTCATTGCTTCATAATCATTATATAGCATTTATGTGTCCACTCAAGTAAAGCAAGGCATCATACTAAGTAGTTACTCAGAAAACCGATAGACGCAACAGACATCCACTTCTTGGTTTAGGGATAAAACTGGGACTTCAGTGAGGGGGATTGCGGGCAAACTGGTGAAGATGTCACATATCTACAAGTCTGTGTTCTGCTTGTTCAACAAGTGTTTGATAAACTGATCATACAGTCTGTTACTGGCTGATTGTTGCACTATGGAGTGATCATTTCTGTCTTCTTCTCTCCCTCTGTCCTGCTGTGAGTGCATCTCATCTAAACAGTGTGACAGAAAAATACAGTGGAAAAGCAAAGTTGGATGGTCCATGTCAACCCGTGAGGTTATGCCAAGTGACAGTAAGAATCACGAGGTGTACCGCTCATTCTCAGATAGTGGAAACGCAGCTATAATGTGCAGTTGGAACACCGTCTGTCACGGACCGCAGAGCACAGAGCCAGGGAAGGGAGAACTGGAATGTCGGGTAGCAGGTGAATATAGAACAACGAGGATGGGAGCATGGGTACATACTGTAGA
>NW_018128007.1:160544-161317 GCF_001952655.1 Monopterus albus | reverse complement strand
GGGAATGAATCGTAAGAGGGCATATATATGCCAGGAGAGTCCAGGAGTTAATGAGCAACAGGTGGAGGTGATGATGGATGATTAAGCTGGTGGAAACGTGACAGGCAGGGAAAGACAGGGAATCCGGGGAGAAAACAATAAAAAACAGTAAGCGAAGGTCCAAACCGTGACACCGGCATCCTTGCCGACAAGATGGTTGTGTTGTAAAAGATGTAGCTGCCTGCTAATAGAGCTAGCTTGGTCAGATACAAGCATCTCCAAAGACACTGGAAAACATTCTAAATTGACATTACTTGGACAGACTGATGACATATTCTCAAAGTGGTTACTTTGTCACCTGAAAAAAATGTCAAAATGTAATAAAAACAAGCATAATACCAGTCCTATGGATGAAAATGTTAGCAGCTTTGAGCCTGGCTTCAAATCTCTGCCAGCAGGCTCCTTTTCTGGAAGTGTAAAGCTGGAATTTCCCTCATTTCACCTTCAACAAACTTAACCTGCTTTCTGGAATCCACCCAAGACTGTAGCCTCAGCTAGCTTTAGCAACATGAACACTGACATGAGCGAACAAATTGTTAAATAAATGCCAGTGCAGACTGACATAAGTACGGAAGAGTATTAGGGCGACTGCATAATTTTTTTTTTTTAATTCTGACTTTATTCTCAGAATTCTGACATTAATCTCAGAATTCTGACTTTATTCTCAGAATTCTGACTTTAAACTCAGAATTCTGACGTTAAACTCAGAATTCTGACTTTATTCTCAGAATTCT
>NW_018128007.1:152274-160358 GCF_001952655.1 Monopterus albus | reverse complement strand
CGTTTAAGATGTGAGTCAGATCCCCCACAGTCTGGGCTAGATAGCCAGCTACCGATAACCGGGTGCCCAGAGGCCCAGCGGTTATCCTCCTCGGCTGACGCTGTCCACGGTGTTTCGCTTCTCGGGACTGTAACGTTACTGGTGTTACCTCAGAGGGTATGGACATAGTCGGTTTTACCGGTCCACAGTTGATTAGAACAAGTTGGTAATGTAATGGCGTATTAGCCATTTTAATTGCTGGGCGGCACGTACATTCTTTTAAGTCTAAAAAAAATTTATGCAGTGGCTCTAATACTCTTCCGTACATAAGAGTGTGTACTTAGAGTTCTTCATGGATACACACAAGTCCAACTACACTTATTAGCTGCACTCATCTTGGTGCTATACAAATAAAACTGAATTGAACTGAACTGAATCTCCACCCCAGAGCGCAGCCACACACTATGGCTACAAGGTGGCTCACATACAGTTTTGCAGTCCTCACAATGGTGAAAAATCTTTTAGAAAAACCCTGTATCCAAATTATGCATCGGATCAGTACCAAAATCTAATCAGTTGTTCTATGGGCCGTACTCTACCTTGCCAAAGAAAATTCATTAAAATCTATTCATTATACTGTTAACAAACAAACAAACACTGGCAAAAACAGAACCCCAGCCCTTGGCCAAGGTAACTAGCACTCAAGTCAAGTCAAGATTTTTATTTGCCATTTATACATAATCAGTCTACAGACAGACACTGTTGATGAGATGCTCTTAAAAATATACCTTGTGGAACATTTCTGTGTTATTATTGCGCATGTCTAGTAAGGGGTTATTGCACATATATTCTTACATTTCTCACATTTTCGTATTTGCCATCAGTCTTATTGCGGAAGGGAAAAAGCTGTTGTAAAGTCTTGTTCTGTGTGTGATGATACTGTCCGCCCTGCTGTGCCTGAGGCTGTAGGTGCAGTTTTTGTGTCTGAGCAGAGAGTGAGCTGGGTGGCGTGGATCCCTGAGTATGTTCTCTGCCCTTTTACGACAGCACTGTGTGTATAGTGTGTCCATAGCAGGCAGTTCAGTCCTAGTGATCCTCTCTGCAGTCTTTATGACCCTTTGAAGAGCCTTCCTCTCTGCCTGTGTGGTGTTACCATACCAGACTGTGATGTCAGTATGGGGATGCTCGCTAGCAGTCCTCTATAAGCCTGGGTGAGAGGGTGACGGTTCACTCACCATCATCATAGGGACCTGTTGCTCTATGGCTGAAATCCTACTAGTGGACTAGCAGAGGCAAAGACATTTGGTTAATGTTGATATATGACACAAAGGAATATTTTGACTTTCACAGTATTATTCCACACTGGTTTAAAATGTAGGAGCAAACTCTTCTGAATGAAAAAGAGAAAGCAGAGGAGAGAGCAGCTTGAAAAGAGGAGAATGCTCTTGTGGCTTTCCATCATGTACCTCATGCTTCACTTTGTTATTTCTGACTCTGGTTTTTAATAAAACACCAGAGCAGATGGTAGTATGATCTGGGACACGTGTACAGCCTCCTCAGGGCCTGCTATACTTATTCACACATAAACACTCACTAACACTGGCTGAAGCTGCATCTCTGGGATCATTTCAGTGCCCATAGGCTCAGAGGTTTGCAGAGATTTATGATTTAGTGTTAGTTTTTCTCTGTTTAGATAGGCCATTTATCTGTATTTTATTTACATTTATTTTTAGATTCCTATACTAAATCACCATCATTCACTATGATAAAAAGAAAAGGGCAAACCGGCGTTGGCCTGTGACTGATGGTAAGAAAATGAGTACAACATGCCTTCACCCACTGATGACTGTATTGGAGGTGATCTGTACTAAAACACTCACTGTCACAGACTTAATGACATCATCTGTTTGGGTGGTTTTAACTGAGCTTACTGAGCAATCACCTAGTTAGCTCCTACTGAGCCTTCTTATGACTAGAGTAACATATGAAGCACGTTGGTAACAGTGACTACATTATTCATATTTAGAGATAAACAATCTAATTTTTACTTGAACATTATGTTGCTCACATGTCCAGCTTTCATTTGCTCATGTCTTATTTGTTCTTCTTACCTTTGTTAGCTGTGATGAGAGTGTGAGAGTGGGAATAATGGAAATTATATTATTCAATGTCTCCGAATCTTGACTCATACTAGGGACCAAAAGTAAGAAAATCAAGGCCTCTGCTGCATAGATTTTCACCATCATTTTCTAACTGACCTACAAAGTGATTATTCTAAAATGACAAATGTGATTTTAATCTGCTGCCTCCATAGTAAAAGTATGTTTAAGTCTAGGCACTTACAAATACTGGTCTTACACCACCCTGCTCTCCTATCCAGTAGGTTGTGTGGAAGTATAGCATTATCATAATTCTTCTGCCATCGGCCTTTCCTGTGATGTCAATCTTGGAAAAAAAAGTCATTGCAAAGAAATTTCTATCACCACTTTAGTCTTCATCATCATAGTAAATCCAACCTTTTTTCAGTATTTGACAAAGATCATTTTGCCCACAGGCTAACCACAGACCATAAATAGATTTTATCATGCTTCAGTTGATACACACAGATTATAGGAAAGCTAATGAAATGTCAGTGAACAACTGTGCTCAGTATAAACATTTTGCCACTTTGAAGACAGAATTCTGGTGACACTACTTTTCTTTCTTAAATTATTTGGTATTAGTAACATATGAGTACAATTTGTAGGAGATAGGGTTGGTAAACCATTATGTATATAGTTATGTATACAGTCATTATTTTCTCATATTTGAATAGACTATGTGTTTAAATATTGATTATTTTATTGCTTATATTTATGCTGTTTTAATGATTCATCTTTTCTTTGAGCAAAATGGTAATTAAGCAAGTGAAATCAACACCAAAGGAGAAAGAAAAACATATAGAAAGGATGAAAGGATGGGAAAATGCTCCTCTCTCACAGCAGATGAATGAAGGCATTTGTTCTATACACACTCTCCATGCTCACTGTTCATTACCATTTAAATGGGATTATACAAAACTATAATCTTAGTTTATTTCCTTCTGTAATGTAGATTTAAATCATATTTTGCTACACTAAGGCAATGCATCCTCTTTATTTGCACACCCACACACTCACACACATCCAGTATCTTCCCAGACAGAGTACTCATTGGTTAATGCTCTCAACAGTGAAAGCCTGTGGGAAAAGGAACTGGCTCATTACAATCAAAATAAGGAGCTATCATCTTTCCTCATGATTGGCTCATGAGAACATTAGCAGAGTACAGAGAGAGGGAACATAAAATAATTTTGTGTTCTTACTGGCTTTTGGACACATATCAGAGCCTTATAGTGCTCCCACAGGGATCTGTTCCTTTTGAATGAGGCTAATAACTTGTGTCAATGAAAAGCAGCAAACACTTGATGTGACAGAGTTTACTGGCTTGAATGAACAGTGAAAACCTATAAGAATAATGTCTGCTTCAAATAAATGACAGTTTTTTCCATGTGGGACAGCCTCTACATGTAAGCCACAGAACAGTTTACATAGTTAAGGGTCTACCTTGACTTTTATAATTGTACACAGTTAAATTAACCGCAGACATTCTTAAGCTGTGCTAATTATTTTTGTAGTTATTTATGGCTCTTAAGTGGGACCATGCAGAGGCAACTTCTTCAAACTATTACTGAATACAGCAGATTTTATTAAAACCTGCCTAATCCAGGATGAGTTTCAAAGCTTAAAATGAATGGTGTCTCTGTAAAGTGTTTTTTGGGACTGAAAATGCAATTTAGACAAATGCATTTGATACTTGTTAATAATAAACAAATCCAACCAGCATACTGATAATTTTACCATTCTTAGAGCCTTACCTATAGTGGGGTTAAAATGTAATATTTGTCCTGAGGGTGGCACTAGAACTGCAGGGGCATCCAGAGTGGATACAAGATTGGTCGCTCTAGAAATGTGGCTTGTTAGCTTAAACAGCTCAGGCTTGGTTATTTGCAAAGAAAATAAGAAGAAAATCTAAGTTACAAAAAATACACTAACAAATAGAAAAATGGGTGCATACTACAAGGCTAGAAAACAAAACAACAAAAGTACATAGTGGCAGAGAACTCATCAGGATGCAATGCAGCCAAACTCTAACCTGAAATTAAATGTTGTCCTTAGTTATAGGGTCGAAGGTGTGACTTAAATGAGGAAGACGTCTCCCCAGGCAGTGTGTAAACTTCTGATTGCTTTGTTACAAATGGGGGAAAGGAATATAGTGATAATAAAGCAATAACATTATTACACACATAATTCTAAATGTTTAATCATGCAAGGTCACTTTCATAGCATTTACAAACTAACCAATACTTCCTTGTCTAAGGATTAAGGCTTACAGTCTTACATTTCAGCTATAATGTAACAAGATTATGCTGAACAGACTATTACAAACAATGAGTTATAAGGCAAGTTTGAGTATGGAGTGAGACAGTCCACCTGTAAAATACACCAGGATACCTCATTTGTGCCAGCAGGTTATTATGACAAAATGTTATATAACCAAATGTTTTGTGTGGCAAGACCTAATGAAATAGTGATGGTTTCATAATCATAGCATCATATTTATGACAGTTCTAGTAGCTTGCTGATAGCAAGCCATCATGTCCATGACAACACCAGTCCATAAAGCTTGGTAGTACAATGTACGTTGTTGCTGATTTTGGCAGGATTGCTGTAATTCCTCCCATGACTGTATGGGCCTATGGGTCATATACTGTAGGTTGGAGGAGTTGTTGGAGCACAATGATCACATTAAAAACTACTTGTGGCTCCACTGTACATTTTACTGACATTTAATTCAGCCTACTGTTGTATTGTTTGTCCACTGTACATTGTAGAAAGACCGGATTGGGACTATGTATTATAGAATCACTCACTGAATATAAAGTGGACATGGCATTTGTGTTATTTATGCAGAATTACAGAATTAGGGAATTGAACTCTAGTCCAAAAGGGAACCTTTCCAGTCCTGGAAATGCAGGGAGTATAGCAGAAGAGATTTGAGGTGATGTAAATCAGCAGGAGAGCGACTCTAGCTGTACTCCTTATGCATTCTGGGTTAGGTTGACTGGGTGGCATTCAGATTAGCTTGTCAGCTAGATTTATGTGTCCTTGTGAAGGTCTGTGATTCACAGTCAGAGGCCACAATGTGGACTGCATGTGGACACAGTCAGAGGCCACAATGTGGACTGCAAATTTGTTTACTCTGTAAACAGCCCCAGATTTTTATCTTGGGTGACCAAATCTGAGTGACAAATGTTTCTGGTGTAGGGATTTGAGCCTTTAGTAGCATATTTTGCCTAGTCTCTCTCTGATGATTAGGCGTGGGGTCTTCTCCCCCACTTTGAGGTTAGGACAACATTTATTACCTGCATCCAGTGTTTGTTTGGAAAGCCTTGATCAGTTCCATTGGCTGGATGCACAATACGAGTGTCAGTGCCTTTGCACAGTCGTCCATATTGAAGGAATTCTGCCTGTAGTAAAAGCTGAATTAAAAATGTGTCCAAGAGGTGCAGTAATAACAGGAGCACTGATGCTAAGGATCAACAGGTAAAACCTGCCATCACCAGGAGATTTTATCAAAGCATTATATACCATTATATACAGTATATGTGACAGATCTGAGAGAAGAATTGCTAATACTGTAGATATGAGGTGATGACTAGAAGGATGACCATTTAGTGAAGCAGAAGTGTTGTCTTTGCCAAAAAGTTCCATAAGGATACACTGTATGTTACATGATGTGATGAAATGAATATTACAAGCATCAATAATTTTATTAACAATGGGCCCGCTTTAACTGCTGATTACTGCTGGGAGTGGAGTGGAGAACTTATTCTTTGTAGGTTTTACTGTCTTGTGTTCTTGCAGACTTGTGAAACACCATCAGTTACTGCCCAAGCACCGTTCCAATTCAAAGCCTGCATTTAGCAAAATATCCATCAAAAACCCAGAAGTGTTTTTATTCCATCCATTTGACTGAGGATGCTTTGAGAGCTGACTTGTGTGAACTTGGGGTAGCCAAGTATCCTGGGGATTTTGAGCCAGGCTCAAAGCTGTTAAAATCTATGGATTGGAATTCTGCCACTTTATTAAATTTCCCATAGCATGCTGATTTTGCTTATTTCCAGCCATTTAATGTTTAATCTTGGGTACCTCTAGATTAGCTTTGCACTACTTATAACTTCCAATAGTTTGTATTTCACAATGATAACACCAGACAGCTCCTGTTGCCGATGTTGTGTTGCAAGCAGACAGCTTGCAACACAACATTGGCAGAACGAACCACAATAGCATTATTTAATTTGAATGTCTCCTGCATGGATAGGTGAACAACAGTATATGTACTGCTGAAAAGAGATTTGTAACAGGTTAAACAAAGCAGGTAATTGAGAAACCCCATATTTTAACTGGCATAATGCAGACATAGTAACTTCTCCAGCCTTACAACAATTCTCTACAGAGACAACACATTAACAGACATGCAACGTGTGTTTTTTTTTTTTTTTAATTTACCATTAAGTCCTACTGAGTAGTGGAAACATCACTTCCTTTCCAGTAGCTCCAAGGTTGGTAAATCCAAATGGTGGTCACTGTGTCTTCCCGCTCATGATCACATACAGTCCCAAAGTAGTAAAACTAATTCCAACAGGTAGCGTAGCAGTGACAATAACATCATAGATCCTTAATACATACTGTAGACTCTGTGCACTCTGCACTCCTGTTACTGTACTTTTAGTTAGATGCTAAACTGTATGTCATTGCCTTGTATATGTGTAATGACAATAAAGTTGAATCTACTCTAATTTAATCCGCTCATTAACCACTAACAACACATCACATGCAGCAGACACACTGGTCTCAAGCAGTCAAAACAGGTTCTTGCTCTGGGGGAATCCAGTATTGATGAGCTGATCATTCAGTGCCACGGTTAGACCCAGTCAGGCAAAACAGCAAGTCTCTCTACAGGAACATTCTGGGACATGCAGTAATGTCAGGCCTTGTATTTTTCCCCACATCCCCTGGTCACAGTGCAGTAGCAGGAGGGAAAATGTATCCCCAATCCGGGCGCAGTCGAAAAATTCTGCTTTTACAATGGTACCAGTGGATGTCTTTTTTTTTTAAAAGCCTTATTGAAAACATACATAACAAACGAGGCAAAATAACATTTTGCCAATATGGTAGGGGCACCGGTGGATATCAGGCAAGCTCACATGAATGTGCAATGGCCTGGAAATCCTTAAACTATCACGTAATACTTTATTGTGGTAGAAAAAAAAGTCTCGTGAGCTACAGTTTGCTAGACTTCTGCATAGAAGTATTAGAACATATGTTCACTTCATTTTTTTGAGCTTTAGGCTACATCCATCCATCCATTTTCCTCCGCTTATCCGGAACCGGGTCGCAGGGGCAGCAGTCTAAGCAAAGATGCCCAGACTTCCCTCTCTCCAGACAATTCCTCCAGCTCCTCCAGGGAAATGCTGAGGTGTTCCCAGGCCAGCCAAGAGACATAGTCCCTCCAGCGTGTCCTGGGTCTTCCCTGGGGTCTCCTCCCGGTGGGACATGCCCGGAACACCTCCCTAGAAAGGCATCCAGGAAGCATCCGAAACAAATGCCCGATCCACCTCAGCTGGCTCCTCTTGATGTGGAGGAGCAGCGATTCTACTCTGAGTTCCTCCCGGGTGACCGAGCTCCTCATCCTATCTCTGAGGGTCACCCTGTGGAGGAAGCTCATCTTGGCCACCTGTATCCGGGATCTTGCCCTTTCGGTTATGACCCAAAGCTCATGACCATAGGTGAGAGTCAGAATGTAGATCGACCAGTAAATTGAGCTTTGCCTTACAGCTCAGCTTCTTCTTCACCACGACGGGCCGGTACATCGACCACATTACTGCAGAAGCTCCACCAATCCGCCTGTCAATCTCCCGTTCCATCCTTCTCTCACTTGTGAACTAGACCCCAAGATACTTGAACTCCTCCACTTGAGGCAGGAACTCTCCACCAACCTGAAGGGAACAAGCCACCCTTTTC
>NW_018128007.1:140975-151863 GCF_001952655.1 Monopterus albus | reverse complement strand
GTTACCTTTGAGCTTTTGAATAAATCAGCACTTGTTTGAAGTTACTTGGACTGCCTCGTCTCTCAGAGTTAGCATGGTAAGACGAACTGACCCTACAACACTCAGCTGCAAACCGCCCCAGTGCATGCTGGAGGTCCTGGCTTGATGGAGCCAACAGGACGTCATCTGCAAAAAGCAGAGTCGTGATCCTGTGGTCCCCAAACTGGACTCCCTCCGGCCACTGGCTAGAAATTCTGTCCATATAAATAGAACAGAACCGGTGACAAAGGGCAGCCCTGCCGGAGTGCAACATGCACCGGAAAAAGTCTGACTTACTGCCGGCAATGCGAACCAAGCTTCTGCTCTGGTCGTACAGGGACCGGATGGCCCTTAGCAAAGGGCCTCGGACCCCGTACTCCCAGAGCACCCCCCCACAGGGCGCCGTGCGGGACACGGTCGAATGCCCTCTCCAGATCCACAAAACACCTGTGGACTGGTTGGGCAAACTCCCATGAACCCTCCGCCACCCTGAAGAGGGTATAGAGCTGGTCCAGTGTTCCACCGGCCAGGACGAAAACCGCATTGTTCCTCCTGAATCTGTGGTTCAACTATCAGTCAAATTCTCCTCTCCAGTACCCTGGCATAGACTTTCCCGGAGAGGCTGAGGAGTGTGATCCCCTATTGTTAGAACACACCCTCCAGTCCCTCTTCTTGAAAAGAGGGACCACTACCCCGGTCTGCCAGTCCAGAGGCACTATCCCCAACTGCCATGCAGTGTTGCAGAGGCATGACAGCCAAGACAGCCCCACAACATCCAGAGACTTAAGGTACTCAGGGCGGATCTCATCCACCCCTGTTGCCTTGCCACCGAGAAGCTTCTCAACTATCTCAGTGACTTCAGCTTGGGTGATGGACGAGTCCACCTCTGCCCACAGCTTCTGCTTCCTCATTGGAACAAATGATGCTGGGGTTGAGGAGATCGTTGAAGTATTCCTTCCACCATCCAACGATGTCCCCAGTCAAGGTCAACAACTGCCCACCTCCAATGTAAACAGTTTTGGCAGGGCACTGCTTCGCCCTCCTGAGGCGCTGGACGGTTTGCCAGAATTTCTTCGAGGCCGACCGATAGTCCCGCTCCATGGCCTCACCAAACTCCTCCCTGACCCGAGTTTTTGCCTCCACAACCACCCGGGTTGCAGTCCGCTTGGCCTGCCGGTACCCGTCAGCTGCCTCAGGAGTCCCACAAGTCAACCAAGCTCGAAATGCTTGACGGCATCCCTTACTTCTGGTGTCCACCACCGGGTTCAGGGATTGCTGCTGCAACAGGCACCAGAGACCTTACGGCCACAGCTCCGCATCAGTAATGGAGGTGGAGATCATGGTCCATTCGGACTCAATGTCTCCAGTCTCCCTCGGGATCTGGTCAAAGCTCTGCCGGAGGTGAGAGTTGAAGATCGCCCGGACAGGGGGTTCTGCCAAACGTTCCCAACAGACCCTCACAATACATTTGGGTCTGTCGAGTCTGTCCAGTTTCCTTTAGGTTACGTCTAAGATGATAATTCACCATTGTAACATTGTAGATAAGCAGAAAAACATGCCATGGGCTCTTTAAATTTTGATACCCCATTTTTTCACACGAGAAAGTTACCATTTAGATCAGTAATGTGTGGTCAGTCTATCCAGGTGATGCCAATTTTTTCAGAGATGTAAGTGCCCGTTAAGAAGCAGACAGCTACCATGATGACTGGATGGATGGTCAGCATCTCTCATTATCTTTCATTATCTTGAAAACCATGGTCTTCTCTCAACAAACCCTCTGGTAAAAAAAAATCGATCTTGGCTGAAGATTAAGATTTAGAATGATAACATTATTCTTTATAAGGCATTCAACATTACCACTGTACAAAAGAGCTGCCTGTATAGTTGTGACAGTATTGTTTGTAATGATAATGGTAACAGTTTAGATATTAGAACTGAACTTCTGATGTCAGCAAGAACATTGGTGTTCCACTTGTACAGTCAGCGTATGCATCCTCCCATCCTTGGGACATTGGACTTTAACTTTGAGCTTCCAAAGTCCGAACTCCCAAGTACAGAGGTTTAAATTTGGCATACTTTGTACTGAAAAATGACTAATGGCCAGCCTTTAAGTTGATTGAGCCTATCCTAACTGTTCAGATTCATTTAAATTGAAACACTGCATACACTGTGTTACTTACCTTCCATCTTTGCTGGTGTCACTGACACAGATGAACTTGTTTTTACAGGACAATCTCTACTGTATATTCTCAGTGTTTTGCTTAACCATACACTGGGAGTGTCAACCTTTTTACTATAAGTACCCAAATTATGCAGAAAGAAGCAGTAAAAGTTTGTCATTTAAAGGCATGACCTTATAAAACATTTTTTAAAGATGTATATATAAGTCAAATTTAAGGTATTCAAAGTAACCAAACTAAATAAATCTCACTGTTTTAAAAGTTTGCAAGTCACTTTTATTTACACCACCAAATATTTGCCAATATATACCAAATTTGCCTCTTTGTGTAAGCTAGAGTGGATTGAAGAGCTAAAAAGAACCATTTTCTCAGCAGGAGGCGAAAGGTGCCAAAAACATTCTTTATGGTTAATTCAGTTTCTATCACCATCACTTAACAAAAAGAGAAACAGTACCAAAGTATGAAATGTCAATTACAGCATCATTCATTTTCATAGAAGGCAACAAAGCAAGAAAACTAAATGGCTTTTACAGTGAGCGGCACAGAGATAGACTGACCACAACACAGGAGGCAATAAAAGCTCAAGCCAGATTAAAATTACTTACTTTTTTACATCCATTTCCCCAGCCCAGCCTCAGCTTGCTCATCTGTATTCAGAAAACATTCAAGTTTATCCATAATGCAACACCAATATCAGCACTTACTCACAATGCCTTCTGAAAGGTGAGGAATATTGCCAACTAAATCCTTAATTCTACAAATCCAAGTTATTCAAGGGATACCTGAAAACAATTAAAGTAATCATTAAACCCAGATAATCCCATGGATCAACAAAAGGAGTATATCAAAGACAAGAATTAGGATGTTCAAAAGATTGTTTATTTATGCTGTGCATGATACAAGAAATCAGCTTTCTCAATTTTAGAGCTACCACAAATATCATTGTACGTATTTAGAATTAAAGCTGCCTGAGGCAAGGCCCCAGTTAAAACAGCATCAGCCTTGTCAATCATTAGGGCTTTCAACTCTTTGTATCCAAGTCAGGATAACTCACAAGCACCAGCTGTTTTCCTCAGCGGCTTTACTCCATAAACACACATGCTGAACTAATGTTTTAATCTTTATATTCATCTTGCAGAACAACAGCAGAAAGTTTAGTGCAGAGCTCTTTTTGGCACTCCTTTCTGTTATGTATGACCTTTACATCCAGAATTTTTCATTTTTAAGATTGCTCACCACATGATTAATGTTGTGCAAATGTCCAGTGCCAGTGCGGGAAGTACAGCAGCATGCCCGTTATGTGGCAAGCCAGAAAGTAAGTGGGTGGAGGTTGGGCTGGTGGATGGCTGTATCACAATCAAGTTGACCTTAAAAGATTTTGAGGAAACTGATTGGCCTAAAAATGTGACTAATGAAGAAGTGTATTTGTTTGGGTGAAACTGACTTACTGTAAATGCTGAACAGGAAGTAACAGTTTTAAGGTCAATATATTAAAACCCAAAATGTTTGTATTCACTATTTAAAGTGAGTTAATATTTAATGTTTAAGCTGAGAAAACTCTAAATGTCTTATTTACTAATAAAGACATGATGCATAACATGGGTTTAAAAATGAAACTCATGATCTGTACTTCACCGTGTTTATAAAGTGTGTACTAAAGCTGAAATACTGAATCTACACTGATGCTTGACTGATGCTGAAACCAAACTGAAAGTGTTCATTCAATTATGACTGACAGTGACTGAACACC
The DNA here is from genome assembly GCF_001952655.1 of Monopterus albus. Lineage (NCBI taxonomy): Eukaryota > Metazoa > Chordata > Actinopteri > Synbranchiformes > Synbranchidae > Monopterus > Monopterus albus. Next base: position 147,915 of record NW_018128007.1, on the reverse strand, counting down.
AGTTATCCAAATGCTTGCACAGGATTGTAGTTGGTTTTGATATATTGAAATGATTCCTCACTAAATAACTTCCAGAGGGGCATTTAAAAAAAAAAAAACTATTTTACAATATTGTTCTCAACATGTTAAGACTGTCACCAGCAGGTGGCCATGGCGCATTACAAAACCCCACCCAAACAGCCCCAGAATGCTATGTTGAACATGCATATGTTCAGAATGCTTACAATATAGTGTTATACTGTAGTTTTGTCATAGTATCACTGATCCATGTCTGTCTTACAGTATCAGCCAAAATGGTGTCATGCCAGGTCTGTTTATAATAATGGGCATTTGCTATGTTGGCCTGTATGGGCTATAAACTACATGGCAAAAAAGAAAATTTTATTTATGGTTAATGATACAGATACATTATTAGGTGCCTGTAGCTGTCAATGAAACCAGCATGGGGCCTACATAACAATGCAAGTTTATCATCGGTTAATTTCCCTGACCTACCAGTAGGTCTGTCACTTTGTAATGTAGAAAGTTGCTGAATGGTTTTTTTGTGCTCCTTGGCATCTACTGATGTACTAAACACTATTAGTCAATTAATTTGTTAATCCCTTGAATTTGACTACTACAGTGTTTGTTGTGGTTGCATACTATTGACCAAATATGGAAGCTTTGGAAATCAACTGCTTATATTACTATCATTATGTTTGGCATGCATGAGCTGGATTATCAGTTTTGTTCTTCAAAATTAATCCCCAGTTGTCCATGGATGTTTATTTTTGGAATACAAATTACATTTTAAAATAAAGAGACAAGATCGCTGTAAGATAGCAAGTAATATGCTAGCTCCTAACTTTGTCATGTCTATACTATAAATAATATCAGTAAATGTCCAGTACAGTCTTAGAGGAGTTGCCAAGTTTTTAAAATAGGTATTACTTGAGTAGATTCACACATGAAAGAATACTGTACATTTATTTATATTAAATATTATAAAAAAGTGAATTCATGAATTATGGCCCGAATTGCTCTTTTGAAATTCAGAAGTCTCCCAATGGCAGCAAAGGGTCATTAAAACAACAGACAACAGGGAAATCAAGTCTGAATCTTTGAGAAATGCCAAGAGTTACATCAAGTGACCAGGAGCCCTGGACTGGAGCTTCACTAAATTCACAGAAAAGTATGCAGTGTTACTCTTTTCCATGCACAAGTTCATAAAATCAAGACTACTTAAACCAAAACGTGTACAGTATTTGAACAACAGACACAGTCTCCCATTTCCTTCAGCTTCTATCTCCCACGCTTTCAGATCAATATTTCACAGTGTTGTCTTGTGATTACACAACTATTATCTGTGCTGTGCTGAAGAAATCAAACATGCACTGTATATCTTCTCATTACTGGGCTGGCCTGGAGGGAGAGAGATTGATGAGAGGTTGAAGGTGGAGAGGGACAGAACAGTCAGGGAAAAGAAGAGTGTGGACTGAATCAGAAATGTGAGGCCATCCATTATCTGGTAGGTGTCCGTGTGGATTTTTAGGAAAAAAAGGAGATTTCCCGTTGAAGTATCCTTGCACAACACACCTGTGGCCCATCACTAAAGATTCAAATCCATTAGCTAAACATCAACTAAACAACCACAGTGAACCCCAGTGAAACTTGGCACTGACGAGCTCAGGTGGGACAGCAACGTCCTATGTGGATGTATGTTTACATGCTTAACAGACAGCCTAGCTGTTTATTTTGCTGGTTCCTCCTTAGCTCCGCCCAGGCTTGTTTCTCTTTGATTTAATCTGGATTTGTCCTCCCTAGTAACTAACAAAGATGGCATAAAGTAAATAAATAAATTCAAAGTTTCACATTACCATTGTCCCCTAGAAACCCAAAAGAGAATTAAAGACCTTTAAAAAGGAGAACATAGACATTAACATCATTTTGATCCTCATTAAATCATTCAGTGTTTGCCCTCATTTAATCAGGTTTTAATATGTCCTTTATATTGAACTGATGTCACTGACACGTCACAGAACTGACTGCACTGTACGTATGTCATCAACAAAACGTATTTAAATAATTATACAGACTTCCCTATGTTGAGAACACTGTGTATAATAATGTGGACAGATATCTCATTTAAAATTTTTTATTTTTCAGATGCCACTTTGCCATTATTCATCCCACTAAAGCACTGCTGTCACTGTTTCTCTCATACATTTTTATCAACAAAAACAAATCCTGTGTCAGTCAAGCGAAAAAGGCTTTCCAGTGATATTAAGGAAATTAAATCAAATTTTGACATTTCCATTCTGCCTTTCCAATTCAATACACCATGATTCATATAAAAAGACTTGGATAGAAGCACATATAAGCGCTCCATGTCTGTGTCTGGCTCTGCCTCCCGCCCCCTCTCTGTCGAGCAGCAGAGCATCTGTCTGGAGCCTCGACTGCTTAGAGATAAGGAGCAGAGAAGTGATTCTACTGGGAACTTACTCTCTGCCTTCAGAAGTTTACTTCTCTTCTCCTCACTTTATTTAAACCACTCATACAGTAACACACTAAATTCACCTTTAGTCATCCAATAATATAGATTGAATAATTCAGGTTTAATTGGGTTATACATTGTAATACAATTAATTCTGAAGTGTTAGTTATTCTCCAATATAAACAGCAAAATATGTTTTTGGTAATGACTATTTAAAGTGGCACATACAAATATTTTTCAGTGTGACATCCCTGTCACACTTGTCTGTGATTAACATTCCTGTGGCTTCCTAAATTTTCACAAATCACTCTTGCCCCATTCAGACAGGGACAATCAAATTTTTATGTTTCTGCCACATGTAGGTAAATGCATTCATACTTGTACAGTGCATTTTGACACAGTCAAGTGCAATTAAAGTGGTTTCATGTTATTTCCCCTTTCACCCATTGTTGTTGAAGGCTTGTCTCAGTTAATGCCATTTGTGCAATGTTCAATGTAAATAATCATCTGAGTTGAGTGTGGGTGTTTCTCTTTCTCTTTTCTCATTGTATGTGTGTGTGCATGTGCACAAGCACCTTGCTTCTATATAGTGTTATCTCCCATGGATTCAAATGAAACCTTCAAAGCATAATTACAAAGCATTCTCATGCCTTAATAGGCATGAACTAAGATAGTAATTAAAAAGCCTTTCTATTGAACATGTAATAAAGCTTGTATTCATCATACTATTAAATGACATTTTCTCTCATTCTGTACAAATCCATAAAACAAAGATGGAAACAGAAGGACATTTTTGTATTTAAAAGTCATTTTCTCACAGACATGCCACGGTAACTGAATAAAATGGAGCCACTTTGCCACTTTCTATTCTCCTGCAGAGATCTGTAGTAGTTTTGACAAGTTTAAGGTAGTAATTTGCATATTTTGTAACAGTTTAGTCAAATGCAAAGGAAGAGTTACTGAAGTCAATTAACATTAAAGCTAGATGCTGACAAATATGACATCTCATCTAAGGTCCACTGTAGAGAACCATATACAGTAGACTGAGAAACTGAGATATTTGCAGAATGTAAATCCTAAATGTAGAAACAGACAGTGGTTCCCCTCAACATCTCTGTTAGAACCATAACCATAACAAAGCATATCTGGACACTTACTCCATGTACCTAAAGTAAAATATCTGCAAACAGTACTGTAAGAAAAAAATAAAATATATAAGCTGAGAAAAAAGTGGAAAGATGGGGAAAAAAGTATGATACTCAGCTATAGTTTATTCTTTGCATACCCAAGAAAATGAGGCCATACTTCCTAAAACTTCCCTTGGTCGCTATTGTTCCTCATGACTAATGATTCAAAAGAGACTATATCAGTCATTCATTTAAACAGCTGGGGACGCAGGCTTTGCCTGACTCTTCCAGTGATAAAGAACAATCCCTGAAGCTGCTATAAAACCTGCCAGTGCAAGTGCAAGTTTTTGTTTGGCTATGCCTGGTGGTAGGAGAGGCCTGTCTGCTAATGGGCACAGCTGTGGATATTCTGGCAGTGGCACCTGCAGCCATTCTGTATTTTGATGACTTGCTTCTATAAAAGAAAACACATGTAGAAAGGTATCTGCTTCCTTTTGACACCTCCAACAACAATCATTCCTCAGATCCATTTGAGGTTTAACTGCTGTGTGATAAAAACTGTGTATAATTTTGTAGGGTGCAATTTTGCCCAGTGCATCCTCAACTGGGCACATGGCAGCTGTCACTACCCTCTTCTATGCTTCTCTGAAGGTCTCTTTTTTCACTTGTTCACATTTATCATACCATCAGTTTATAAAAAACTGACGCTGATTGTTCAGATTTGTTCTCCTTTTCACTTAAAACAAGCCTCAAACACTTTATGCAGCTTCTGATTTGTAAATATCACCAAAATTCCTTTTAGGTCAAACTTATCTTTAAGCTCCTGCTTGGATTGTAAAATATCTGCCCTATACAACTCACCTACTTGTTCTTATCCCACCATGATTCCCATAAAACAGTTTGTTGGATTGTTCCAGACTGAAGAACATTCTTGTTTATACTGGGAAATATGTAACAGGCTAGGGGAATCAATGAGGTAATGCCAGTCTGTTTTTCCCAAATCTATGACAACAGAAGTGGTGAATAAAATATTATCATGATCAATAGTTGTGCTGGAATTTCTCTTTTTCTGTCAGCTCTCATAAAACAATTTTGTATTAGAATGCAGCAGAGTCATGTAGCTGATTTTCACTCCCTGCAGCAAACACCTGTAGAGAGAGACAGAGCTGATAATGGTAGGATTTGGACTGAAGGCTGACATGACAGTGCAGAATGATCAGAACATGTGCAAAGAGAGTTGTGAGTTGGTTGATAGAATTCACACGTTTCTTGACTTACTGACATATTGACTGGCTGGTGGAGATAATCAGCTGATTAGCCAATTCCCCAGCTGGTGCCATTAAACCACTGCAGAAGATAAGGTCGTTTAAAGAGCTCCAGTCAAAGCTCAAAGGAAGCTCCCATGGATATGTGAATCATTTCATTTTTGTTTATGTAGTGCCAGAAATCATAGCATACTGGGTGGGCCTCTTCCAAAACCATTACCTTAGTGATACCAGCCAAAATCGCAATTACAACCATACCTTGCCTATTTTTTAGCTGTTTATTACAAGCCGCAGCATTGCCGGCACCAAGACAAAAATGAAGCCCAATAGCATCTCACCACATGTTGCACCTGGTAACCACACATGCACATAGCTGTGCACAGTAGGCTGTACAAATGTTACCAGGCATTCAAATTACACAAAAAGGCCAGTAAACAATAGGTAGCCCATAATACTACAAATGTAAACATCTAAGGCTTACCACAGATGAGTCCAGCAGGAGACAACGGGGCTGGTGTTAAACACAGAAATTATTTCATTAAAGTCCAATGAATCAGTTAATTCTCTTTCAAAAGAAAGGGACAAAGAGTTAAGTCTGTGTGTCACCAGTGATTTCCGTTTTTGTCTGACTGACAGCTGAAAAGAGTCTCCACTGTACAGCTTGCAGGCAGCACAGTGGAGCAATGGTTGGCACTGTTGCCTCACAGCTGTAAGGTTCCAAGTTCAACCCCTGGCCCATCCAGTGTCTCTCTGTGTGGTGTTTGAATGTTCTCCCTGCCTGGGTACTCTGGCATCCTTTTGCCCAGTGTCAGCTGGGATTGGCTCCAGCTCCCCCCTGACCCTTGTTAAGATAAGCAGTATAGATAATGGATGCATGGATGTACCGGTTGTCAAGGGCAGTGTGAGGAGGTCCTGCAGGAGACATTTCATCTTAGGAAATATTGTATCATTCCATAATTTCTTTAGTACTGAGGTGTCCCGCCTGCTAGCTAGCTTACACTTTCAGTGACAAGGCCAATTTCAAAACAAATGTTTTATTTTCATTGGTCACACTTTGATTATTGACTGACTTCTGTGACTGGGTTACAAGTACCGCGGCAGTTTTATGATATTATGGTAACACACTTCGTGGTACCTGAAGCATCATCGTCACACCAGCACAACCTTTGTCACTGTGTAAACTCAGTGCTGTTTCTGGTAACAGTCAGTCAGTGAGGGAGGCAGTCATCAAGCCAATGTGTCAGTCAGTAATTGTTTCTTGTTTACTGTTTTCTCATCTGTCATCTGTCTACATGCCATTGCTTTGCTATCAGTTTCATTGCTCTGCCTGCCTGCTTCGTTTAACATCACAGAGATAGAACTACCATGTAGAGAAGAAGGGTACCATAGGGAGAGAGAGGAAGTAGCAGGAGTGCAGGCAGGGGAGAGGAGTGAGCAAGGTTGAGTCAGTGGAGGGGGATTAGAGAGAGAGAGTGAGCACTGAGGCAAATAGGGTAAGAGAGTCTGCTAGGAGCTCAGTCTTGTCTGCTCCAGGGACTCTGGGAGGTGTTAGAAGCAAAGTAATAATAAGCCATCAACAGTGTAAAGAGCCCCACACTGGATAAATGACATACTATCAATTTACACACCCATCCGTCTCCTGCTTGTGTGTATGTATTCCTGCACTCCTTAGTGGAACCCACTTTATGTTTTAGACCTTCAACATGAGGACATGTTAATGAACCCATCCTTTACTGCCCACTTGCATCAGAGAGTGACACAACAATATTTTCTTTTGGAAGACCCTGTGATATGACTGAAAGCTCTGGAAATGGACATTTTGGGAAGTTTGTTTTGACAGCTGTGGTTTCCACAGTCAGGGACGACTACTGAATGTTAACTGTAATGGTGTTGCTTCGCTTTTGGGCATATGATAGCTTCTGGCCTCTATGTTCATTCCAAGATTAACACTTTGAAAATGGTTTGGTCTATGGCACAAATCCACATGTCACAAGTTCAAAGTTCAAGTTGAACTGAACATGAAAACACCATTCATATTCAACATGCAAGGTCTATTACTTACTATTATTTTCATT
>NW_018128007.1:134957-140884 GCF_001952655.1 Monopterus albus | reverse complement strand
TGGCAACACGGGGGAGGAAAAACTCCCTTTAATGGAAGAAACCTCTAAACCGGCTCTTAATGTGTAGCCATCTGCCTCGACTAGTTGGGGTGAGTGGATAGACGCTGAGCACCATAGTCGGGCTGCAGACACAACATCCACAGGCTTTAATTCTTATCTCGGGGGACTTTAACCATGCTTCTCTCCCCTACTCGGCCACACTCCCAAACTTCACCCAGTATGTAATTTGCCGCACAAGGGACAATAAAACTATGGATCTAATGTATGCAAATGCCAGGAAGGCGTACACCTCCACCCCCCCTCCCCCCTCTAGGTCGCTCTGACCACAACCTTGTTCACCTACTTCCATTGTATACTCCAGTGGTGAAAAAAGTGTCACCTCGGGTCAGGGTAGTAAAGGTATGGACAGAAGAGGCAATTGAGCAGCTGAGGGAGTTTTCACACCATAGACTGGGACATCCTCTGTAGTCCTCATGGAGAGGACATAGACGGCCTCACACACTATGTTTCGGATTACATAAACTTCTGTGTGGAAAATACCATGCCATCCACGAGAGTATGGTGTTTTCCTAACATCAAGCCATGGGTGAGCCCTGAGTTAAAAGTGCTGCTAAATGAGAAGAAGAGGGCTTTCCTCTCAGGGGACAAGGAGGAGCTGAGCAGGGTGCAGTGGGAACTAAAGTACATGATCCGGAGGTGCAAGGCTAGCTACAGGAAGAAGCTGGAACAGAGAATGGAGAATAACAATGTGCGTGAGGTGTGGAGAGGCCTGAAACACATCTCAGGTCATGGTAAAAGTGGAGATGGTCACAAGGTCGCGGGGGACAAGGCCTGGGCAAATGAACTGAATCTGTTTTTTAATAGATTTGACTCTACCCAGTCCTCAGCCCCCACCCTGCTAGCCCCCCAACTTACTTCTCCAGGTCAGTTGTCTCCCTGCAGCCCCAACTGCTCACACCACAGCTAGACCTTGCCCCTCCTCCCACTGTTACGGGGGTTTCTCAACTTCCCACAGCTCCTGAGCAGTCACCGCCCACCAGCCCCCTCCGCCTCACGGCAGGCCAGGTCAGGAAGGAGTTAAGGAGGATTAAGGCCAGGAAGGCCACAGGCCCTGACCACATCAGCCCTGGGGTCCTCAGGAAGTGTGCATACCAGCTCAGTGAGGTGGTCCTGTACATGTTTAACCTGAGTGTTAGCCTGGAGAGAGTCCAAGTCATATGGAAGACATCCTGTGTTGTCCTGGTTCCCAAAATACCTCATGCTAAGGAGCTGAACCAGTACAGATTTGTTGCCCTGACCTCCCACCTGATGAAGACCATGGAGAGGATTGTCCTCGGCCACCTCCATGCCCAGGTGAGCTTGGCGCTCGCCCCGCTGCAGTTTGCATACCGTCCTGGCATCAGGGTTGATGATGCCATTATCTACATGCTGCATTGAGCCCTATCTCATCTGGAGTCCCCCGGAAGCATGGTGAGGGTCGTGTTCTTTGACTTCTTCAGTGCTTTCAACACAATCCAGCCGTCACTGCTGAGGGGGAAGTTGGAGGGGGCAGGTGTGGACCAACACCTGTCCGCATGGACCATTAACTGCCTCATAAACAGACCTCAGCTACTGTGTGTCAGACATGGTGGTCTGCAGCGCGGGGGTGCCCCAGGGGATGGTGCTTTCCCCCTTTCTGTTCACCCTCTACACGTCGGACTTCAAGTACAACTCCCACCACTGTCACCTACAAAAGTTCTCTGATGACACCACCATTGTTGGATGTGTATCAGGGGGATGAGCAGGAATACAGGAGGGTTGATACTGACTTTGTGAAGTGGTGTTAAGAAAATCGATTGGTCCTGAACACCAGTAAGACTAAAGGGATGGTGATTGATTCCCGGCGGAAATCACCAGCACTCACTCCGGTGAGCTTTCAGGGCTCATTCATTGAGATAGTGGACACCTTTAAATACCTGGGGGTCCACCTCAACAACAAAATGGATTGGACTTAAAACACTGATGCCCTGAAGAGCCAGAGCCACCTCTATTTGTTGAGGAGAATGAGGTCCTTTGGTGTGCGGGGGGCACTCCTTCGGACTTTTTATGATACTGTAGTGGCATCTGCTGTTTTTACGCTTTTGTGGGCTGGGCGGGAGGTAGCACGGACAGGGACAGAAAGAGACTAAACAAGCTGGTTAAGAGAGCTGGGTCTGTCCTGGGAACTCTGAGAACAAAGTGCTCTGTTAGGATGATAAGGCTCTATGAGGTCTTTAAGATACGATGGAGCCTTGTCATTAAGGGCTTTGTATGTTAGGAGAAGGATTTTAAAATCTATTCTGGATTTTACAGGGAGCCAGTGGAGAGAAGCTAATATGGGAGAGATATGATCTCTCTTGCTAGTTCCTGTCAGTACTCTGACTGCAGCATTTTGGATTAACTGGAGGCTTTTTATGGAATTATTGGGACATCCTGACAGTAAAGAGTTACACTAGTCCAGCCTGGAAGTAACAAATGCATGGACCAGTTTTTCAGCATCACTTTCAGACAGAATGCTCCTGATTTTGTCAATATTGCACAGGTGAAAGAAGGCAGTTCTAGAGACTTGGTTTGTGTGTGATTTAAAGAACATATCCTGGTCCAAGATTCCTCACAGCAGTACTGGAGGCTCATGAAGTCATTGCTGCTGAGATCTAAGGCAATGTTAAGCTCAACAGCACTGTGGATCTTTGTCGGCCTGTCTACAGTGCTGAAAAGAAACCTGGGGTTGTTCTTATTTTCCTCTATCAGTGATGAATAATATGCAGTTCTGAAACTACAAAGGGTTTTTTTAAATATGTTTTTCCAGGCAATGAAAAACTCTTTTGACTTAGTGGAGTGCCACCTCCTTTCCAGTTTTCATGATGCCTGCTTTAGGGAGCGGAGCTGTGAGCTGTACCATGAGGCCTCCTCTGTATCAAGTGTTGTACCCAGGGAGGCTGCAGTACTATCAGCAAGATTATCAACTTGTGTCGGAGTAAAGTTAAGGTGGCCTCCCTCTATTGTGTTGGCACATGGCACTGAAGTAAATAATGATGGAATTATTTCCTTAAACTTGGTAACAGTGCTGTCAGACATCTACTGTAGTGGAACTGTTTCCCACATAGAGTATAATCCATTAATGTAAATTCAAAAAGTTATTAGAAAATGGTCAGACAGAAGAGGGTTTTGAGGAAAAACTATTAAGTGTTCGGCTTCGATGCCATATGTCCAAACAATAGAGGGTGTGATTAAAACAGTGAGTGGGTTTATTTACAGTTTGAGAAAAGCCATTTGAGTCCAATAATGAACTCAATGCACTGTTGAGGCTGTCATTGTCAGCATCTACGTGAATATTAAAGTCACTCACCTGATTATTTTATCTGTACTAAGCACTAAATCAGACAAAGTCTGAGAACTCAGTTAAAAACTCAGAAATCACTACCACACCTCCACCTCGGCCTGTGACAGTTACTGTGACTAGGTGGGGTGGATTCATTTAGGCTGACATGTTCTTCCTGCTGTAACCAGGTTTCAATAAGACACAATAAATCTATGTGATGTTCACTTATCAAATCATCCACTAACAGAGATTTGGACGAGATAGATCTGATAATTAACAGTCCACATTTAATTGTCCTGTTATTTTGTTCTATAAGAGGAGTAGACTTAATTTTAAATTAGGTTCTTATGATTAACTCTAGAGTTGATTTTTGATTTATATCATTTAGGTGGTCGGGGGGCAGACACAATCTCTATTGGGGTACTGGGAGTTTTGGGTGGGTAGCAGCTGCAAAGAGATGCAGAGAAGTGTGTTAAGACTGCGACCCTGCCTCCTGGACTCAACTCTAGGTTTTCATAATTTAAGTTGTAAAATAAACTCATCCAGATTTCTAGATATGAGAGCCACACCATCCAAAGTGGGATGGATGCAGTTTCTGCTAATCAGACCAGGTTTTCCCCAAAATGTTTTACACATCGTTTTTTGGACACCACTTAGACAGCTAGCGGCTGAATGACGACATGCGGCTAAACATGTCATCACTGGTCAGACTGGGCAGGGGTCCAGAGAAAACTACATAGTCTGATATTGTTTTAATGAAGTTATACATTTACTCAACATTAATTTTAGTGACCTCTGACTGGCGAAGTCGGGAGTCATTAGCAGCAACGTGAACAACAGCCTTACTGTATTTATGTTTATCCTTAGTCAGCAGCTTCAAATAGGATTTGATGTTGCCCACTATGGCCCTAGGAATACATTTGACTATGGCCGCCGGTGTTTCTAGCGTCACATTTCTGACTATGCACTCGCCAATTACCAGAGTTGTTTTCTCAGCGGGTGTGTCGCTGAGTGGGGAAAATCAATTTGAAATGTGAACAGGCAGGTGATGCTCCGTGGGCATTCGTCTTGAGCTATGACTCTTGTGAACTGTTACCCAGCCACCTGGCTGAGCTCCCAGCTGCTTGGGAAACACTGTGGGGTGGCTACCTTGGTCTAAGCTAAGTCTAGAAGGCTCCGCACTGGCTACATAGGCATGGCTAGCTGGGCTATTCTCCATGGTGCTGAGCCGCACTTCAAAGACAGTGAGCCTTGCCTCCAATGCTGCTAGCATTTGACATTTATTACAAGTACCATTATTGCTAAACAAGGCAGAGAAATAACTGAACATATGACACTCTAAGCAAGAAAAAGAAGGAGAGGAAGAGGGGGATGCCATTGCTCTCAAGTAAGCTACTAGCTTAGCTAGCTTCTAAGCTAGCTGACCTAAAGTGGTGAGTTAAATTTGGTAATTAGCAAGAACTTCTGCAACACAGATGCTTAAGTAGTGCAGGCATATGTCGTGACTCAAAAAATTAGCTGATGTTTAGATAAACCTGTAAAATAGTGATTTTAATCCGTAAACAATCTGCTAGCAAGCAATATACGGTGTAGACACAGGAAACAAGAAGTGAATACGATTACCGCAGGAACAGGAAACAGCAGTTCTCCAGGGACCCGCCATGAATAAACCCTGTATACACATACAAGACACCGGAGTGAGCGTATCAATAAAATAAAATTTTATTGTGTTTGCTGAGGACAGTTGTTTACAAACAAAAAATGAATATAAGACAAAAGTGTTTATATCTAGATATCTTTAACAACATAAAAAAACACCTATCTCAAATCACTCAAATTTTAGGTGAGCAAAAGTATTGGAATATATGACTGACATGTATTTGTTGTTACCCAGGTGTGTCCAGTGACATTGATTCTTTAAACTATAAATAGCTCTAAATGACTGCTCTTGATTTTACCCTTAGAGTTTACCTATGAAGATTGCATTTTTCCTTAAAATGGATGAATCAACATGAAGACCAAAGAGCTGTCTATGTGAGAAAAATAAGCCATACGCAGTCTGGGAGAAAAGAGAAAATCAATTGGAGGCACTTCACAAACACAGGACATAGCCAGTACAACGAGTTAGAACCTCGTGAAAAAGAAAGAAACCACTGGTGTACTGAACAACATAATGGGTCAGCCAAATAGAACAACAAAAGCTGATGACAGAGGCACTGTGAGAGCAGTGAATCTAAACCAGAGCAAGGACGAATATGATACCAAAATGTCAGTGACATGCGGTCAGGGGAGGCAGGTGAGGCAGAGCCTCCCCTGTCAATCTTGAAAAGAAAAAAAAAAGTTAACCATAAAATATAATACATGTTAATATTTGTTGGCTGGTGTGTGTTGTAGGCCCTTTTGCCGTTCGAATCCAATGTTGAAGGAATTTTTTTCAATAAAGAATAGCAGAATTTCCGTATGTCCCGTTCAAATACATGGAGGAGATGCGCGATGAGGCAGCACTTTGCTGTGCCTCTCGGTGGATCGTATAATCCTCACCAACTGTATGCGATGCAAATAGTGTGTCGCTGTCCCTCTATATATC
>NW_018128007.1:132780-134701 GCF_001952655.1 Monopterus albus | reverse complement strand
AATACATACCAGCTGACAAATGGATTTCGTGTACAAGTAAAGGTAAGACCATAAAGTTTTATTATTTCTAATTAGAAATAAGTTCAACTGGAATAAATTTTAACCTCAAATTAAATATGGGTCACGTTTGTGTGAAGAATGCTGATATGAGATATAAAACACAACGTATTGTCTATTAACAGACAATTTGTATTTGTAAATCTGACTGTAAAAGAGTTAGTGCCTCACCAGCTGTCAACCTCACCGCATGTCACTGCAAAATGTAGCTATATTTTTCAACCAATTCCTTTAAGCCCATCCGTTCAGTTTTTCAGGACAATGACACAGAGGTTTAGCAAGTTTTTATGAAACAATAGATGTGCCAGGCTGGGCCCAGCACTTTTATATTTACTCTGTGATAGAGGTGGATTAAACCTTCAAATTTTACAATGGTATTACTGGGCAGCACAACTCTCCTCTCCTTGACACAGAAATTAACATAGGACAACACTGTGGAGGTGTACTGCTCTGTGTTTGATTCTTCAAAAAGATGCTGCCTGGTGTCCTCAAAGCAGTCCTGTAATGATGATGTGGCTTCCTCTGACCACAGCTGTACTGTCTTAATTTTGAGGCTTTGTTCTGCTGATGAGGGTATAGGCAGGTGCCAGAAGCAGGGAGAAGTGATCTGAGTGACCAAGATGAGGGCACAGCTGGGTCTTGTAGGCTCCTGGAATATTGATATACACCTGGTCTAGTGCCCCTTCTTCTGGCATTAATGTTTTAATAGAACTTTGGTAAGATAGTCTTAAGATTAGCATGACTGAAGTGTCCTGCCACAATAAAAATGCTCTCAGGTAACTTGTTTTGCTCCCTGTTGATGGTGTCACAGTATTCTCATAGCTACCTTAGCATTAGCTTGTGGGTGGGCATAGACAGTTGCTATACAAACTGCAGTGAAATCTCTTGGCAAGTAGAATGGTCTACATTTAAGCTTTAAAAACTCCATGTCAGGGCAGCGGTGTCTCAGGATAACTTTTGTGTCTGTACACCAATTGTTGTTAATGTACACACATACTCCCCCACCTTTTATCTTACTGGAGTCTCACATGTGGTTCATTTGGTATATGGTGCCTCCTGTTATCTCCATAGCTACATTGGGGATGCTTCATGTAGCCAGGTTTTCGTTATCATCAACACAGGGCTGTCTACCCAGTGGTTGGTAATTCACAGCTGTATGTCATCCAGCTTGTTGACAAGTGAGTAAGCGTTGGCCAAGAGGACACTGGGGATGTCAGGTATATGTGGAGTGGCTTTTAGAGAGCGTTGTCAGAGGGTGATGTTAATTCACTACTTGCCCAGTCATTGGGTCCTTTTGGCATGAGGTACTGGATATACTGTTTTCAAGTAACTCATGTAAAACTACCAGTTACACTTAAACTTTGTATCCTTGGAAGTGTCCCATACAGCTTATAAGTTCACTTTTGCAGTGAAGAAAATGATCAGTATATGTCTAGTACAAGCAAAACATACAATAGCGAGGCAGTGGAAGCAGGTCAAAAAACCAAGCCCGCGGGTGTGTTTGGACAGATTATCACAACCCCAAATCAGACAAAGATGGGATGGTTTGTAAAATCCAAATTAAAACTGACCACAGTGATGTGTAAATCATTTGTGTCCTGTATTACATTGAAAACAATACAGCAGCACATTATTTGATGTGATCAATTATATTTTTGTTAAAAATAAACTCCCCAAAATAAACAGCAACTGAAGGAGGCTGCAGTAAAAGCACCAACAAAGGAAGCAGTGATTTGATGACATCGGTGAGTTGCAGGCTTGATGCAGTTATTGCAAAGGATATGCAACCAAATATTAGGTGTATAAAGTGTTTTTGGTTTCAAATGGTGTTGCTAGAAATGCTTTTACAACCCAGTCCTTGATC
>NW_018128007.1:122196-132730 GCF_001952655.1 Monopterus albus | reverse complement strand
AGTAGCCACCCTGCCTCCTCCTTCTTCCACATATCAGTCCCATTTATTCAGGGTCTCAGAGGTTGTCTTTTATTTCCTGTCTTCCTCTGTCATCATGTCCTCCTGTCTCTATTTCAATAAAAATCGTCTCTCCCACCCCACCATGTCACAGCTCAGTGATTCCTTCCTTCCTGTCAGCTGTGAAGGTTGGCAGTGGCAGTCATATTACCAGCAGGCTGATGTTTTTGGTTCCACCAGAGAATACTGACTACACCTCATCAGTACTGTAGTTCTCAGTTGGTTTGTTGACATGCAACAGTGAACTCCCTGGTCCCCAGGGCTGAGGCCTGTACATATACAGCACACATTCACTACAGAGTCCAACAATTATGATGCTGTAATGATTCCCATGTGGGGAATTCAATTACTGCAGCAGAACACCATAACAGATTACAGCCAGGGAGAAAATTGAAAAGGGGATCCAAGGATCAAGGTCATTTTAGTTACTTTTTTTTGCATTACATTTGAAGACTAACTGCATACGTGAGTGGATTTACAAATTATAATTAAAGTATAAAATCAACCAGTAAAACCACTATGGTCAAGGACTACAAGGAAGATTAAAATTCAGTACAGCAAGTGCAATAAGGGTGAACAAATGAATTTGCTGGCCCTACATGTGTGTGTTTAAAGGTTATTTAAAGCCAAAAACACAGCAGAGCTATCCAGCCAGCAACTATTTTATCTTAGGCTCACATTCTTTATGCAGTGCCAAGATTCTGACTATTGAAAATTATTTAGGGGACTACTTTTGACAGTCTGTTTTTGGTGTTTTAGAAGTGTTAGATTTACCCGGTTCTTTCATTGAAAGCGTGAGAAGAGAAGACAGAAGAGGACTGTATAAAATCAACAGAAAATTTACTCAAAAGTCTGGGCACAGGTGAAGTCATACAGCGCTAGAATCAGAGAGACAGAGCTCCCACAGGAAATCTGTTCTCTGAACCCTGAGGTATGTTTTCTGGTTACATTTATGTTCTCGGGCGGAGACTGCCACGTACAGGAGTTGAATTTACACGTATCTTACTTCTATTGGCCATAGACATGAGCAGACCAACCTCTGTTTCACGTCAGTTTACTGTACCTGTGTTAGAAACCAAATGTGTGAGAGTGTTGTAATTTTCAGGCGGTAGCTAATCAATGAATACTGAACAATTGGTTGTCTGTGCTGCAGACTCCCTATCTTATAGGCTATTGTAGGACAAAAGCAGGACCTGGTGAATATGCTAAACGGGCCAGGTGGTCATCTCAGTTTGTAGGCCCTCTGTCTCTGCAAGATACCACATGACAAAGCAGAACTTGGAATATGCTAAGCGGGCCTGGGTGGAGATGCAAAACAGGCCAACGGGTCCTTGTTAAAATGTAAAGTAGGCCATCTGGTTACTTGAAGGTACAGACATCCTGTCTCCACAAAAGTTTCATTCAGTAGAATATGGCAGTCATCAATACAGCTTTAATATATATAAGCAAGGAAAATAAAGGTATGAAAAGTAACTAAACCTTATAAAGTAACTAGAGTGTATAAGATTTTAATCTTACAGAAGAATGGGCACTGATATCAGTAACCGCATAAGGCAGTGTTCTGATATATCACTAGACCTTTTGGTGGTCTGCACTGAAAAGTGGCTGACAAAGTCAGGTGATGACCCAAACCAAACTCTTTAACTGTTCATGATGAGGCCAGGGCATTCTACCTGAAAATGCAGAATCCCTTTCTGTGTAACTTGGAACCACAAAACTACACAGATTCCACAAGACTAGTACTGCCCTGTGGGCAGTTGAACTGTATGTATGCACTGTAGCTGATTTGATCAGTGCACAAAAGGATTATATGGACAACGATCAGGCTGAGACAAGTCCATCACAAACTGACTCATTGCCAGTCTGGATCAGAGGTGTCACTTCTACAAAGATTCAACAGATATTTGGGTTTAGTCTTCCAAACTAAGCCAGTATATAGAACGCCTTTGCCTACCCCATCTTTGTGAATTGGAGGGGGATTTTGTGAATGAAATAGAACAATTCAATGCCACATCATTCACCGCTGTAACTTTTAAGAGGAAACAAACAGCCGTGAAGGTTTCCAAATGCTGATATAGCACCATCTTTATTACTGTACCTGTAACCAGTGTTAGCAGGAAGCCTTTTTCAGATCTGTCTCTGATGTCCACTGAAAGTGATACCATGCTTGTGTCAGATAAACTTTCTAAAAATAAGAACATGTTTTCTACTGTCACTATTATGTGCAGCTTTGGTTTCTTGTATTTTTATGGCAATATTTTCTTGATTTGAAAATTTCCTAGTGGATCGATTTGTGTTCTTCCATAATGTTTTTGGGGAATGTCCTTGGTAAATCAGGGTGGTCTCTATTGCTGCTGTTGAACCTGTTGCTTTACAAAGACTGTTGCCAGCTTTCAGATGCAGTGACTCATTTTTCTCTACTGTAACACTGCTGTGTATAGGGAAGGCAGTGTTTGTGTCTGTGTGAGAGTGTACTGTACGCCAGTGCACCCTCTGCGCATGCAGGGGTGCTGTGTAATATTCTGAGCAGGTGAAATACAGTCAAGAACTTTATATAATAACTAAAGAGTTAGATTTCTGAAGAAAGTTTAAATGTGCAAACACTGACCACTGCCACAACCTCCCCTCAAGCTACCTGACAGAACAGAACAGTACAGTACAATGTTGGTGTGGTGAAAAAGCCCAGTGACAGAATATTAAAATGACATGTGTAGAATGATCTGGGATTTAGCTGAATCAAGACATAATACAACACAATGCATACATACACCTAGAGCAGAGCAAGTGACAGAGAAAAACAGAGAGAAAGAGAGAATGTGTGTGTCTGTGTCTGACAGACATAGGAAGAGAGGAAGGAGCCTTCCATTTTCCTCCAAAAGATCAAGTCATAGACCTGAGATTCATACTCTGTTTAAACCAGAAATGCCTGCATAACATGATAGTATAGGGTTTGTGTGTGTGATCATTACCATTTCAGAACAGCATGAAATGGCATGAGAGGATAAAACACCATAGGCCAGGGGTCGGCAACGTCCAGCCCGTGGGCCAATTCTGGCCCGCCCTGAAATATATTTGGCCTGGCGGATGAATTTTGAAATGTTATATTTATATAGCATGAGTCCGAGTCACACGAACAGCGTCCAATCCTTTTTTATGTTATTTTATGACTATTAATTTGAGTTCAATTTGACACTTTCAAAGGTTCACTGTGAGTCGCTCTGTAACCCCTCCCCTCCTCTCCCGCACTGTGCTGCAGCTTGCGGTGACAGAACGGCTTTGTGTTGTGTCACTGCCGCACTCGCATCCATGAAGCTGAGCATATAAATTAAATAAAGGACATATTCAGACACTTTCTTTATCATTATAACAACTTAATTATTATTATGCATTTGTTTTTATGAACAGTGACCACTGCTTCATCTGGAGGACTTTTGAAGCGGGATTCAACGTGATCCAAAAAAGAAAAAAACAGAAACGGCCAAAATGATAACAAAAAAAAAAAAAAAAAACGGATCGATAACTACAACATTTGAAAGACTCGGTGGGAAAACTGGTATTTCCCTGCTTTAAATATAAATGTACATGTTAAATGTTAAATGTAAATGTTACATTTAAATGTTAAATTCTCGCCAAGTGTAAAACTGAATATTTAGTAGCTCCACAGCCTTGCCCTATTACAGCGCAGCACACAGCCCCGCCCATGATGCTGAACTCAAATCAGTGATGCTGACTAAAAGACTTCAAACCCAGAGTCAGTTGTGGGCGGGGCTGTGTTTGAGGTCTTGGAGTCAGCATTGCTGATTCGAGTTCAGCATCATGGGCATGGCTGTGGAGCTACTAAATATTCTGTTTTACACTTGGCAAGACATTTAACATTTACATTTAGACTTTGTCACATTCAGCTAAATGTGAGAAAACTAGTGTAAGTGCTATTTTTACATTCGGCGCCCCATAGTGTTAGAGATGTCATTTTAATGCGCAGGGCATTCTGCAAGTTTTTATGCAACAATTTTTGCAAGAAGTGCATTAATTTTGATTTTTCGTGCCTTACTCTGGGGTGGATTTGTCTTGTGGTGTCGTCTAATGTTGTATTCTTTGCAAACGGCGACTACCTCGTTGCAGATGAGACACACGGGCTTGGCGTTCACAAAACCAGGTAGGATGAAAGCATACCTGTCCTTCCATTCTTCTTTATGTGTCCTGTTTTCGTTGTCAACTTTCCTCTTTAGGCCTTTCGAAAGCGACATCATTTGCTTGCTAGCTTAAATGTGGAGCCAACTGTAACTACGCAAATAGCGACAACAACATTGCAGATGAGGGGGTGGGAATAATATTTATTTATTTATGTAATTATTTTATTCATTTACATTTACAAGTCAGCACAATGCTTATATTTGTATATATATATTACCCTTAAATTGCAAAATATATTGATGGCCCGCCGTCTGATGACGTAGGAAAAAATGCCCCGAGGCCACGCCAACTTGCCTACCCCTGCCATAGGCCAAACAAGAGACTTGAAACTAAAATGCATCCAATTAAGAAACTATAAAAGATATCAGAATGATTTGAACTGTCATAGTTCTAGGACTTGTGTACTTCAGAGGTGGAATGATCATTGTGTCATAATGGCAATGTGATTGATAATCAAATTGGTGGAGCATGAGGTGAAAACAAAATGTCACATTTAACTAGCTATTTTTCAAATAATATACAAAAGATCAAAAAGCTGTTTCAGTCCACAGAAGTCTGTAGTGTCATTAAAGCTCTGAAGGACCATCCTGCATTAAACAATGGTAAAAACAGCAAGCTTCAAAATGAGGTAGGTACTGACTGACCGTAGCACCCCCTAAAGGTGTAGATGCATGGAATTCTGCACTCTTCTTTAGGATCCCTTGGACAAGTGATCCAAGTTTGGTTGTAATATAGCAATGCAATGACGAGTTCCAATATACAGTAGTTTTGTCAAACTTTTAATGGTAACAGGAAGTGATGTTTATACATTAACTGTGGCACCCGCTAGTATCAACACAGCATGAAATTCTATGGGCAGACACAGACATCAGTTAAACTCAAATATTGTGATTTGGTTGAGATTCGTGACTGGCTTGCAGATTTATATTGTTTCAAATCTAAACCCTACCAGTAGCACCCCACCAGTAGCACCCCAAGTGGCAAAAGTAAACAGACCTTTACTGGCCCACTGGGAGTAGGCTACTGCACCTTGGATTCAATTTTGGTTGCATATGGACATTTTAGTGAAAAGTTATAGCATTTGAAAGCCTTGGACAACCGCCCAGTCATCTTTAGTGGCCAATAGCAGGAGAACAGTAAAGACTATTGCAGAACGAGTGATTAGACTGTGCTCCAAATGAGATATACCAGGTCTGGTGAAGGTTGGACAAAATATAGAGAATAGAGCGTGTAAATAATTCAGATATTCAAAATGGCCAAAAATATAGCAAGATGAATGTTGGCAGTCTCAATGGCAGAAAATTTCAGAATCATTCAACGAATCCAAGGAAAAAAATCATTTTTTTTCTAGGTTTTACAGGTTATGCTTTATTAACAAACATGTAAAAAGATCATATAAATGCCTATAACCACAAGATGGCAAACTAGAAGCCTTTTTCTTTTTTGACGCTCTGTGTCTTGACACAAGGAAGAGATGACAAAAGGTGTCCAATACACTTTCGGTGCTCACACACCTAATAAGTGAGATGTTGTTTTAGTCGTAACGGTACCAAACTGACCCATAAACACAAATGTGGTAATAAATATTTGGTGAACCTGGGAGCATTTTCACACAGGCCTTAAGCCTTTGCACTAGTCTCCATCTGCCTCTTGTCTATGGAGTTGGATAATATGGTCCCACAGAACCTGCTGTGGGTCTTTCAGGACAAAAAAAATGCAGCTCAGTTTTATGTGAGAAAGAGAAAGTCCATCGAAGTGTGAATGAGTGTTTGTTTGTGTGCTGTGTGAGGGACTGTCAGATTGTCTACACTATTTACCTGCTGCCTGTGGCCTCCTGTGATTTCAGCTTCCTGTGGACTGCTCTATGTGGACTACAAAGTAGATTCACAGCTATGCTTACACATCTCTGTTCCATAGTGCTGCTCTTTAACGGCTGTGGGTGTATTGGGGAAACAAAATCCACATTTTCTCTAAAGTTTTGCGTCCACAGGAAAAAACATTTTCAGTATCTTTTCAGTATTAGACTATACAGTTTGTGTTGTGTTGTTGCATTTTTTTTCTAAATCAAATTTACTTCAAGAGATTTTACAATCTGTACTGCATACTATACACCTCAGGAACAACAACAGAGGAGGGATTCTTCTTCTAGCATGAAAGACAGATGTGCAAATTATGTCATGTGTACAGCATAAATTAACAACTGGTTTAAAGTACGGGCAATCAGAATGACAAATATGTTATATTGTAACATAAAGAACATTATTATATGAGGAATATATGAGACCCAGTAGGACAGTCTACACAGACACATGAGAGGTAAAACCCAAAAATGCCATTCACACATACAGTGCCTTGCGAAAGTATTCGGCCCCCTTGAACTTTGCGACCTTTTGCCACATTTCAGGCTTCAAACATAAAGATATAAAACTGTAATTTTTTGTGAAGAATCAACAACAAGTGGGACACAATCATGAAGTGGAACGAAATTTATTGGATATGTCAAACTTTTTTAACAAATAAAAAAACTGAAAAATTGGGCGTGCAAAATTATTCAGCCCCCTTAAGTTAATACTTTGTAGCGCCACCTTTTGCTGCGATTACAGCTGTAAGTCGCTTGGGGTATGTCTCTATCAGTTTTGCACATCGAGAGACTGAAATTTTTGCCCATGCCTCCTTGCAAAACAGCTCGAGCTCAGTGAGATTGGATGGAGAGCGTTTGTGAACAGCAGTTTTCAGTTCTTTCCACAAATTCTCGATTGGATTCAGGTCTGGACTTTGACATAGCCATTCTAACACCTGGATATGTTTAGTTTTGAACCATTCCATTGTAGATTTTGCTTTATGTTTTGGATCAGTGTCTTGTTGGAAGACAAATCTCCGTCCCAGTCTCAGGTCTTTTGCAGACTCCATCAGGTTTCCTTCCAGAATGGTCCTGTATTTGGCTCCATCCATCTTCCCATCAATTTTAACCATCTTCCCGGTCCCTGCTGAAGAAAAGCAGGCCCAAACCATGATGCTGCCACCACCATGTTTGACAGTGGGGATGGTGTGTTCAGGGTGATGAGCTGTGTTGCTTTTACGCCAAACATAACGTTTTGCATTGTTGCCAAAAAGTTCGATTTTGGTTTCATCTGACCAGAGCACCTTCTTCCACATGTTTGGTGTGTCTCCCAGGTGGCTTGTGGCAAACTTTAAACGACACTTTTTATGGATATCTTTAAGAAATGGCTTTCTTCTTGCCACTCTTCCATAAAGGCCAGATTTGTGCAGTATACGACTGATTGTTGTCCTATGGACAGAGTCTCCCACCTCAGCTGTAGATCTCTGCAGTTCATCCAGAGTGATCATGGGCCTCTTGGCTGCATCTCTGATCAGTCTTCTCCTTGTATGAGCTGAAAGTTTAGAGGGACGGCCAGGTCTTCTGTTCACAAATGCTCTCCATCCAACCTCACTGAGCTCGAGCTGTTTTGCAAGGAGGAATGGGCAAAATTTAAGTCTCTTGATGTGCAAAACTGATAGAGACATACCCCAAGTGACTTACAGCTGTAATCGCAGCAAAAGGTGGCGCTACAAAGTATTAACTTAAGGGGGCTGAATAATTTTGCACGCCCAATTTTTCAGTTTTTTATTTGTTAAAAAAGTTTGAAATATCCAATAAATTTCGTTCCACTTCATGATTGTGTCCCACTTGTTGTTGATTCTTCACAAAAAATTACAGTTTTATATCTTTATGTTTGAAGCCTGAAATGTGGCAAAAGGTCGCAAAGTTCAAGGGGGCCAAATACTTTCGCAAGGCACTGTACATGTACAGTATAAAGGTGGGAAACAAATACTTAGAGAGAGTAAAGAAGATGGAGGAAATGAACAAATTAACAGAAAATTAACTAAATTAATTGCAGGGGGACATATAAAAGGCCAGGCATCCTGAAAGATTAGCTCTAGACATATGAACAGGCACCAACATACAAAGGAAAGAGAGGTTCTTGGATGGCCAGTGGACCAGCACAGAAAACCTGTACGACATAGAGGACAGGGAGGATTAGAAAGAGAGAGGCACACAGCTCAGACACTTATGTGCTTGAGGAAACCAACAAAGTTCAAGAGAACTGCAGTGGTCTTCAGAAAATTTGCAGTAATCCTGTTGGCAGGACAACATGCATTATACTGACATAACTAGGTTTGATACATTGGTGGAGTGTCAGTGGGTGCAAGCAGTTTGGCTGCACCCAGGCCCACATCATCTGGGGTCCAGATGGGCCCTCAGGACAATGTCAGTATTCAAATAATATGAACCAAACCAAGTCCTTACATTCCTACCCCTCAAATGCACCCAAGATATGGATTATGAGGTCTGTGCCTTCACAAAATTTACTGAGGAAAAATGCTTTTATTGTTCCCCTACTTCTGCGATCAGGAAATGTTCAACCCAATCCTGGCCCCAATTCGAATTGTTTGTATACCCCTTGTGATTATAAAACTAGATCCAGAATTATCCAGAGTTGGTATTATTCATATAAATGTTTATTTCCTAAACTGGACCCAGTGAAAATATGGGCAAAATCATCAGATACTGATATTATTGTCTTGTCAAAAACTTGGTTAACTAAATCCATCACAGACAAAGACAGGGTTACAGTGGTTTTTACTGTGACCATTCAAGAAAAGGTGGTGGCGTTGCCACCTATATAAAAAATAAATTTTATGCGACCATGCTGTCATCAGTATCTGTTAGCAAACAATTTGAATTTCTCACCTAAAATTGAAACTTCTTAAGGGCCATTTCATTACTATTGTAGGTTGTTAAAGCCTCACTGTTTACTAAGGGTAGTCTATATCACCACTGAGTAAACTATCATCCTTAAATTGTACTCAGATTTTATTGGCTATCTTCTGCTTCTGATGGTTTTAAATCAGTTTGTGATTTAATCTTACACAATTAATAAATAGTTCAACCTACCCAAATCTTAAATGCCCAGAGAAATCCCCTCTTCTTGACTTGTTTCTAACAAATGCTCCTCATAAATACTTGGATACTGGTATTTTTGCAAATGATGTGAATGACCATTGTGCTATAGTCACAGTTAGACAAGCTAAGCTCCCAAAAATAAAACCACAGATTTTTAAAAGAGATTTTAAGCATTTCTGTGAACAAGCTTTTTTCATGATCTGAGGGAATTTTATTGGAACAGGACTGATCTCATAATTGATGTAGAACTGGCTTGGAAATACTTTTATAATGCTTCTTTTAATATTATAAATAAACATGCCCCTTAGAGTAAAAGGATAAACCAATCCTTGGTTTTCCTATCAGCTTTCCAATCTACTAAAGGAAAGGGATGTTGCCTGGGCTAAAGCCAGGAAATCTAAATTACAGGCTGATTGGCTGAGATTTAGACAGCTGTGAAATCATTGTATTTTTCTTATTAAAAAGGCTAATTCAGATTCTTATCTTTCTAAAACTACTAGTAGTTTAAATGATCCTAAGAAATTTTAGAAAGTAATACAGTTTTCATAAGGAAATAAAATTATAAATGAATTGCTGGTTAGCATTTTAAAAGATTCATATATTGTAACTGATAAATTTGCCTTTCTAAACTGCTTTAATGAACATTTTGTGTCTTTGGGTTCCTTTATTTGATTCTGTTCACCGAGACTTAAATCGCTGACAGCGATGGCGACCGTGGTCACTCGCGCTCTCTTGTGTTTGTTGTTTTTCTTTGTTTTCTTGGTCTTGTGCAACTCATCCCGGATTACTTTTACCAGAGAAGAACTGTTAAATATCGGACAACTCACACCAAATTCCTCCGATTTTTGTGAACAAATAATGCTGTATGGACATTCTGATTGGAAGCGCAGCAGTAATATACGGGACCTGGAAAAAACCCTGCCGGCATGGAAAACGCGCAGGCGCGTTGGTGCAGTTACGACAGGGGAACACGGACCTCACTCCCATCTATTCACCTGGCTAATCTCCGCTCCCTGGTCAACAAAATGGATGAACTTCTTCTCGTCAACAGGACTAACGCTGACTTTGCATGCTCTGCTGCTTTGTGCTTCACGAAGACCCGGCTCAGTGTCTCGATCGCGGACAGCGCGATTCGAATACCGGGGTTCCAGGTTTTCAGAGCGGATCATGTAAAGGAGCTGTCCAGGAAAATTAGAGGAGGTAGAATCTGCTTCTACATAAATGAAGGTTGGTGCACAGATGTCACGGTGCTACAGGGGACATGTACCGCAGACCTAGAGACTCTTGTTATCAACTGCAAACCCTTTTACCCTCCCG
>NW_018128007.1:119722-122133 GCF_001952655.1 Monopterus albus | reverse complement strand
GCTACGGCTCCTAGCAGAACTGATAACTAGCCTGGAGCTAGAACATCTCGACTCTCCACTCATTGTTCTAGGGGACTTTAACAGAGCAAATCTCACCCACGAACTGCCCAAATACAGACAGCACGTCACCTGTCCCACCAGGGACAAAGTCACACTGGACCACTGCTACACAACAATAAAAGATGCCTATCACTCTGTCCTTGGACCCTCTGATCACTGTATGGTCCATCTTATTCCAACTTACAGGCAGAAACTTAAAGCTGTGAAGGTTGCCAAAACAGAAAAGAGTTGGACTGAGGAGGCTAAGTCAGAGCTACAGGCCTGCTTTGACTGCACAGACTGAAGTGTATTTGAGACTGCAGCTACAGACCTGGATGAACTCACTGACACTGTGATATCTTATATCATTTTCTGTGAGGATGTGTGTGTGCCCAAAAAGACCTTCTGCACATACAACAACAACAAGCCCTGGTTTACAGTGAAGTCTTCCGGTTCTTGTACCATGCTAACTCTGAGAGATGAGGCAGTCCAAGTAGCTTCAATACAGTGCTGATTTATTCAATGAACACAGGTAAAAATTAACATTACACGCTCGGGTATCTTGCACCCCCCAACATGCATGCAGGCACCTGAAGGATAAAAGACCCTGAACCCCAACAGGCCTATACATTTATCTCTTCGGTTGGGCTAGCCCCATTTTACACAGGAATGTCAACCGTGACGCGTCCCTGGTGCCAGCTTTGCAGCTGACCATAGCAGTAGTCAAAACGAAGAAAATCAATGTGTGTGTGTGTCTGTTGATTAAGTGGTGTGTATCTAAAAACATTCTGACATGACCTCTAGTGACATGTCATGAAATTAAACATAAGAAGATATTATGATTACGATTACGGTTAAACACATAATAATAATAATAATGGGAGTTTGCATGTTCTCCCCGTGCTTGCGTGGGTTCTCTCCGGGTACTCCGGCTTCCTCCCACAGTCCAAAGACATTCAGCTTAGGTTGATTGGTGTCTCTAAATTGCCCATAGGAGTGCATGTGTGTGGTTGTTCGTCTATGTGTTAGCCCTGCGATGGATTGGCGACCTGGTGTACC
Source organism: Monopterus albus (assembly GCF_001952655.1). Lineage (NCBI taxonomy): Eukaryota > Metazoa > Chordata > Actinopteri > Synbranchiformes > Synbranchidae > Monopterus > Monopterus albus. The sequence goes on along the minus strand of NW_018128007.1, from coordinate 121,035 downwards.
CCGCCTTCGTCCGATTGCCGGCCGGGATTGGCTCCGGCCCCCCCTGTGACCTCGTTCAGGGACTAAGCGGTAGAAAATGAATGAATAATAATAATAATAATCATCATCATCCTGTCTTCTAACAGTCATCAACTTTTCTATCTAGTTATCCTTGACCATGTGCACCCTGCAAAAAACTCATGAGCATGACTAAGCATTTAACAGCCTAACTAGACATCCTGACTCCACTGAACATTTCTAATACATAAAGTACCTAACCAATGTCTATCTGACTAAAAATACCTAACATTTCCCCCTTTCGACACGACCAAACTCGTGTCGACCTAAATCAATGTCCCAGTTTCCCCAGATGAAGCTACCTAGCATTTCGAGAGGTGAGAGGCCCCCCACCAAAGCCACTCCCTCAAGGGTAAACTACAGAGCTGAGTACTTCAGGGAAAAATGAACTAAAAACACAAAAAGGGTTACAGCATGTAAGCAGGTTCTTCATTGCAGTGACCTCTATATGTAAGCTGATTCAATTCAACTAAGAGCATTTGAGCAGACATAATTGTGGAAAAGTATAAACATCATGTATAGCAAGCTTTCATTGGTTAACCATAACATTAGGGGGTAACTAATGCACAGAAACAACAAAGATTTTCTTACATCCTACCATAATCATGAACACCACTCAATAATAAGGATTTAAATTACCATTACCAATTACCAATATCATTAATACTTACCAAACTGAATTATCAAAAATCAATTAACAAGAATCAATTAACAAACTATGAGTTCACACCAACTATGTGTATGCAAGAATATATCAGTATGTATTAACCCTTAACCATTTTATGTGGGATCCACGGTCTTCACTCCAGTCCATGGAGCTCTTCAACCTCTCACTCACCGGGCTCAGTGAGGGAGGCCAGGGGATAGGATTGCCAGGGGGCCGGAGCTTGTATTTATACGTAGGCAGGGGGCTGTGGATACCTACTATCAGTGGCAGTGGTAATGCACTTGAGACAGAGATGCCTGATGCAGGGAATACATCCGCATCCACACAAGGTCAACAGTGTAACTGCTGCCACCAAAGATGTAAGTGCTGAGACCACTAAATTTTTCCACTTGCCAAAAATATTAGTGAACCAATCTTCAATATAATTAGCAATACCAGAGTGTTCAGTCATCTCTTCTGACAAGACCTTTAAGCCAGCCAGAGCCCTAGCAATTGAGCCATCAGGATCAGTATTAATTGGAATGAATGTGCAACATTGTTGTCCAATCATAGTACACACGCCCCCTTTTTCGGCCAAAACACAATCTAG
>NW_018128007.1:116814-117259 GCF_001952655.1 Monopterus albus | reverse complement strand
TGACACAGCAGGCTAAGCAGCCCTGCTGGGGCCACTATGCGGCCCTCATGGTTCCTCCAGAGTCCTGTGGAATCTTGTGTTGCTCCTTTACCAAGCCACACTTGCTTCTCTGTAGGGGCTGCTTTGCCCTGAATTTCTCTTATTGCCTACAGGCTCAACTCTGTTGCATGTACATGACCGCTCTCAGCGGATTTTTGAACCATCTGTTTTGCTCCCAGAACAGGACCTCCAAGGCCCTTGGTACCGGTACCGAGCTCCCAGAGCTCTGACCCCTGGGTTCGAGTACTCGCTGTACTGGGCTCCCAGAGCTCTGACCCCGCAAGTCACCAGTACTTGTCATGACTGAGCTTCCAAAGCTTGAAACAATGTTTTGAAGGACAATGCTGATCCTTCTTGGTTAAAACTGTCAGTTGATAACAGTACTTCTCAACGGTGAGCTTCCAAT
>NW_018128007.1:103749-115918 GCF_001952655.1 Monopterus albus | reverse complement strand
ACATCCAAGTGGAAAGCTTGAGAGTAGTCAGGTGCATGTAAACTACATGCGTGTGACAAAGCTTGTTTGATGTCCACAAAAGCCTTTTCTGCTTGTGTGTTCCACACCAGAGCAGAACCATAGTTCTTGTAACCTGCTTCTGTCAACATGGCACGGAGAGGTGCCACCAAGTTGGCAAAGTCAGGTACAAAATTCTTACTGAAATTAATCAGTCCCAAAAATGTCATCATTTCTCTGACTGTGGTGGGCTTAGAATGATAGAGGATGTCTGACTTCTGTGTCTCAGCTATGTGCAGGCCTGATGCTAAATGAATATTTAAATTGGGATGATTTGTCTGAATTAATTTAGTCTATCAGATTCTACCAGCTACAATAACTTATTAAATGCTGTGTTTCAGTTCTATGCAGATGACATACTTATCTATTGTTTATCCTCTTCATAAGTACAGACATTTAAATTCTTCCAGTTTGCCTTTGATGTTGTTTAGTCTCATTTAGCTCAGCTCAAGTTGGTGTTATATGCTGATAAATCTAAAGTCAAAAACTTGACAACAGATCTTCCCACGATTTTAACTGCACAAGGCATTCAAATTGAATTTGTCACAATATATAAGTATTTGGGTATTACTACTGATCAGAACTTGTCATTTAAACCACACATTGAAAACCTTGTCTCTAAGATAAAACTTAAGCTAGGTTTCCTTTTTAGGAACAAACCTTGTTCTTCCTTTGAGACAAGGAAATATCTGATTTTGCCAACCTTTTTACCTTTATTGGATTATGGTGATTTGCTTTTTATGAATCAAAGATTCTCTTAAGAAGTTGGATACTGTGTATCATTGTGCTTTACTATCACAACTGATTGCTATGGAGTAATTTAAGTCCATTTTAAAGGACAGAGAAAATAGCATGATCTGACAGTCAGTACAACTGTTCATTTTAACGTGTACTTGTGTGGATACTTTACAGCATCCACACTATGCTCTCCTGTTCTTTATTTATCGTATGGATGCTGATTCAGCCCCCATAATATGTTATCCTGGTCTTTATTTATTGTCCATACTATGTTATCCTGTTGTTTATTGTGTGGATGTGAAGCACCCACACTATGTTATCCTGTTCTTTATTATTATTATTGTGTGGATGCGAAGCACCCACACTATGTTATCCTGTCCAGCCTATGTTATCCATGTTCAGCCCCTCTTGGACATTCATGCTTCTATTCAGAACTTTTCTGAATTTCATACATTTAAAATATTTAGCTTTATTTTGAAAATTTTTACCCCATTCAAATGAATGGGAAAATTCTACTTCCGAATACTTTCAGCTATCAAAATGTTCAGCTCCTCAAGGACATTCATGCTGCCATTCAGCAGTTTTCTAAACTTCATACTTTAGAAATATTTATTTGTTTTAAAAATGTTGCCCCATTCAAATGAATGAGGAAATTCTACACAGCATACTTTCAGCTATTTTGGCTATCAAAATGTTCAGCTCTCCAAATACATTTATGCTTCTCTTCAGAATTTTTCTAAATCTCATACCTTTGAAATATTTATTTTTATTTTGAAAATTTTGCCCCATTCAAATGAATGGGAATATTCAAATTCAGCATAAATTCAGCTATTTCAGGTAGCAAAATGTTCAGCTCTTCAAGTACATTCATGCTTCTCTTCAGAATTTTTCTAAACTTCACACTTTTGAAATATTTAGCTTTATTATAAAAATCTTGCCCCATTCAAATGAATGGGGAAATTCTACTTCATCATACTTTCAGCGGTATTTCAGGTATCAAAATATTCAGCTCCTAAAGGACCTTCATGCTTCTGTTCAGAATTTTTCTAAACTTCATACTTTAGACTATTTAGTTTTATTCTGAAAAGTCTTGTTCCATTGAAATGAATGAAAATATTCTACTTCAGCATACTTTCAGGTATTTCAGGTATCAAAATGTTCAGCTCTTCAACGACATTCCTGCCTGTATTTATTGAATCTCATCCTTCAGATTATTCAACAAAGAACTTCAGCCATTTCTTCTCAACTCTTTTAACAAAGAAATTCAGCAATTTCTACTCATCCTTCAGCTGTTTCAGCAATTGATTTCAGGCATTTTCAGGGCGATCCTTTAGCATCACAGCATCCATACGCATTTTTGCCATGAAATGCATTTCTCTAGTGTTTTCTGTAATAGCTCTTCATCAAAGGATAAATAAAATAAATAATAAAATAAAAAAGTTTTCTAAATCAAACACACTGGTTCTACTCTACTCTGACTGTGGTACATGAATGAAGGAGAGGAGCCCTACTCCCATCCGCAGCTGGTGCAGCATCAATACACACAGGGAGTATGGAGGGAGAACGAGTTTAGTACCAGAGTTGCAGAATCAGCAGAATGAGTTTGAACAACAGCTCATATCCTTCTGTATCAGCAGATTTGGGAAGTGTAGAGTGAGTCTGTACAGGTTTTGACACCAGCAGCAGCAAGCGAGTTTGAACGACTTTGCCCGAGTTGTACTGATACTGATGTACTGAATGGTACCATCAGCAGCAGCATATACAGCTAAAGTAAGCCTCGTAAACATGTCTCCTGCAGCACTGCATAAAGCTATACTTTGTCACACAGTAATCAGGTGTTTTTAACACTATTTATGGTTGAAATGCTATAATTTATTTAGCCGGTAGTTAGGTTTGCATCATATAAAAGGTGAGTAGACAGAACAGTATGAAAACCTTTGTCAGTGTCAGACTTCCCTGCATGTCTTTTTCCAGGAGTCAATGTGTACCAGCATAAACTCGATTCATGTCAAGCCTACTACATATAGTAGTATACTCTATACACTGATTCAGTTATTTTGGAAGTCTGTTGTTGGCTGGTTGTCCTTTCATAGGAATTGAATAATGGGATTAGGGCCAGGTATTATGGCCTGCTTTGTTGTTCTGCCATTATGTCTAATTAGTATTATCTTACTCATTAGTATTATTTTATCTTTTCATGAGATAGGCATCAAATGAAGATGATGAAAGACAATTGAAAATAGAAATTTCAGAGCTTCCTGGTGGCCTAAAGGCTAAGGTACATACCATGTAACTACAACATCCATGTCTTGACTCCTGGCTGGGGAACCTTTTTTGCATGTTATAGTCTGGAAACCATAAAGTCCTGCATCTGAAGAAATATTTTCAACTCTCAGTTCCATTCTTTTTGTAAGTTTTTATAAATTACTGCTGTGTTGCTAGGCTCTTCTCTTGCCTTTAAACCTCCTCTATGTAAACCTCCGCCTCTGCATCTCACTGCTGTTCCACCTGTTAAGCTTTCAGTCTGACTCAAAAGATTCTCAGTACCCAACTCTTCATCTTTAAACATCCTCTATCTATGAGGTCTGGGCTCTGACTGGGCCGCTCCAAATGGTGGATTTCATGTTATTGAAGCCATTCTGTAGTAGCTTTACTTCAATGTTTAGTGTCATAGCTGCATCACCCAGCTTGTTCTGAGCTTCAGATTGGGGACAGCCTTCCTGACATTATCCTGTAGAATACCTGGAAAAACTTGGGGACTCATTTTTCCCTCCACAATGGCAAGTGGTGGAGGCAGCAAAGCAGCCCCATATCATGATGCTTCCTCCACTGTACTTCACTGTTGGGATGATGTTTTCATGTTGGTACATGTTTATCTTTTTACACTGTACGTGGCGCTGTGTGTTCTTCCCAAACAATTCAACCTTTTTTTCATCTGTCCATGGGACATTTTCCCAGTAGTGTTGTGGTGTGTCAAGGTGGTCGTTTGGGGAGCAATGGCTTCCCCCATGGTGTCCTGCCATGGATACCATGCCTGTTCAATATTTTGTGTATGGTTGACTCATGGACAGAGATGTTAACCAAGTCTAATGAATCCTTTATGTCTTTAGCTGTTACTCTAGTGCTCTTTTTTACCTCACAGAGCATTCTGCATTGTGTGCCACAGTACCAAATTGTCTCCATTTATAGACAAAAAGCAAAACAGTTTTTTTTTTATGGATACCTTGTACTTGGCATTTTGGGTTAGTTTCAGTTTCAAAACCTTATGTAGGGGATACATCAGTATTAACATTGGTAATGTTTATGTACAATAAATGGAAAATAAGATCATCCCGAGTACTAAACCATGAGTTCTACCATTTACAACTTCAAGGCGGATGGAAATAAGCCAATTTGCACTGACACAAATTTAGGCTTTTGTTTCACCTCCAGTCTGTGACATGGACAGTAACAAGATATTCTCCAAGCTTAATCATCCTTTCTCTGCCTTTCTAGGACCAGTAGCAGTGATAAGTGGTGAGGAAGACTCTGCCAGTCCCCTTCATCATGTAAACCATGGGATTATCAGTCCCTGTGCATTGGATGCGGGGCCAGACACTGTGGTGATAGGAATGACCCGGATCCCTGTCATAGAGAACCCACAGTACTTCAGACATGGACACAACTGTAACAAACCCACCACTTGTAAGTACACACATAGATGTATCCACACAGTGTGGACGTGTTTTATAGTTAATTTTCAGTTTTCAATTATTTTTTTATAAAATTGCCCAGAAAGGAGGGAGTAGACATGGCCACTTTGTGCATGTTCCCCAGTACAGGAAGTGTGTGTGTGTATTACTTCATGTATATGGAAGTTTTTCATTTAAAAGTAAGCCGACCAGGATTAATGAAGGTAACGATGTTTTAGTTAGTTAGTTTTTACATTTGTGGAAAGGACTATGCGTTCTCTCAACAACAAAGCAAATTTTTCAGCAGAAAGCAGTACCATCCACCATACAATATCAGAAAATACCAAATCATTTTAAATTTGACTTGTCTGTGCAGAAAAGGTCAGAGTTTTGAATTTGCAGTCTGTGTGTTATGAGTGTCAAGTTTCATGCCTTTCACTAGGGCTATAAGGATATCCTCATAGGTCATTACATTGTAGGCTTCTACCCCACAATGACTGTTTAAGATAACAGTTATCCGAGTAGCACTGTTCAGCAAAACCTCTGAACACCTGCAGTGCTTACTGTAGCTCTTTGCTATGATGTGTCTTTTTTATTAATGCCTATTACTACTAATGTAACAGCAAACCTAGGGGGATATTATACTAAGCCTGTCACAAATTACCCTCAGTTGTAGAAAATGTTGTGACACTGCAATTTTTTATTTGGCGGCATATTTACCAAGACTGATGGTGTAAATGAGTACAACCGCAGCTGTGTTAATTTAAATACACCTTCACTTCATATCCGGTGTTTGAAGGATGTTGCACACATGTGGACTGAGAGGAAGTGTAGAAGAAAGTGTACATTTACGGCAACTAAAATTTAATATGGTTGAAGAAACCAACAAACGCTTTTTGGAACGTCAGTCACGTCGTGTCTCCTATTAAAATGTCACTTTTTCACCCCTACGGGCCCAGAGGCAGCATGAGGTGACACAACAGTTGGTCTACGTTGATGCTAGTTCTTTCATGCTGGTTTGGTGTGTCTCTGCCCTAACAGAAAACTGGTGGTTTACTGGTTGTGGACAAAGGTCTACCCCCTTCTCATGTTAACCTGTATTCCACTAGCCTCTGCTTCACAGTTTATTTTCTCATGGAGGCCCTTATTTTTTTTATAGAGGCCCATCTTTCCTTAGCTAAATGCCAGATTCAAGTGTTAGCATGGAAATGGTGCTACTGGCTGTTGGGGAGCATGTGGGTTGTGAAACCTCTTGTATGTATCTTGTATGAATAAAGCTGTGGTGGTGTTCTTAAAGGAGAAGCAGCTAATAGAAAAAGGCTTGGTTATCATTGATGAGTTCTTGCAAGTTTCACCACTGGCTGTTCATCTACGAGGGTTACCATATCAGGTGTACCCCCCTTTATTCTAGACAAAGTGCTGGAAGGAGAGCTGAGGCAGTTTGTTGAGTTTGCAAGCACATTTAAAACTGTGAGTTTTGGTTGTAAAAACAATAAGCTGAAACATGTTCAGTGTCTTTGAAGGCAAGTGTTCATGTTTTTGGACTGTCTGATGCAAACTTTGGAGGTATCATTTCGAGTGAGACATGAAGAGGGTTAATACATGGTGTATGCCGGCTCAGGGAGCGTGAAGTGTTTTGAACGTGGGGATGTAGGACACAAACGTTTTCTGTGCCCTCACAAGTGTGGGGCTGAAACGGGCACTGATGGTAGAGGAGAGGCCAGTAGGGAGCGCCGGCCCCAATGATGCAGTTGGCACTAGTGTAGTTAACGCTTCCGAAGTTAGTCAGGTACATGGTGATCCAGACACACAAACAGAAAATGTAGACTCACATGTAGTGTTACACAGTGCTGCAAGCAGTGATATAGTGATGGCTGGGAGATCTACTGAGAGAAGGATCCCAGAGCCTGGTGTGGGGAAAGAGGATCAGGAGGGAACAGTAATGCAGCAGAGACAGGTGAATACTGAGGTGGATGTCATCTAAGATTCAGAGTCTGTGATTGAGGCTCTGCAGTTGGTGGCAGGAGACATACACACTGGAAGAAATAAGTGAACTTTTTTATGAAATGTTTTGTAAATCAGTCAGTGATTACTTTTCAGATTCTAACATATTTATTAGCTCATGTACTACTTTACAAAAAAATGTTGGAGTAAATCTTCTTGATGAGAAAAAAAGTTTTCAGCTAAAGAAATATATTACTGCTCTGAGGAAAGTGGCTAAAGCTAGAAAACAGAGAAATGTGGAAAAAAACACATAATATCTAAGTAACCTAAAATGATCAAGCATCACAGGGTGTCATTTTTTTCTGTTTTTGTTTGCTTCCCTTTTTCTTTTTCATGCAGAATTTTAGAGCAGGGACTTTAAATATCAATGGAGGCAAGGCAAGGCAGAAGATAGTTGCAATGGCACAGATAATAAATCAGAAAAAAATGTAGTTTTTCTTCAAGACAGAAGAAGGCAGAGACAGAGAGGTGCATGTTTGTTTTATACATGTTGATGCTCCCAATCATGGTATAGAGAGGTTGGAGATTTTTTAAAAACTGAGAGACTATTTGGTTCAGTGTAGTCAGAGTGATTATATCATCTTGCTCAAGGGGGATTTGTTGGGTTTTTCCTTCTATAATAATAATAGTAGTAAGGTCTAGACCTTACTTTTGTAAAGTGTCCTGACATGACTTTTGTTGTGATTTGGTGCTATACAAATAAAACTGAACTGAAGTGAATTGAATCTTGGGTGGGGGCTGGAATTGAAATGACATGTTGGCTGAAGCTCTCTCCAGGTACAGACAGCTGGTTTCTCCAATCAAAATGGTTTCTCTGGGTTGTAAATCTCTGCTGCTTAAATGTGTTGTATGGAAACAGGTCTTCATGGTAGTAACGGAAGCCTGAACTGAATCTGTCTTTTAATTTTAAGGTAGATGGGTTTAATTGCATGATTTTTGATGGAAAAGTGTTTTGGTTGTGGCATGGAGGGGCATCTGATCTGCTCCTGCCCAGAGAAAGTGACTCATGAACAGTGTAATGGCTGGGCAGCACATCCTGATAGGCCTTCTGCTGCTATGGACTCGGGTGTTGCCACTGCTGAGGGTCTGAATGCTACCACCACTAAGAGCTCAGGTGATGCCATGGCTGCAGGCCCAAGAAGCACCACGGCTGGGAATGGTGGAAATTCTGGTGGCTTCGGTGTAGTTGTGGTTGACCCTAGTTTAGGCAGGGATATTGACGGAGATCCTGCTGTCAATATTGGCTATAGAGGATTGCCAGAAATTATTAATCAGCAAAGGGGAAAAGACAGTAGAAAGGATGACACTGCAGGCTGCAGTCCAGTCTCCTTGGTGTACAGAGTGAGTCTAGCTGAACGGCGGATTCTGGGACACTGACAGCCAGGTCTCGGTGAAAACAAGTGCAGCATTCTCTTATTTCCTGCTGTATTGTAATCCTGGCTCTTAGCTCGTCCAGTTTGTCTTCCAGAGACCACACGTTAGCTAGCAAAAGGCTGGGTAGTGGTGGTCGGCTAGCGCGAGCTTTTAGCCTAGCATGGAGCCCTCCCCTCTTGCTGCGCTTGTGTCTCCGTCTCCAGATCGCTCTCCTGGGTCAGCCTGCTCACTCGAGCTTGGTGCTTCAGGGCCTTCCTGGGGGTGGTGGCGGTTGCTGCTAGAGCGAACAATGAGTTGTAGTTCCAGTGTAAAAATACTGGTGAATTCCAGAAGGCTGTGATTAGCAATGTCCAGCAATGCCTGTCTGTTGTAGGTTAGCAGTGCATGACAAAAAGTGAAAAACACAAAAGCCGGCATTCAAGAGTGTAGCGAGCAAGCACGTCAGCCTCGGTGGGCACCATGTTTCTTTGCTCGTTTAGGAGTAATGTCTACGGGAATCATACAACAGTTATTAAGATACTGGAAATATGAGCTGAGTGGACATGAGAGTTCTTTAATAGTGAGTTATTGTAATGGTTCTTTGTTGCCAGACAGCACTGATAATTATCCTGTGATTGAACTTGTTGCTAACTCTAAAAATGGCTCAAGTCAATTTGTATATTCCGTCAACTCTGTAAGGGTTTCTTTAAACAGTGCCTTACATTCAGGACAAACTTTGTATAGGCTGATGATAAAGACACTAAATCAAAGGAAATTGAATGGCCATAGTGACTCCCCATAGAGAACTTATCTGGGATTCAGATTCTCTGTTGTTTTGGATAGAGACACTTTATACTAGATATAAAAAAAAGTGTAGACTTAATAAATAGTAGTAACAATAATAACAATAAAAGGTAGCCCCAGTGCCAGTTACTTTATCATGTTCCTCATCATACATCAGTACTACTTGTGTGGTGGTGGTGGGGCTTGCCAGTTTAGCATGTGTGCATCCGGCTTCTTTGCCCATCTCCATTAAAGTGAAACGCACAGCCATTTACTGACTGTTTCTGTGACATGCATCCATCTAATCGGGACTAGGAAGCTAACAAAAATGCAGTAGGAAAATATTTCAGTGAGGAATTATAAATAAGAGGAATAATAAATATAGACTACATTCTTATATTCTTTAGCAGTGCAAGCCAGGAGACATCAAACAAAACAACATGTGCTGGTTATTAACTGATGAGAGAAATGTGTTGGTAAATTAGGCTATGAATATGTCTCAGAAGAAAAAATTGCCTGTAAGTACAAGTGTGCTGTCTGTATCATTATTCTAATATATTCATATGGCATACAATTCTTGTCAGGTACAGCCCCTAGAAAATAGAGATGGAGTGCAGTAGCAATGAAGACACAAACATTCGGTGTGTCTTGCTGATTGCATTTTTCTCAATTTCCATTTAAACAGGTGCATTCCCCTCAGTATAAACTGTTTCAGTCTCTTTCACTCTATTCAGTGTACATAAAGTCCATAAATTCAGAACCTTATCCTTGTTCCACATAATGCATAACACTACACATTCCAAATGCACTTTTAATACAAGATTATTAATCTGAAGTTCAGGACCAGGAACACGCCTCTAATGCGCCACTTCCTGCCCAGGCCTATATCTGCTTCCCCATTCATTCAATCTGCTGTTTTTGCTACATTGTACATGTAGCTCCATGACACATTTACTCAGATATTCTTTTAACAAACCATGATGATTACTCACTGAACTCACCTCCGTATTTCCATACATGGATTTTCTTTCCTTATCCCCCTCAGACAATGAGTTCCTCACCCTAGCCTTGCACTTCTCAGGCAGCCTCGCCCCACTCTTTGAATGGCGACTCACATGTGGCTGTGTTGGTGTCTCCTTCAGCTGGTGTTCCTCTTGATGGGACCACTTTGCCAGCTCTGGCCCCTTGAACCAGGCTGCTGGATTGGTAATATCCATTCCTCCTTTTTCTCCCTCTTCTTGCTTCGTACTTACATTGACTCCTCTGGTAACTTTGTCTCCTCCAGCAATCATGATTTCCCACATTACACCTGTCCTGCACAGTCTCCTCTCACAAGCCGATCCCCTCCCTCACTTGGTCACCTGTTCACTCAACCTTCACACAGTGGCTAGACTCCCACAGTGGTATTATGGTACATTACAGTGTATTATTCTACATTATACATTATATTACACATGATATATGATGTGACTTCTCTTAGGGTGTCAGCTGAGTGTATTATACCTGCAAAATGTAGCACAGAGCCTCAGGAACAAGCTTCTTCCCCACAGCTGTCTCCTTACTGAACTCTGTCCCCTGTTGACCCCCCGTTGCTTTCCTCTATACCACTACACACACCTCACCCCTTCTCATCTCTCCTCCCATGTCTAATGCAAAGAGCTTCTGTTACCTGTAACACTGAAGTGATCTGTTAATTTGCACATACTCTACTCACAGGATACTGTTCTGTTATTAACTTGACAGTGTTCATATGCAGATACTCCATATTTATCTTTATCTTTGCACCATTTACATCCATTGAACAGTTCACTCATGTAACTTATCTTATTCTGCATTTTTTCATTCCATCTCATCCCATTGCACTAGTGTTCTTATTAGCTACCACCAGGATGTCAGCTGTCCACTGCCACCGTGATGCCATGCATTCTCCTCCACTGACACCAGTATTTCAGCTTAATGTAGCATATCCGTTATTTGTAATTTGAATCAATAGTCTGTTGTATATCATACATTACCCTACATATCCATCCATTCATTTTCCTCTGCTATCCGGAACTGGGTCGCAGGGGCAGCAGTCTAAGCAAAGATGCCCAGACTTCCCTCTCTCCAGACACTTCCTCCAGCTCCTCCAGGGGAATGGCGAGGCGTTCCCAGGCCAGCCAGAAGAGACATAGTCCCTCCAGCGTGTCTTGGGTCTTCCCCGGGGCCTCCTCCCAAGTGGGACATGCCCGGAACACCTCCCTAGGAAGGTGTCCAGGAGGCATCCGAAACAGATGCCCGAGCCACCTCAGCTGGCTCCTCTCGATGTGGAGGAGCAGCGATTCTACTCTGAGCTCCTCCCGGGTGACCGAGCTCCTCACCCTATCTCTGAGGGTGCACCCAGCCACCCTGCGGAGGAAGCTCATTTCGGCCACCTGTATCTGGGATCTTGCCTTTTTGGTCATGACCCAAAGTTCATGACCATAGGTGAGAGTTGGAACGTAGATCGACCAGTAAATTGAGAGCTTTGCCTTACAGCTCAGCTCCTTCTTCACCACGACGGACCCATACATCGACCGCATTACTGCAGAAGCTCCACCGATCCACCTGTCAATCTCCTGTTCCATCCTTCCCTCACTCGTGAACAAGACCCCAAGATACTTGAATTACTCCACTTGAGGCAGGAACTCTCCGCCAACCTGAAGGGAACATACCCTACATATGTTACTGTAAATATCAATTGTACATATCCATCGGTAAATTAATTCTGACTGTTCATACTGTAGATACTGCGCACTCTGCACTGCTGTTATTGCACTTCTGGTTAGATGTTAAACTGCATTTGGTTGCCTTGTACTTGTACTTTGGTAAATAAAGTTGAATCTAATCTAATCTAACCAATTCCAAATCTTTCCCAACCCACAAGATGTCAATAGAGTCCAAGCCTTTGTCCATCTTTGAAGGTTTTGGGGGTCTGTAAACCGGCGAACATCGGCAATTTCCTCCAAAGCCTTCTCCATGCCACAGACAACTTTGAAATTAACCTAATCAAACATGCCACAATAATCCTTTAAATTTTGTATTATGCCAATAAAATCCTATTACCTTTCCATCTATGGTGAAATTTGTTCAGCTTCATTAACATTAAAGTATGAGTAACCAAATACCTGAGTGGTTTGGGTCAAATATAGTAGTATAGTACAAGTTACAGTAATGATCATCTGCACCCTAAACAAGCTAGGTTTTGCTATGTGTGACTATACTGGTCTTAGGCAGTGCATGGAGAGACATAGAGATGCAAGTTATGCTCAGTGCAAAACAATTACGGTGAGGCTGAACAAGTAATAATTTCACCTTAAATCCCAATTATTCTAATATTCACTTTTAGCCACTCTAAATACATCGAAATGGCATTCAAATGAAAGTCATTTAACATGTTAACAATTTGAGAAACCTTACAGACTGTGTTCAGTGTCCTAAAATAATAAGCATGTACAAAGTAATTATCTGGTATTGATGTGCAGCTCGTTCTTGATCTTGAAATAGATACTTCGGATCCCAACGTTTCAGTGGGACATTCTTTA
>NW_018128007.1:98808-103669 GCF_001952655.1 Monopterus albus | reverse complement strand
TTGCCGCTACTCACTGAGGTTTTTATTGTTTTATATGGAATCTAACCATGTGGACTTGTGTGGTGGCTCCACATGAGACTTTTAATGCCAGACTTCTTTGTCTGACTTCTGTGGAACGTAACCAATTTTCTGTCACTTCGTGTTGTTTGGATCCATATCGTTCCTGCCTCTCTCCACTGGCCTACCAACCGGTGGCTTCTCTTCACTGTTTAATCTACGATGTGGCTCCATAAGTTTTCTGCCTGGTTGGCACTGACCTGGATTCTCCTCTCACTCGTTCATCAACCCGTGGCAGGTTTATTCCATTATTCGGCTGCTGAACTCCTCCGGCTCTGTGGCCTGCTGTCTGTGTCCCCGCCTGCAGTGCTTCACCTGCACCCTGACATCGCTCTCCTGCCTCGCCGGAGATATATCCACCGTGGCTCCCGATGCAACTTTCAGCGTGACAACTCCAAGGCAATCACATCACTATGGTCCTCTTTTCGCCGCTCAAATAGTAGCTCACGTCGGGCTGTGGATCACAGTGTGCTGGCCAGCCTAGCCAGGGTGGCTAGCACCTCCGACTTACATCACAGCTTCGCTAAATTTGGTCTCCTCAACATACGCTCCTTAATGAGCAAGGGACGCTTTGTACGAGACCTCATCACTGACCGTGAGTTTGATTTTATGTGCCTCACTGAAACCTGGCAACAGCCTGGGGACTTTTCTCAGCTCAGTGACTCTATTCCTCCTGGGTTTGTTTATGTCTGTCAACCACGCGACTCAGGTTGCGGGGGAGGACTTGCATTAATGTATCGTGAAAAGTGGAAAGTCCTACCACTATCTGTACCTACTTTTAGCTCACTAGAATGTCTCGTCTGCAAACTTACTGGCCCCTCTCATGTTATTGTTGCTATCATTTATCGTCCTCCTAAATCACACTCTGACTTTTTAAATGATTTCTCAACTCTCATCACTGATCTAGTCACTCTGTCATCAAATGTAATACTGCTGGGGGACTTCAACATATATATGGATAATAACAATCTTTCTCTAACTAAAGATTTTTTATCATGCCTTGACAGTTCTGGATTTCACAAATTCATAAATTTTCCCACTCACATTAAAGGACACACCCTGGACTTAAACTGTTGCTCTGGTCTCACCCCATCTAACTGTTCAACTGATAAACTCCCCATTACAGACCATTTCCTCATCTCATTTACTGTTGCAACCTGCCTCTCCAGTACCAGGTCATCTTGTCTCATTTGTTTTCGGAATATTAAGAACATTAATATGGATACTTTATTTTCCAGTCTTGACTCTCTTGAGACCCCTGACTGCTCTTCCACCCCTGATGATCTGGTTACATTATATAACAATAGCCTTTCCAGTATTCAATTCCCTTGCCCCAGTAAAAACCTGGACTGTATCATTTTCTCACACTGCCCCCTGGTTTACCTCTGAACTCTGGACTATGAAAGCCAAAGGCCGGCAAGTTGAGCACACACATGTATAAAGCACACATTTTACTTTATAAGGATTCAATCTCACATGCCAAATTCAATTACTATTCTGGTCTTATCAGTGCCAACACTGGAAATACTAAGTCACTTTTTCACTTCTTAATAGAATTCTCCAACCCCCTGATTCCTTCCCTCCCCACTTCTATTCAATTGATACTTGTAACTCCCTTATGCAGTTTTTCACTGAGAAAATTCAAAACATTCATCAGCAACTCCGTCCAGCTTCTTTGCCTCTTGCCTCTTCTGAACTTTTTCCGCGTGGTCTGCTCTTTTCTGTTTTCCATCTCCCAGATACCTCTGATATTGCTGACCTCATCCATTCATCAAAGTCCTCCACATGTTTGCTTTACCCTCTCCTTACCTCTTTGGTTAAAGCCTGTCTTTTTTCTCTTCTTCCTCTTATAACTGCAATTATTCATTCATCCCTCACCACTGGAACTGTTCCCGCACAGTTTAACACTGCTATCATTACTCCAACTCTAAAAAAAAACCTGGTCTTGATCCAAATAATTTCAATAATCTCCGTCCTATTTCCAATCTACCCTTTAACTCCAAAATTCTGGAAAAGACAGTTGCTACTCAACTCCACTCTCACCTAACCCAAAATAACCTTTATGAACAGTTTCACACTGGTTTCCGCCCTCTGCACAATATGGAATCCGCTCTTACAAAAATCAGAAATGATCTCCTTTTGGCTGCAGACTCTGGTTGTCTCTCTCTCCTTATCCTCCTTGACCTGAGTGCAGCCTTTGATACCATCTCTCACTCCATCCTCCTCAATAGATTAGCCTCTATTGGTATCACTCGCACCCCATTAAAGTTGATTTAAATCATATCTCTCGTGTCGCACTCAGTTCATCAAACTTCAATCTTTTACCTCCACTCCCTGTTCTGTTTCTACTGGTGTGCCCAATACAACATCAAACTGAACAGTAATAAAACTGAGTTCCTCTTAGTTGGTACTAAATCAACTATATCCAAAGTAGACAGTTTTTCCATCTCCATTGATAATTCTCCCGTCTTCCCTTCCCCTCAGGTTAAGAGTCTGAGTATCATCCTCGACAGTACCTTATCATTCTAGAGCCACATTAATAACATCACCCGGTCAGCATATTTCCACCTACGTAACATTAACCGCCTTCGCCCTTCCCTCACTCCCCATACCACTGCAATATTTGTTCATAGTCTGGTCACTTCATGTCTTGATTACTGTAACTCTCTCCTTTTTGGTCTTACTCACAATTCCCTTCAGAAACTTCAAATGGTTCAGAGTTCTGCCACCCGTATCATCACCACAACCCCTTCCTCTTATCACATTACCCCTGTGTTGAAGCAGCTTCACTGGCTGCCTGTGTTGTTCCGGATTAACTATAGCATCATTCTTTACACATTTAAAGCCATTCATAATCTTGCCCCTCCTTATCTGTCTAACCTTATTCATATTGCCACCCCCTCCCGTTCTCTCCGCAGTGCCTCCTCTCTCCACCTCACCGTTCCGTCTGCCCACCTCACCACTATGGGGAGCAGGGCATTTAGTCGCTCCGCTCCCCGGCTTTGGAATGCCTTGCCATCTGACATCCGTAACATTGATTCTCTTCAGCAATTCAAATCTAGACTCAAAACTCACCTGTTCAGCGTTGCCTAGTCCACTTAATCCTCACTTTCCTGCACCATGCCTTATTTTGTCTTTTTGACTATATTTTATCTTGTTTGCAAAACATTAAATTCATCAAGAATCATTTTGATTAGCTTACAATCTAAATGAATCAACAACTACTATTTCTAAATATCAATCTAAACTGGACAAACAGAAGTCCATCAGAGCTGCAAAGAGAGCATACCTCGAAAAACTGGAGAGCTACTACATGAATAACAACACAGGCAGTATGTGGCAGGGAATCCAAGCAGTCACAAACTACAGTAACAAATCAACAAACACAGCCCCCCCTCAGGACGCCACCCTCCCGGACAGCCTCAACAGATTCTATGCAAGGTTTGACAGGTTGAACACAGACACCCCCTCAAAATCCCCCTGTGACCTGGGGGACACTGCTTTTCAGGTGATGCACACAGGTCCTGAAGGCCCTGAGACAGGTAAACCCCCATAAGGCAGTGGGACCAAACGATGTCCCCCCTAGAGTGTTGAGAGCCTATGGGGATCAACTAGCTAGTGTGTATACAGACATCTTCAACCTGTCCTTAACCCAAGCAGTAGTTCCTCACATTTTTAAAAAATCCATTATCATACCGGTCCCTAAGACATCAGACACATCCACTCTGAATGACTTCAGGCCAGTGGCGCCCACATCAGTCACCATGAAGTGCTTAGAGAAACAGGTCCTCACACACGTTAACCACATGGTCCTGGACACTGTAGACCCCCTCCAGTTTGCCTACTGCCCCAACAGATCAGTGGACGATGCGACAGCTCTGGCTTTACTCCATACCCTGACACACCTGGACAACAGCAGTATGTATCCTAGGATGCTCTTCCTGGATTACAGTTCTGCATTCACCTGGGTAGGCTGATTAGGAAGATGATGGACCTCAGTGTACCAACTCCCACCTGTAACTGGACTCTGGACTTCCTAACTGAAAGACTACAGGTGGTTAGAATGGGAGGGTGGGTGTCTGCTGAGCTCACAATCAGCACAGGCTCACTGCAAGGCTGCTGTCTCAGCCCCAAACTCTTCACCCTGTACACCCACGACTGTGTCTCCAACCATGACAACACCATCATCATTAAATACAATTTACTTGGGATTATCACATGTAAAATTTGTTACACACTAAATATATGTAGGGGCCCTACAAATTCTATTGCGCAAAGACTTTTATTTTGAAATGGTACACGAATATCGCGATGACTTCCGGTGGTGCAGTGGGTGGGAAGACGGGCGGAGAGAGAAGAGAGAAGCTGCGACGAGCTTACGGAGAACGGGCTAAGTTCGATAACTTTTGTTACTGTAACAAGTTATGTGTAGACATCTAAATTGCTTGAGCCACAGTCAAAGGAGGACTAAATTTCGGGTGCTGATCCTTTAGGGAGATTTTGAATAATTGTAAGAACAAATTCGACCTATAAACATAATCGATATGATGTATATACTCGTGATGGCTCTCCTAAATCTGATACACGTCACACTCCTCCACCTACCAATCTGCAAAGAAAATTGGAGATAGAAACAGGGTTTACTCAGAAGAATTTTTGGCTTGACTGGGTTCAAAATGCAGCAGAGGAAGTGTCAGTTAACACCTCCTGTGTTGTATGTGCTGGACCTCGTGATGCTCTGTTAACTGTACCTTCTCTCCTCTCAGATCCAAAACACACACACTGCATGCTTGAGCTGCACATG
>NW_018128007.1:90234-96704 GCF_001952655.1 Monopterus albus | reverse complement strand
ATTGTGATTGGGGATCATATAAAGGCTGAAAATGATGCAGCTGCAGGCAGAGTAAAGAGCTTCTTGGACTTAGTGGCAGCAGAGTGGGACCTCTTTGTGTCACGCCATGCACAAACAAACTTAGAAGAGGACAGATGGAACAAAAAAGAAATGATCCCTCTCACAGAAGATCTGATGAAGCTGCATCAATTATTGAAGTCCACAGCAGAGGAGGCAAAAGTGAAATTTATGCAAGCGTCTAACTCTAAAGCATACATGCACTGGTTTGTGCTGCTCAGCCTTACGAACAGGAATTGGCTACAGGGCATTATTAGAGTGCAACAAGGTTGCTGGTACAACTTTAGACGACATATCAAACTTTTATAAAGTCAGGTCTTTGAAGATGGCCAAGTCCATCTTGACTGATCCCAGTCATCCTTTGTTTGAGAGTTTAAGTTGCTTCCATGTGGTTGCAGGTACAAACAGCTAAGATGCAGGACAAATAGGTTTAAAAATTCCCTTGTTCCAGCTGCCATTGGTTTCTTAAATACTGTCAGATGACTATTGTGCCTTCTTTTCAGACTATTTAACTATTTATTCACTGTTATTAGTGTTTTTGGACGATGCTCCAGTGACTGTGTATGAACTACTATTGTCTGTACAAAGATTTGCCCCTTGGGGATTATCTTATTTCATGCAGCCCTTTTTATCTTAACCTTTTAAAAAAAATCTGAAGACATTCAATTTTTTAGCTCACATGACAAAGAAAAAAAAAGTGGATATGGGAGAACGTTTGCTAGTAAATTCTTCACAAGCAGCCTTTGATAAAGTTAGATTTTCTGTTGATTGACTAAACCTTTTAGTTATAAATGTATTGACAAAAACAAACAGATCTTCTGTCTCTTTGTAGGACAGCTTGCTTTCAGTTTTATATTTGCCTCTTAGCCATAGGTGTCGTTAGACCCGTTTTACTGGGGCATGTTCCCCAGTATTGATCTGCTGTGCCCCAGTAAAATCACATGTTCAAGTTTTAACAAGCGTCTGTATTTGGCAGTGGATTAATTTAGATCTATAAAAACAGGAAAAGAATTTATTTGTTGTTCTAATCTAGAATGTCAAAGCAAAATACAAGCTGAGGCACAGCGGTCAGGGTTCGTACACCACAGTACGCACGTATGCACATTTCATTCATGCAGAAAACATTCAGGAAAAATAATTGTGTGATTTCAGTAATGGGGGGGCTGTGCCCCTGTAGAGCTTTATGTCTAGCAGCGCCCATGCTCTTAGCAAAACAGGTTTTACACTGGACAGACTTGATTTGCGTTTTTATTGTAAAACAACTGCTAGGCTAGCTCTCGGTAGTTAGAAACAATACACGCTACAGTTTTTGTCACACAAATGTCACCACAGTATCAAACCAGACTGTGTCATAAACACTAGGTGAAAAGAGAAACTGCTGTTTCATTAGCAAGGCACGACATTTTAACAAGAAATGAAATTATTACTTTATTATGAAAATTGTCACGTTATTTTTATTTGTTAATAAATTGCTTAATTGACTAGTTCCCACAAAAGACAGAATTTAAAACTTCAGTTTTTGGAGCCCCCAAAACCAGCGTGATATTAGCTGATATTCTGAGTCCATCTTGTTTCCTCATTTTCCACGTAAGCACGTGGCAACACCTCTTTCCCCCTTTGGCTGTCTTTTCTGTCTTTTTTTTCGCTAAGCCAAAATAACCCCGTGTTTCTCTTTCTGTTTTCCTCTGATCCTCAAACATACATTTCTGTTTTATTACTAAACCTTCCTTTTCCCCATTTGTGACCCTTTTTTAGATTTTTACTAAAAATCCCTCCCCCCCGCCTCTGCTACACTTTACCCAGGGAGGAGCACACTGTAAAAAGCATAGAAAGGCACTATACAAGTATAAGACCAAGACCATTTACCTCCAGTCCAAAAAGTGAACGCCACACAAAGGTTAAATACACTTTACATTGGCAAAATTAAAAACCACATGCTTCCATCTTTTTAATGCTGTGGTTTGGGTTAACCAGGAAAGTAAGATGGGACAGTTATGAAAGATCTGCTAAAATCTGGTGATATAACATGCATTGTTTTGGTGCTTTGTGACAGAAGGTCCAGTTCACCAAATCTGCTTGTCAACAGGCTCCGGTCCTCACACATGTAGAAGAAAAAGATTTTATTTCGAGTTTTCTGAATTCTGAAGTGACATTTTGATTTTCTATTGCCACCTCATGATAGATTTGTGTTTTGCACCATTGCAGCTATAGTAGAAGTGGTGGCCCTCACAAAGAAGTCACAGAACGTGGGCCACACAAAGGCATAAAGACATGTATGTGTATGTGTGTGTGTGTGTGTGTGTGTGTGTGTGAGAGAGAGAGAAAGTGAGGCCACGCTGCACTGTGCTACAGCCATTTAGCCGTGCACATACCACTGGCAGTTATAATATAAGTAGTATAAGTTAAAGCTGAAAAGTCAAACTGTTGAAAGTTGGAGGTCACAGTACAAAATCTTTATGTGAGAGCTGCTAACAGTTCCAGGCTTCAGTTTTATGCACATTCAGTTGGGCCTGAGTACATTCCCATATCCAGTCAGTGAGACTCCCTCGACAATTCTCCAGTATGTCTCATAGGACTTGCACAGATATACAAAACTTCACAAACAGTTGTTGGGAACTTTAACTCACCAATCCACCATTTTGTGAGAAAGATTTCAAGGCAGCAGATGAGAAAACAAACCTCCACATAGCAAGAATCAATAAGACACAATACTATGCGAAAGTCTTAGGCCACAGTTAGTTTTGCTGTTTTAACAAGGTTGTCATGATAGAGCAATATAAATTATCTCTTTGTAATGAAACACAATTCTGAAGTAACAGAATTGAACACATTCAGAACTACAGATTCATTCAGATAACAACTACAAACCCCAATTCCAATGAAGTTGGGACATTGTGTAAAACATAAATAAAAACAGAATACAATGACTTGCAAATCCTTTTTGACCCATACTTAATTAAATCCATCACAAAGATATATAATGTTCAAACTGATAAACTTTATAATTTTTTGCAAATATTCACTCATTTTGAATTTTATGCCTGCAACACGTTCCCAAAGAGCTGGGACGGGGGTATTTTTACCACTGTGTTACATCACCTTTGCTTTTAACAACATTTAATAAGTGTTTAAGAACTGAGGACACTCATTGTTGAAGTTTTGTAGGTGGAATTCTTTCCCATTCTTGCTTGATGTACGAATTCAGTTGGTCAACGGTCCGGGGTCTGTGTTGTCGTATTTTGCGCTTCATAATGCACCACACATTATCACTGAGAGACAGGTCTGGACTGCAGGCAGGCCAGTCTACTACCCGCGCTCTTTTACTATGAAGCCACGCTGTTGTAACACATGTAGAATGTGGCTTGGCATTGTCTTGCTGAAATAAGCAGGGATGCCCCTGAAAAAGACATCGCTTGGATGGCAGCATATTTTGCTCCAAAACGTGTATGTACTCTTCAGCATTAATGGTGCCTTCACAGGTGTGCAAGTTACACAGGCCATGGGCACTAACACACCTTTCTGCAGGTTGCCTTGGCTCTGGAGCTCTATGTTTCTGATGAGCAGTCACCGGCCACATCAACCTGACCAGTGTTTGATTGTTTGTTGTGTCCTGTTGCTTTTCTTCTTTTTTCTCTCCTCTATCCACTCACCTCAACAGGTCGGGGCAGAAGGCCGCCCACCAAGAGCTGGTGTCTGTTGGAGGTTTCTTCCGTTAAAGGGAGTTTTTCTTCCCCACTGTTGCCAAGTGCTTGCTCATTGGGTTTTCCCTCTGTAATAATAGTGATAACAGTAAGGTCTAGACCTTACTTTGTAAAGTGTCCTGAGATTACTTTTGTTGTGATTTGGCACTATACAAATAAAATTTGATTTGATTTGAAAGTGGTGAACCATGCCTCATCCTTGCTTGTGAATGGCCGAGCCTTTTGGGATGCTCCTTTTAAACTCAATCATGACACTCACCTGTTTCCAGTGAACTTGTTCACCTTTGGAATGTTCCAAACAGGCAGTTTTTGAGCATTATTCAACTTTCCCAGTCTTTTGTTGCCCCTGTCCCAGCTCTTTTCGAATGTGTTGCAGGCATCAAATTTAAAATGAGTGAATATTTGTGTTGTATCCGGTACTTTTTACCATACGGACTCTGAGAGACGAGGCAGTCCAAGTAACTACAAAACAGTGCTGATTTATTCCATGAACACAGATAAAAATTAACATTACACGCTCAGGCAAACTGCACCCAGGCAGATGAAAGACCCCAAACCCAACAGGCCTGTACATTATATCTGTTTTGGGCTAACCCCATTCTACACAGGGACGTCAAACCATGACGTCTCTGGTGCCAGCTTAGCAGCTGGCCATAGCAATAGTCAAAACATGAAGAAAATCAATGTGTGTGTGTGTGTGTGTGTGTTGATTAAGTAGTGTGTATCTAAAAACATTCTGACAGGACATTCAGTGATATGTCCTGACATTAGGCATAAGAAGATATTATGATTATGATTAAACACGTCATACAGTAATCAACTCTCTATCTAGTTATCCTTGACCATAACCTAGAGTAACTCATGAAAATGAGTAAGCATTTAACAGCCTGAGCTAGACATCCTGTCTACACTAAAAACATTTCTAATACAACAAGTACCTAACCAATATCTAAAAATACCTAACTTTTGCAAAAAACAACGTTTATCAATTTGAACATTAAATATCCTGACTTTGTGGTGTTTTCAATTAAATATGGGTCAAAAGTATTTGCAAGTCATTGTAATGTTTTTATTTATGTATTACACAATGTCCCAGCTTCAGTGTCCCAACTTCTTTGAAATTGGGGTTTGTACTACTTTGTATCTGTACGTTAACACAGTTTGTGTAACCAATTTAGATTTCCCTCTTTGACTATAGAGGTTTAGAGAAGGAGGAAGCTTCTTAGAGGTGTGGGTCTGCACCTGAACTTTAAATTCAAATCTTCCAATTGCAGATGTCAGAAAAGGTGCAGTACTGGTTGCGAGGTGCAATTTGTCATGAGAAACAAAGGCATACATTAAATGTAAGAAATGTTAAGTTACACAAACTATAGAGCTGCAACAATCATTTCTAATTCTGCGGTCATTTTTCCTTTGCCTGTTCTTCTAATTTTCACTTATGAAGATGATGACCCCATTCTTAATCTCACCAACAAAGCTCTAATTTAATGATTACTACCGCAACCAGGTGGAAAGCATCTTCAGAGAGCTCAACAAAAGACTAATGTGAATTTCTGAACAAATCAGAGATGGTGGTGCAGTGATTCAGATGTGAGGTTCCAAAATGTAGTGGAAAGCCTTTTCTAGAAACACCACGGGTAGAACAATTGCAGATGAAACACCTCCCAAGGCAATTATTTCATTAGTATAAGCTATTATTTCTGTGTAGCTTCTTCCTGTTCTTTCAAACCAGGAACTCTCAATGAGACGAAAGAGACTGCTTTAGATTTTATAAAAAATAACCGTGCTGGTTTATTCAGAGGATCACAGGTAAAATTCACAGGACACGTCCAGAGCTCTCTCACCCCTCTACCTGCGCGCAGGCAGCAGAAAGCTGAGCCAGTCTGGACCCAACAACCTATATAATATTAATCATTTTTGGGCTAGCCCATGCTACAAGGGGCGTCAAACCGTGACGCCACCCGATAAGCAAGCTTTGCAGCTGCTCTATCGTTTAGCCAAAACATGAGGAAAAGTCAAGGTGCGTGACTGTTGTTTTCGTGGTGTGTATCTAAACAATTGGACATAACCTTACACATTAAGACAAATATTAAGACTAGCATTACAGTTGACCCTAAAAGCTCTTTTCCTGTAACCTTGGCGTGCCTGCAATCCCTGCAGGCTGAATAGTTACAGCAAGCTAGTCACCCTGTCTGCACTAAACATTCCTAGACAACAAATCTCTATCCACATCTATCTAACTAAGAAATAACCTAACAGAACATTAATTCACATTTACTCCATTCATTTGTTGTTGTGCTACCAAATGAGTTGCATTCCAGTAACACAAAGGTTCATTTCAGACCCATACGTTGGAGCAGCCTCTCTATAAGAACAACAATACCTTTTCTAATGGAAATATTAAGCTTTTTTACTTGATGCTGCATGGCCCAGTTCTATGTATGCATGATTGTATAAATACAGTGCCTTGCGAAAGTATTCGGCCCCCTTGAACTTTGCGACCTTTTGCCACATTTCAGGCTTCAAACATAAAGATATAAAACTGTAATTTTTTGTGAAGAATCAACAACAAGTGGGACACAATCATGAAGTAGAACGAAATTTATTGGATATTTCAAACGTTTTTAACAAATAAAAAACTGAAAAACTGGGCGTGCAAAATTATTCAGCCCCTTTACTTTCAGTGCAGCAAACTCTCTCCAGAAGTTCAGT
>NW_018128007.1:77621-89416 GCF_001952655.1 Monopterus albus | reverse complement strand
CCAATCGAGAATCTGTGGAAAGAACTGAAAACTGCTGTTCACAAATGCTCTCCATCCAACCTCACTGAGCTCGAGCTGTTTTGCAAGGAGGCATGGGCAAAAATTTCAGTCTCTCGATGTGCAAAACTGATAGAGACATACCCCAAGCGATTTACAGCTGTAATCGCAGCAAAAGGTGGCGCTACAACGTATTAACTTAAGGGGGTTGAATAATTTTGCACGCCCAATTTTTCAGTTTTTTATTTGTTAAAAAAGTTTGAAATATCCAATAAATTTCGTTCCACTTCATGATTGTGTCCCACTTGTTGTTGATTCTTCACAAAAAATTACAGTTTTATATCTTTATGTTTGAAGCCTGAAATGTGGCAAAAGGTCGCAAAGTTCAAGGGGGCCGAATACTTTCGCAAGGCACTGTATATGCTATGTCACATTTACAAATTAGAAAAAAAACTGACTGCACAAATTTTAGGAAGGTCAGTAACAAAATGCCATTGTCTCATTTGTCAAATTGGACCTCTGGAATGATTTTGGTATTATGCTTTACCATATTACACACTACTTATTTCTGCAAAAACATGTTATTTCTTATTTCCATTAGGATAGATACTGTTGTCCTGACACAGGTCTGAATGTAGAATGCAGCTAATTTGGTACATATGTAGTACAGTTGAAGTAAATGTGAATTAACATTCCTTAATTGATGACATAGTAAGTCTGAACTAATCACAGAAAGTCACAGTGGCATGATCATTTGTGAATGGTGAGTAGCAGGAACTAAATAAATATTGCAGTAATTTATGCATTAAATCATCATGAGTGATGCATTAGTTAAACATTACTTAAGCATGCAATGTGTACCCTTACTATAAAGTGTTATCATTGAGCCTTAAGTGAAGAAGCAAAGGATTCATTGGAATTTAAAGGCAACAGCCTTCAGTAAACTGCAGAGTCACATGTGAGAAAGTGTAAGCATTGTGAAGGGATGCTGGGAAGGATTTTTAAAATGTTGCTGTGTGGTAGCATTTGTAATTTAAAAGGTGATGGGTGTTAACACTGTACCTCTCTCTCTCGCTCTCTCTTTCAGATGTTCAGCATATTAAACGACGGGATATTATTTTGAAGAGGGAGCTTGGAGAGGGAGCCTTCGGCAAAGTCTTCCTGGCTGAATGCTACAACCTGAGCCCCACCAAAGACAAGATGCTGGTAGCTGTAAAGGTAAGAGCCCTACAACTAGAGTTCCATCAGAATGAATAACAAAGCCTGAGAATAATTCTCCTAAGAATGTGAGTAAGGGCCCAGTGATCTATAGAGCACCACAAGATGAAATGATGGGTGTCGGCCCACATGTGAGAGTTCAAAGACAGGTAACGACTCTCACTGATACCAGACCCTAACGCCTGGGACATTGTCGGCCACCAAAGGACTGGAACTCCAAGGACTTACTTGTTAGAAGACTGTCGAAGGACTGAAACACCACCCAGTGGAATAAATACCTCCTGCTCACCACCAGTCAGACAGAACTGATGAAGCCTCTTGGGTGAGAGGTGAAATGTCTTTTACCTAAAATTACATCCAGATGCCTTCTGCTAAGTTTTTTTCAGCATACTGCAACCTGGATGACTGACTATTTGCATGGAAAAGATGGAATGATCAGTGTCTGCTGCCCTGTAAAAGCTATTTTTGTGTAAGCTTCTTCCGGCTCTTTGTAACCAGGGACTCACAGAGACGAAGCAGACCACTTGGATTATATAAAAAATAACCGTGCTGGTTTATTCAAAGAATCACAGGTAAAATTAACATTACACGTCCAGATCTCTTCCACCTCCAACCTGCACGCAGGCAGACGAAGTATGAAGGACCCTGAACCATAATGCCTATACAATATTATCACTTGGTTGGGCTAGCCCATTCTACCCAGCAACGTCAAACCGTGACGTCACCTGATATGCCAGCTTTGCAGCTGACCATAACAATAGTCAAAACATGAAGAAAATTAAAGTGTGTGGCTGTTGATTAGTGGTGTGTATCTAAGAACATTTTGACATGACATCTAGTGACATGTCATGACATTACACATAAGAAATCATTATGATTACAATTACGGTTACACATCTCATAATAATATCAATCACCTCCTGCCTGCAAACTTTTCTATCTAGTTGTCCTTGGCCCATATGCAGCCTGCAAAAAACTCATGAGAATGACTAAGCATTTAACAGCCTGAGCTAGACATCCTGGCTCCACTAAACATTCCTAATACAACAAATATCTAATCAATATCTATCTGACTAGGAAATTACCTAACACCTGGATACAGTTTTTTTTATAGGTGGTGGAGATCCTTTGGAAGAGCCTCAAAAGAGTTGAAAGTAATATCCAGTTTAGAGGCTGAATTGAGAATAGACTATACAGTATTAAGACAACACCACCAAACAACTTGTTTAGTCACCCAAGCAAAATGGGCACTGGTAAAATCAGGCAGGGCAGCTTCATTTAATTGTAAGAAACCACTTAGTTTGAGCCAAGTTTCAAATATACCAATCATATCCAGATTATGCCAGTGAATCAAATCATTCAGTAAGGATATGATAATCAGTGATCTGATATATATATTAGACCAAACTGAACATTTTGTTGAGGCAGGACCTCTTGGCAACAGGACAGTCTGCAGATGATGTATCTAGTATTTCTAGTTTTAAAAAAAATGGTGGCCTGCGAACCGAGCAATATGGAGATACAGCTGTGATTCTCTGGGAGTTTCGTAGAATTTTATCAGGTGTTTTGCGATGCGTGTGACCACCACTGCTGGGGATATTAATTAGTTCTTTGAGATTAACATATTTAAGCAACTTGTGCATTATAAGGTGGGGTACGGAGGCGGTCACAATGTAATTATCTGATCATCGTGATAAACTGTGGTTTCCCTTGCTGGGCTTATTAAGTATGGTAGTGGACTCCAAAATCACACTATCAATAAATCTAGCTGGCTATATAGTCACCTGAGCCCTGCCAAGTGTTAAGGTAGCCCCCCTCACCAGGAGGGTGAGGGAGGACTGGGGTAGGACTCAAAATAGCTGACCCAGGTGCTAGTACAAAAAAAAGGTGGTTTATTGGAATAAATACAAACAAAGTGACAACATAACAGGGTCCATAATACTTACAACCAGGAAAGGGCAGTGATAACTAAGGAGACCAGGACGAACAGGTAAACACACAAACTAACGGCAGGAAACAGGGTAAGTATTGTCCATAACATATAGCAATGCTCCGGAGACGAATAAAAAATATGTAGTGTAGTGGGAATTAGCGTAGCTCGTAGGTATTGTGGTAGAGTCAAGCCAAAACGCACAGTGTCTGTCAGCGTAGCATTCTACCAAAATATGTAGTGTAGTGGGAATTAGCGTAGCGCGTAGGAGCCAACAGGATAGAGAGAGCAGAGGAGAGAAAGACGGAGGAGAGGCAGCGGCCGCCGAGCGGCCCTGACACCAAGACTAAATCCCTAGTGTCAAACCCAACTGAAACTCCTGTCTACATTCCTGGATAAATTACTGGCTCCTACTTCACTAGGAGTATGACTAATTAAAATAATTAATTTGAACACAATTGATGTATATTGTGGAAAAAGATCCCTTTATTATTTTGAGTTGCATGAATTCCACTGGAATCAATGTGACTTACTCTATCCAGTTGGATCTCAGATGTCAGTCTGAGGACAAACACCCAAAAAAACCGAACAGATTTAATAGATATGATATACTCTTACTAAACTGTAAGCCTGTAAATAATAGGAGGCAATATCAGGCAAATGCATCCAAGGGTTCATAAGTTTAATTAGCTACTTGCTTATTTCTGAGACTTTCTTTCAAGTGGTTGTGAAGCATTAAATGTTACATAAATAAAGCATTTTTAATTACTTGAATTACTTTTAAATGACAGAAATTCTCCAATTGTACTTCCTAATGTCATTTTGAATATAATATGTCTGCAGCTTTCTTTTTGCAACACTGTGTTAGTACTGTGTAAATAATTTATATAAGACAGGGCAGCTCACATCAGCTAAATATCTCTCAACTTTAACAATAGCTGAAATGAAGGGAAACAAAAGTTCTGGGAAGGAAAGAGAAGTTGTAAGATTTGATTCTCATAAGCTCTAGTTACTTTATAAGCTTTAGTTACTTTTTATAAATTTAGTTTCCTTTAGTTACTTTTCAGTTCATTTTCTTTTAGTTACTTTTCATACCTTTATTTTCCTTGCTTATACATATTAAAACTGTATTGATGACTGCTGTATTCTATTGAGTGAAACTTTGGAACTGTATAGTGCAAATTCTGTAGACACAGGATGTCTGTATCTTCAAGTAACCAGACGGCTTATTTTACATTTTAACAAAGACCTGTTGGCCTGTTTTGCACCTTCACCTAGACCTGCTTAGCATATTCCAAGTTCTGCTTTGTCATGGGGTATCCTGCAGAAACAGGGGACCTACAACCTGAGATGACCACCTGGCCCGTTTAGCATACTCACTAGGTCCTGCAATAGCATCACACACACAGGGGGCCTGCAACCCAGACCACCCATTGTTCAATGTTCATTGATCAAGCTGCTGCCTGAGAAACACACACATACACACCTGGTTTAGATCACATTTCAACAAGCAAATGCAGGCAGGGGTTGACTTGCTCACACCAAATGGCCAATAGGATTACGAAGTGTGAAATGTTGTAATGAAAAAAAAACATAACTCATGGCTCAGAGAACGGTTTTCCTGCGGGAGCTCTGTCTCTCTCACCCCAGCGCTGTAAGAATTCACCTGTGCCTAGACTTTGAGTAAACTTCCTGTTGATTTTATACAGTCCTCTCCTGTCTTCACTTCTCACGCTTTCAATGAAAGAATTTGGGTATAATCTAACAAAGTTAAGTGAGATAAACTGTATAAGTATTTCTATATTTATAAGTACTTTATTTTTATTTTCCTAATGCACATTCCTTTTTATTGTTTGCACATTCTTTTTCTTTTTTTATGTTCTTTGTTTTATCTTGTTTACTTGTGTACTTGCTTTCAAAAGAACATTGTACACACACATTGAGACCCATTGTATCAGAGTCAAATTCCTCATGTGTCCAACATACCTGGCCAGTAAAGCTGATTCAGATTCTGATAAATATGGTAACCATGGCAGCAGTATTGCTTTTAAAGGTATTAACAGTAATTGGAGTGTTTCAACTCATTACTGTCATTCATTGAAGAATATGTTTGCTCCTCTGCCAGTGTTCATCATTTCTGTATTGTGAATGGATGTTGTGTTCCTGAGTTGCAAAAAATTCACTCTGCTCTGACCCCCGAGAAGCCCTTTTCTGTTTTGAAAGAAAGCAGAACATACTGTTGTGTTAAGAAGAAGAAACGAGGAGGATAATGAAAGAGAAAAATTAATGGTGTGTAACAACACAAGTGGAGGGAAACAAGAGAAAATCTTGGAAAATAAGGGAGGAGAATATATTTGTGTTTATTGTATGTATACATTCACAAATGCACACATACTGTTGGTTAGAACTGCAGTTATCCCTCTACTGCTGGCAATCTGCACTCTGTCCATTTAGTACTTACACTTGAGCCATTATATTCTGCATACTGCCATTAGGAGTTCAACACCCTGCTTAAGACATTTAAAACATGTGAACAGTGTAGTGAAAAGCATCGTAGTTAGCCATGCACATTTGCTTTTGATGTTATGGAAAAGTATGTGAAACATAATCTTGTCTTGTTCTCAAGCTGTGTTATCTGAAAAAGCAAGCTTTTTTTGGTTTCAATGCAGTGTGAACACTCCACTCACATTCACACAGTTTCTCACTAACACCTAGAAGTTGCCCACTACACCTCCACTGTGAACTAATAGCTAATACACTCCTCTACCAAAGCTGTTGGGGGCTAATTGCAGTGCCCAGAGACACCCCAGCAATGGTAATGAAGGAAGGATCATAGCTGCTTGTTTATAGCCTGCTTCTCTAATGTTTAGCTACCCATATTCCTCGTTCAATCCTGAGTACATATCACAGGAGCGCAGTATTTCAGCAGAGTAAAAATACTAATTGTGCTTGGGATGAGAGGAGCTGGTCTGATTGGACACGACTAAAGCTGCACACAAAACTGTACTGCAGCTGTGGTCACAAAAACTGCAAACCATTGTTGAACATGCACATATGCTCATGTATGTTCAATCATCTTAGTAAAGCTCAAACACAAGAAAAAAATATAAAAAACAAACCCTTGGATAAAGTGAAACATGACATGGCACATTTGATTCTCGCTTATGTTTACCTTTGTCAGTTGTATTAAAATCTGGCTGATCACTGGCACCCTATATGGCCTATTACAGCTGGATGCCAAAAGAAAGAAGATGATTTAAAAATCTTAAGTTGCAGTAAAAAAGTGACATGTTTGGAATCATTCAATTAAGCTTAAATTCAGTTTAATAATTGACAGTCGACCTTGTTGGTGTCAAGATACTATGATTTAAAAATGCTTCCAAAGCATATGAAGCAAATATTACAATTAAACAACTAGTTACACTTTATTATAGTGAGTAATATACATGTATAGTGGTTTTTCCTCTTTGTTTAAATTGGCTTTAATATAACATCAACAGTGCCAGCAACCTCGTGGCTCCTCTCAGGCTGCCTTTTCTTCTTTTCTCTTTGCTCTGTTGTTTTCCTTTGGCTGACACTAAATTGCAGCTATTACTACTACAAAAATAAACCTGTGTACTTTTTTTACTGCTTATGCTGTTTGCTACAGTAAATTACAGTGGTGTTGCAAAACTGAAGAGAAACTGAATATAAGAACAGGCCAAATAAAGGAGAAACGGCTGTTTCCATGCCTACTGTATGGGCACCACTGCTGGACAGACTCAGTACAGGAGGGAGGACTGTTACCATGGCTACCAAAGTGCAATCCTTGACCCAGTCATGATTTGGTCATGTAAACTCTTGTCTCTCTCTCCAGACTCTGAAGGATCCCACTCTTGCAGCCAGAAAGGACTTCCAGCGTGAGGCTGAGCTGCTGACCAACCTCCAGCATGAGCACATAGTGAAGTTCTATGGAGTCTGTGTGGATGGAGACCCTCTCATCATGGTCTTTGAATACATGAAGCACGGAGATCTCAACAAGTTTCTCAGGTGAGTATGGTGTGTGTGAGTGATGACAATGGCAACCTTTCCTCACTAGAGGCTTTGGACTTCTAGTACCCATATCGGGGCTACAGGAATTAAAAGGCAAAGGAGCAATTCCTTTAGCCCCTCACAAAGACTCACACGACACGTTTGTCCAAATATTATGTGGCATCACATTAGCAAGACAAACTAGAGAAATGCATTTCCCGTCGAAAATGCATGTGGATGCTATGTGCTGAAGGAGAGGAGTTATGTTGGGGCATGTCTCAATTGCGCTGCATTTTATGAAACACCAGATGGCACTCCAAGACTGTCATTGACTCAGCACTTTGAGCTCCCATTGACTTGTATTGCAAAATATAAAGCTGAATAGATTAAATTAAAAAGTATAAATGTTATGAAAATTGAGTACAAGCAGGGATGTCCTTGAAGAGTTGAACAGATCAAGACCTCAATGGCCTGTATAGCCAAAAGTATGCTGGACAACTTTTCAGAATAAAGCAAAATATTTTAAAAGTGTGATGTTTTGAAAAATTGTTAATAGAAGCATGAATGTCCTTGAAGAGCGGAACATTTTGATAACTGAAAGTAAGCTGAAGTAGAATTTTCCCATTCATTTGAATGGGGCAAAACTTTCAAAATAAAGCTAAATATTTCAAAAGTATGAAGTTTAGAAAAGTTTTGAAAAGAAGCATATATGTCCTTGAGGCGCTGAAATAGCTGAAAGTATGCTGAAGTAGAATTTGCCCATTCATTGGAATGGAGCAAGATTTTCAGAATAAAGCTAAATATTTCAAAAGTATGAAGTTTAGAAAAGTTTTGAAAAGAAGCATATATGTCCTTGAGGCGCTGAAATAGCTGAAAGTATGCTGAAGTAGAATTTGCCCATTCATTGGAATGGAGCAAGATTTTCAGAATAAAGCTAAATATTTCAAAAGTATGAAGTTTAGAAAAGTTTTGAAAAGAAGCATATATGTCCTTGAGGCGCTGAAATAGCTGAAAGTATGCTGAAGTAGAATTTGCCCATTCATTGGAATGGAGCAAGATTTTCAGAATAAAGCTAAATATTTCAAAAGTATGGAGTTTAGAAAACTTCTGAATAGAAGCATGAATGTCCTTGAAGAGCTGAACATTTTGCTACCTGAAAGTATGCTGAAGTAGAATTTTCCCATTCATTTGAATGGGGCAAAACTTTCAAAATAAAGCTATATAATTCAAAGGTATAAGGTTTAGAAAAATCCTGAAGAGAAGCATGAATGTCCTTAAAGCACTGAACATTTTGATATCTGAAATTATGCTGAAGTAGAATTTCCCCCATTCATTTGAATGGAGCAAGATTTTCAAAATAAAGCTAAATATTTTGAAGGTATGAAGTTTTGAAAAATTATGAATAGAAGCATGAATGTCCCTGAAGAGCTGAACATTTTAATAGCTGAAAGTATGCAGAAGTAAAAAAATTTCCCCATTCATTTGAATGGGGCAAGATTTTCAAAATAAAGCTGAATATTTTAAAAAGTATGAAGTTTTGAAAAATTCTGAATGGGAGCATGAATGTCCTTGAAGAGCTGAATAATAAAGAAGAGAATAACATAGTATGGATGCCTTTCAGCATCCGTACAATAATAATAAATAAGAGGAAAACATAGTGTGGATGCTGTAGCATCCACACAATAATATAGAACAGGATAACATAGTGTGGATGCTTTTCAGCATCCATACAATCAAGAAGAGGACAACAAGAGTGTGGATGCTACAGGCTCCATACAATAAAGAACAGAAGAGCATAGTGGCTGCTTTACAGCATCCACACAATGATACAAATTGAGCAACTGTGGTTCAGTGGGTAGAGCGGTCATCTCCCAACTGGAGGGTTGGAGGTTCGAGTCACTGTGCCTGCAGTCCACGTGTCGCCGCAGATGGCTGCCTCGGTTCTGTACCAGAAACAAATTCCTTGTGTGTAACATACTTGGCCAAATAAAGGTGATTATCCTTAGCCTTCAATTCAGTATAAAATATATTATTTAGATGTTTGTGCAGTACATGCTATCTACTTACAACTTACACTGATAAGCATTTCCTGCAAGTGGTGTTTTTTTCTGTTAGCAGAGACTTGAAACATACCTCAGCATTACTAAAGCATCACAATTAAACACAGGTGAATGGTTTAAAAACATGTTAGAAATTTTGTTATACTGTGCTGTTTTTCAAAAATATGCTCCTGCCATTGGAACAATTTGAGCTACACATCGGCACAAAAACACACTATCATATCATTTTGAAGCAGAGCAAACCAGCTTCAATACACTGGATGAACTTGGGCTTGGACATGGGATGAACCATCCTGATTCTGTCACTAACTTCATGGTGGACAGTATAACTGAGGTGTTCACTCCTCCCAACTAAAATGTTTTGGTCATCTATCCTGTTAACTGATCTAAACATAAGCAGTGTCCACCTCCACCATGGAGGGTCACAGGATAAAACATTTACAAGTGAAATTATAAGTGAGTTGCAGATGTCTATTTTGGCAGAGGAAGCACTAAATGCTAAAGTGGTGTATTACCCAAATATTGCTCTTTAAAATTTGCAATAATTTGGCACCGATTGAAAGAAATAAAATATGGCTACCTGCATTGAAAAGTAATTTTTACTGCCAGAAGGTGTGAGCAAATAAAGTTCTTTCTCTGTCTTGAAAATTGGAAAACCACTGGTATGATCCAAGAATTTATGGGGTTAGTTGAATTCCAAATATTTTTTGAACTAGGCCTTCCATAATTGTCATCTACTTGTGCTCTTTTCCTCTGAGTACACAGACAGATAACGTAGAAATAATACTACACTGGATTTTTATTTATTTACAAAACATGGAAAATAGTTAAGCGGGACCGTCACATAAGTTGCAGCAAATGTGGTGCTAAGAAACAGCACGTAGCAGGGCTCTGATGTCTGCATGCTAGCCATCCATGGGACTTTGTATTTACACTTGCTGCTGTGTTTATGTGTTGCCTTGATTGTACTGCATTATGATTGGATGTTGGTAAATAAATTAGTTTGTGTGGCAGCTGCAGCTTAGGGAATAGAGCAGGTTGTCCCGTAACAGTAGGGCTGGCAGTTTGCTCCCAGGCTTCTCAAGTGTCCTTCTTTAGCTGATTTCCCAGCAGGCCCCAGTGGGCAGACTGCGTTACTTCCAGTGGTATAGTTCATGTTCACATAGTTATTATGTTCTATTCCTTTTTTGTGGTGTGTGTTGCAGCAGTACATCTGTTTATTTTTTTATTTATTTCATCTTGTACCACACTTGATTAGTCTTGTTTTTACCTTCCACCCTATGTTTGATTGCTGTTGCAATCCATGCCCTGCCTCTTGTTACGTTATTATGTTAATCTCCAAGGTGCATGGTGCTTTCTGTGGCCTTGCCAAAATAAAAGATGGTGCTAAAGATAGAGCAACTCTGTCATAGCTTCCTACCAACCCAGTGCTCACCACAATATACTGTATAAATATAAACTATGTAGATGTATTGTCAGATAGACATCTACTGTAGTGGAATTGTTTCCCATATAGAGTATAATCCATTAATTTAAATTCAAAAGTTATTAGAAAATGGTCAGATGGAAGAGGGTTTTTAATAGTCCACATTTGATTGTCCTGTTACTTTCTACTATAAGAGAATTTTAATTAGGTTCTTATGAATAACTCCTTTTGAGTTGATTTTTGATTTATATAATTTAGGTGGGCGGGGGGCAGACACAGTCTGTATGGGGTACTGGGAGTGTTGGGTGGGTAGCAGCTGCAAGGAGACAGCAGAGAGGCGTGTAAGACTGCGACCCTGCGTCCTGGACTCGACTCTGGGTTGTCATAATTTAGGTTGTAAAACAAACTTGTCCAGATTTCTAGATTTCAGAGTTAAGTCTAAACCACGGCTTCTCCCCAACAGTTTTGGACCAATTAGATAGTAGCACCTTTTCATACAAATATTGTTAACCACTAAGTTGAGGACAGTCTTTTCTGTTTATCCTAAACAGTGAAGATCCATGTGCACATGATAATTTTGATACGTTAATGCATAATAAATTTCACACTGTGAAATATATATCCTCTTATTAGTCTTCTCTTTTCAATATAAAATGAACACGCCTCACACTACTAATCAGACCAGGTTTTCCCCAAAATGTTTTCCAGTTATCTATGAAGCCCACGTTATTTTCTGGGCACCACCTAGACAGCCAGCGGTTGAATGACGACATGCGGCTAAACATGTCATCACTGGTCACATTGGGTAGAGGTCCAGAGAAAACTACAGAGTCCGACATTGTTTTAGCAAAGTTACACACAGACTCAACATTAATTTTAGTGACCTCCGACTGGCAGAGTCGAGAGTCATTAGTGTGAATAACAACCGTACTGTATTTACGCTTATCCTTAGTCAGCAGCTTCAAATAGGATTCAACGTCACCCAATCTGGCCCCAGGAATACATTTGGCTATGGCCACTGGTGTCTCTAACTTCACGTTTCTGACTATGGAGTCTCCAATTACCAGAGTTGTTTTCTCAACGGGTGTGTCGCTGAGTGGGGAAAATCGATTTGAAACGTGAACAGGCAGGTGATGCTCCGTGGACATTCGTT
>NW_018128007.1:69661-76584 GCF_001952655.1 Monopterus albus | reverse complement strand
ACCTCATTCAAATTGTAAGACATATAAGCAAGGAGAATGACTGTATTAGAAAATAACCAGGGCTCAGTAATGCACAATAATCAATACAGCTGTAATCAGGTAAGATAAAGTTATGAAAGGTAACTAAAGGGAACTAAAGGCATGAGAAGTAACTAAAGCTGATAAAGTAACTAGAGTCTATAAGACTCAAATCTTACAATCTGACATTTATTACAAGTACCGTTATCGCCAAAGGAGGCAGAGGAATAACTGAACATGCGACACTCCGAGCAAGAGAAAGGAGGAGAGGAACAGGGGGAAGCCATTGCTCTAAATTAAGCTACAATCTTAGCTGGCTTCTAAGCTAGCCAACCAAAAGTAGCAGATTAAATCTGGTAATTAGCAAGAGCTTTTGCAACACCAGTGCTTAAGTGGTGCAAGCGTATTTTGTTACTCAAAAATTCAGATGAACTTAGAAACTGTAAGTTTAATTCCTAAACAATCTGGGAGCAAGCACAAACACGGTTCAGGCGCCAAAAACAGGAAATGAGTACAGTTACCGCAGAAGCAGGAAACAGCAGTCCGTCAAAGGTTTTCAAGTGTAAGTCCGTGTGTGTGTGTGTCCTTGCATGGGACAGGGATTCAGTGAGTCTCTGTACCTCAGATGCAAATTTCAGCTCAATAATTGTATTTCCATTAAAGTGCTAGCATCAATTCATTCAGCACACATCTACTTTAGCCACCACATGTTGCCCTCCAAACTTCTATTTAAAAAAAAGAAAAAGAAAACTAGCTAGGGTTGCTACTCTTCAAGGCTAACCGGGAAAGTCATTATGCTAACGTTAGCTGTATCACTGTGATATTTAATGAATATGGTTTGGTCCAATATGCTAGACTTTGTGCCGGGATGTCTTGAGGTGTCACAGATGCAGCATCGGTTGCTGTTTACTATGACACTTGAGATAAAACAATAGATTGATGTTTCTGGCACCATTTGTTAGTTCTGATGCCCTACCATCATATCAGGCTTTTATTGGGCTTAAATCATGAACTGGGTATTAGAGACTTACCATTCAGGAAAGCTGAAAAGACACACACTTCAGTCACACATGCACAGAGACACCGTGACTACTGACTTGCATTTGCATTTAACATAATCACAGCTCTCCTTCCTACTCTCATTCTGTCTGTCTGTCGACCATCTCACTGTCTTTAAAAACACTACTAGTGGTATTTAAACATAATGGTCACCATTGTGTGGTGTACATCACATATACCCAGGCTATAAACCACTCTGTGACTGGAAGAGAACAGTGAAACAACGCATTGTCCCACACAGTTATAAAACATTCTGGATTCATCCTCACCTACCCCCTTCCCTCACCTGGTAAAAGTCTTTCACAGAGGTCATCAAGGAATTCCAATAGGTGCTTAGTGATGGGTGCCCCAGTGAAGAGTTACACATTTGTTAAATTTTATTTTATTTCATTTTTTTATTTAATACTGAATTATTTATATAAGTGCATGACAGTGATATACACATTTAATAAGGATCCCTTTTTTGATTTTTGAAGAGTTGTGAGCAACATACTATGTGTGGGACATTTTACTGTGGGAAAAAGTGTTAAAACGCGACACACAATAGTAAATCTACTACAAAATTTAAACGCCAAGCCTTTATGAAATTAGCAAAGACATATAAGTAGCAATGCAAATGAAACAACAAATCTGAGAGTATAAATTCATTCACGATTCATATTTGAGCTGTTATTCTTGAAACCTGAGCAAATTCAATTCACAAAAGAAGGCTGTGAGATACAGCTTGTTAGAATCTAACCTCTTTGTCAGAAATTAACCCAATTCTTTTGTTGGAAGCACGAGAAGTGACGACAGGAGAGGACTGTTTAAAATCAACGGAGAGTTTACTGCATGTTTGATCACAGGTAGGCCTTACAGTGCTGGGATCAGAGAGATAGCGCTCCCGCAGGAGTTCCATCCACTGACCCCCGAGTCATGATTTCACAATACATTTATGCATTTTGGGCTGGGTCCGCCCCAAACAAAGATCTCGCGAAACCAGGTGTGTAAGTGTTGTCATGTGACTTTCTAGGCGGCAACCAAACAATGGGTTTTCTGTGCCGCAGACCCCCCATCTGTGTAATCCCATTACATAACAAAGCAGGACCTTCTGCGTGCAGACACTGAGTGTACACAGAAGTTAAAGTGATCAGTTTATACTTCAGTATCACCTGACTCCCATCAGCACAAATGGAATTAAATGTATTAAAGTAATGAAGGCTCAGTAATTCTGGTCAATCATCAGTACAGTTTTACCATGTGTAAGCAAGGAAGGTAAACATATGAAAAGTACCTGAAAGACAATGATGAACAGAAAAGTAACTAAAGATTATAAAGTAACTAGGGCCTATAAGAATCAAGTCTTGCACTATTCTCCATTTAATGTAAACCGGAGCCTCTTTGTCTAGGTGTGTGTGTGTGTGTGTGTGTGTGTGTGTGTGTGTGTGTGTGTGTGTGTGAGACAATAAGCTGACGTATCACCTCATTCAAATTGTAAGACATATAAGCAAGGAGAATGACTGTGTTAGAAAATAACCAGGCCTCAGTAATGCACAATAATCAATACAGCTGTAATCAGGTAAGATAAAGTTATGAAAGGTAACTAAAGGCATGAGAGGTAACTAAAACTGATAAAGTAACTAGAGTCTATAAGACTCAAATCTTACAAGCTGAAAATAAACATAAAATGAAATAGTGTGAGGTGTGGTTAAACCATGAATATGAAATCGATGTCTTCAACAATGACCAGTGCTCCATCTGATGCAATTGCAGGAAACCTTTTTCCAACTAGTGTTCATGTCAACAGTCTGTACTCCAATCAAAAACAGAACTGTTTTTACATACTGTACCTCCGGTTTTTACCTTGATGTCCCACTTTAAAGCCAAGCTTTGTTTTCAGTTCAGAGTTAGCTGCAGAGACTTAATCACTTGAAATAGGTTAGTTACAGTGAATATAAAGCCGTATGCACTGTTTAACAGTTGAGTTAGCATCACAAGTTGCAAAAATGTCAAGTTACATTTCATTGACTGATGGCAAGGCTGTCTCATTCTCTGATGTGAGAGATTTCCTGAGCTTTGAAAGGCTTTATTCCATTATAAAGCCTCGTCCGGTTCTTTCAAACCAGGAACTCCGAGGGACGACTCAGACCACTTGAGTATATAAAAAATATAACCGTGCTGGTTTATTCAAAGAGTCACAGGCAAGAATTCACACTTCCAGTCCAGAGATCTTCCAACCCCCAGCCTGCCAAAAGCAGCCCGGAAGCAGAAAGACCCCGAACCAAGCATTGCTATACAATATTAATCCTTTCTGGGCTGTCGAACCGTGACGTCACCCGATAAGCAAGCCTTGCAGCTGCTATAACGTTTAGCCAAAACATGAGGAAAAGTCAAGGTGCGTGACTGTTGTTTTCGTGGTGTGTATCTAAAACAATTGGACATAACCTTACACATTAAGACAAATATTAAGACTAGCATTACAGTTGACACTAACAGCAGTTTTCCTGTAACCTTGACGTGCCTGCAGTCTGCACTGCAGGCTGAATAGCTAACAGCCTAAGCTAGTCACCCTGTCTGCACTAAACATTCCTAGACAACAAATCTCTGAATATCTATCTAACTAAAAAATAACCTAACAGCTTCTAACTCACTTTATAACTTCCTCCTCAGAGCCCATGGGCCAGATGCCATGATCCTGGTGGATGGGCTACCTCTGCAGACCAATGGGGAGCTGGGTCTGTCCCAGATGCTTCACATAGCGAGTCAGATTGCAGCTGGGATGATCTACTTGGCGTCACAGCACTTTGTGCACCGTGATCTGGCGACCCGGAACTGTCTGGTGGGAAATGGGCTTCTGGTGAAAATAGGAGACTTTGGCATGTCCAGAGACATTTACAGCACAGACTATTACAGGGTAAGAACATGTCTGCTTGTTCCATGCACTGCACATAAATGAACACATTTACACTGGTGGTGGGCAGAGATGTAACTGTGGAGGCTCTTCAGTCTCAAAATAATAACACACTGAAAACTGGACATGGCAAAAATTACTTCAATGTATGGTTTTTAATCTCCACAGTCTGGATATAAAGGTGCACTGTAATAACTGAACTTTGCCAGCTACTAGGAGATTATATATGTGTATATTATGCCATCCCTGGTAGGCGCAGCACTCTCTTTGGTACAGTGCCGGGTTTGAATTAGGGTTGCGTCAGGAAGAGCATCCGGCATAAAACACGTGCCAAATGTCAACATGCAAGTCGTCAGTGTGATGATTTGCTGTGGTGACCCCTAAATGGGAAAAGCCGAAAGTGACTTTCATATATATATGTGTGTGTGTGTGTGTGTGTGTGTGTGTGTGTGTGTATACAAACAACCTACAATTTCTAAGCAGATAAGACTATTTAATAAAAAATGGAATTTGGGCCATGAAACCTGCAAAGAGCACCCCAAGAGGTCAATGGGGCTACAGTAGCTCACTGCAGGCAAACTTTATGGTACCATCTGCTGCGTAAGACTGCTCATACCTAGGGATGAATTAAAGTGGAATTAATCTGATGGAGCAGAGTCCTTTTTTTCTAAAGTTGGAGTTTACTGTTAGAGCAGCTGATAACAGCACAACCCAGTAAATTTAGGTGATTTGTAAATGAAAAAACACCAGCTGTCTTAAACAAAATTTGATCCAGTTTTAATAGTTTCCACTGTTAAACTAACATTTGGCATGTTGATGGCTATATAGGTGAAGCCCTGCATTGCAGCATTTTTGAGTATGAGTGAGATCTTACTGCAGTAATAGAGTTTTGTTAACTTTTGCCTTGTTTGATTAGTTTATAGGGCTCAGATAAATCAAATAACTGAATCAGAAACCACAAATGGATGGTTAACTGCGCATCCTTAAAAATGTTTGTAAAGTGTATTTTCTGGTTTATGTCTATGATTAAAGTAATGTTTATGAAGCAGCATGACATACATACTGTATATGAGATGCTTCTTTCATTTCCCAGGATTTGCACCTTTGATTAGGGAGATGTTCACTGTCAAATTCCATGCCATGGCAGCTAGTTTATTTAGCCTGCAGCTGTTTGTTTTAAGGCTCTGTAATGTTGTAATGAGTCCCAAATCCTCTATGAGATGTTAATTTTCTCATGTAGGTCTCACATAGAAAAAAATGAAAAAGTCTGGCATTATGTTTCTTGCCTGTCTAAAAAAGGTTAGTCGTCATAAACGATGGCAACAGCGGCTCAGAGGGATTTTCAAAGGACTCTCTCACCACTGTAATTGGTGTCATGGGAAAAAAATTGTATTTAGCAGTAAATGTCAATGACTCCATTGAGTCCCATGCTCCTAAGTAGCTTCTGTGGAGTGTTTACTTTTTAATGGCTGCTCCAGTGTCTCAGCAGGGTTACTAGTAGACGGTAGCAGAAAGGGCTGACTGATTCTCTTTTAATTTGAACACTTAACAGCAGTGAACTGGTTCAGTGGTTCAGTTTTGCAGACAGTGTTTTACATTATGCTGCACTACACTAAGGTACTGGTTAGTGCACATAAGCAATATAAACAAGGGACAAATAATGTTGAGTTGCTCAGATTAGATTTCTTGTATATTCATTGTCAGTGTTCACTTAGTCTGAAAGACAGAATGCACCAAGAAAGAACAATACACACACAAGCCACAGACCAGGTGCAGGCAGATAATCTTTTCATATCATCACCATTAAAGCTAAAGTATTTTGTGTAAATGCCGTATGAATATGGACCTGAGCAGAGAGTGCTGCCTGTTGGGAATCTAGTGGTTAATGAAAAGGAACATCAAAACTTAAAGGTTTGGCTGATGTCAGATGAAAACTGCAAGTGTCTTAAACTCAAAAATCTAGTCATATTTTATTATTCAGAACAAACCTTATGAAAAGAAGACAACCAGTAATGTGTCTTTCTATCTCTCAATACTTCCTGTATACTTTGTCTCTGGCACTCAGCTCTGAGTCCATTGCATCCATCCATCCATTAGCTGTACCGGTTCATATAAATGTTATTTTGTTAAAAAATTAAAATAAAGACATTGAGTAATTTCCTAAGCCAGTTGGTAACAATTTTTATCAGACTTTACTCAAACAGGAGAAAATAGTGCACTTGCTGTTGAGTATTTTCAGCTGCAAATTAATTCACATAGTGAGTATTTGTGGCAGCAGGACAGTGTGTGTGTGTGTGTGTTCATGACAATAAGGGAACATGCTGCCCAGTGCAACGGTTTCATTTATGGACAACAATGAAGCTCTGTGACACAGAGGGATAAGATACAGTATATCAGGTTTTGATACACACACGCCATTTACTGTTGATACATGGGATATGTTAACTGTATGACTGTATATAGAGGAACTGTACATGAACCAGAGTTTCAACACCACTCACTCTCAGAAAAGAGATTTAAAATTCCCAAAAAACATTCTGCAGAGACAGATTTTATTCACCTCACAGGAGAGGAGAATCTAATTTTTTTTGTTTTCACATCATGCCACCTTTTTAATACAGTGCCAGACGTGTTTTATTTTCAGTGGCTTTTCCTTTGTCATTGGATCTCTCTGTAACAAACTTAGCTATTCATGTAAAGTCTGCTGCTGCCTGTGTTTAAATGATGAACACATATGAGTGGGTGGAGCTGTGAAACCAAGCCAACTGTAATTCTCCGTTGAAAGATATTTTCCCAGTTCTCTTAACCAGGGACTCAGAGAGACAAGGCGGTCCAAGTGGATACAAAAAACCATGCTGGTTTATTCAAAGGATCACAGGTAAAATTAACATTACACGTCCGGGTATCTTCCACCTCCAATACTGCGCGCAGGCAGATGAAGAATGAAAAGACCCCG
>NW_018128007.1:64737-68707 GCF_001952655.1 Monopterus albus | reverse complement strand
GGTTTATTCAAAGGATCACAGGCAAAATTAACATTACACGTCCAGGCATCTTCCATCTCCAATACTGCGCGCAGGCAGATGAAGAATGAAAGACCCCGAACCCAACAGATCTGTACATTATATCTGGTTTGGGCTAACCCCATTCTACACAGGGACATCAAACCGTGGCGTCACCTGATATGCCAGCTTTACAGCTGACCGTAGCAGTAGTCAAAACATGGAGAAAATCAATGTGTGTGAGTGTTGATTAAGTGGTGTGTATCTAAGAACATACAGGACATGCAGGGACATGTCCGGACATTAAGCCTAGGACGATATTATGATTAAGATTACGGCTAAACATATAATAATAATAACAATAATCATCCTGCCTGCTGACAATCAAACTTTTCTATCTAGTTATCTTTGCCCATGTACACCCTGCTAAAATCTCATGACAATGACTAAGCGTTTAAACTAGACATCCTGTCTCCACTAAACATTTCTAATACAACAAGTATCTAACCAATATCTGACTAAAAAAATACCTAACACCATGGAAGGAGACAGATGTGAGAGAAATGATGGCCACATGGAACCACAGTGGGCTACACAGCATGCTCAGCCGGACTGACATGACATACTG
Source organism: Monopterus albus (assembly GCF_001952655.1). Lineage (NCBI taxonomy): Eukaryota > Metazoa > Chordata > Actinopteri > Synbranchiformes > Synbranchidae > Monopterus > Monopterus albus. The sequence continues at coordinate 68,082 of NW_018128007.1, read as the reverse complement.
CTAGCTCCCTCCCTCTCTCCTCTCAGTTTTATTTTTCACATTGAGTACTGACCCAATTTGTGTAGTAGTGCCCTACCCTGAAAAGCTCCTGTTCTCCCAGTGGCCACTCTGTCTAAAAATATGCCTTGTACAATAGCAAAGTAAATCTCAGGATTGTTAGTTATACTGGATTAGGTTTGTGCACAGTATAACTAAAGGTTTCTGTAGTACCCCAGTTTTTTAATTGGACAGCTCTGAATAACGTAGGAGTCCATCTTGCTTCACCTAGTGCTGGTTTATTTTAACCACAAGCAAAATTACAGACACGACCCGGGTTGCTCCCTTTTCCAGACACACACACACAGGCCAGGGGAGTCCCCCGCCACACAGAACCTAATACATTTATAAGGTTCAGGTTAACCCCTTACCCAGAAAGATTAAAAAAAAAAATCCCCAGATGAAGTCAATCCAAAGACTCCATCACTTATCTAGTGCTCCACATGCTTTGAGCAGCTGCATTTTTGCCTAGTCATAACAAAATGAAGAATTTCAATGTGTGTGCATGTTGTCACATGGTGTGTGGCTACGGCATTCATTCATTTGTTCAGACATAATATTCTAATACAAGGTTAATACAGGAAAAGAATTGGTGTCATAAGTACCTATGGTTCACTTTTCAGAGTCAACATTTTGTCTGCTATCCTTGATTTGATTTATTTATTCTTTCAAACATGTAACAACAGTCAGTATGTAATCACACATAATTCCAGACATATCCACAAAAATATTTTCAAATTGCTTATACCTAGTACATACCTTGAAACAAAACAGACTAGAGCGGACTTTAAATCTTACTAAACTGCATTACTAACACATCTAATTCAACACATTGTCTAACAATTACATTGTCTAACAATTATCTAACTGATTTACTAATATCTAACATTTCCTATTACTGATTTGTGAACTATGAACAAGGTAGTATTTGTGTCAGTGCAAGAAGTGGTGTGAGGCTCATACAGTATAGTTTTTCATCTTACATTACTATGGTTAGGCTTAGGAAATAGGAAAAGGAAAAGCCAGTTTTAGGAAAAGACGATGGTTTGGTTTTAACTTTCCATCCATTCATCTACTGTATTAGCCAAACTGCCAATGGATATTGTTATCCTAAGGTCGTTCTCCTCACTGTGCAGACTGTTTCTATGCTTTCAAACAGAACGTGCTGCAGTTCAGCTACGTATATTTTTGAATTACCTGAGTAATCCAGGACAGAGTCCTGCATGCTCCCAATTTTGAAAAACCACACCCACAAAGCTCCATATTGGACCTGACCCAATACCTGGAGTTATTTCTAAATGAAATCCGCAACCGATCCAAGCTGTTAACATAAGACAGGTGACCTGACCCATACCCTAATTAAAACAGACTTTAAAGTACTTTCAAGTTGTGTTCTTGTAAAGTACGGTAAATGGTTTTATGGTAATAACATATCTGCATATCATGTAAACAGTAAAATTTAGGTCAGTGCTGGCCCTTATTGGATCTTCATTTTCTATGTGATAAGTTTGTGGCAGTCCCAACTAGGAAATTTAAATGACTCTTAGGGTTGTTCTATCATAAACAAATGGACTGAGTAGACTGAGGCAGGCTTTCTTTATACTGTATAGGGATTTTAATACTTGCAACAAAGGAGCATTCAATACATTTCACTTGCATGACAGCAATGTTCAGAGAAGCACTCTCAGAGCCTATTTATAGAGTCACATGTAGACAATACATTCTTCTGCAAGGTGCATTTGCTTGTCTAACATTTTTTTACACAGATGGCCTTAGGTCTGTATTTCATGTACTCTCTTTGGCCAGTGGACTATGGGCTCAGGAAGTTGTAAGTAATGTTCAGAGTGCTGTACTGAATTTTGATAAACTGGTAACATGAACCATTACAGCTGAACAACCTTTCTTCATAATAACAGTGCAATATAATTTAAGGTAGTGAATAATGAACATTGAATTCAACGTCTAGGTTGAGTTTAGTCTTAATATTTTGTCTTTGTTCACCGGGAGAGGCAAGACCATCTGACAATTGGTACCTCCTAGAAGTGCGGTGGCTCAGAATGTAGTACCACTGTCGGTTTGTGTCCACGAACAGAGCTGATGTCTTGATTAAACAGTATCCTGTCAATATAAAAAAAATAGGTGTAGGTCTGGAAAACTCATCATGGTAACTTGATCTGGTTCAGGAACAAAAATGAATTTTTTAAATTTTATTTCTGATGTCACTGTTCATACCTCAATTGAAAAGTCCCATCTCCACCCCAGAATCCTCCTGGAATCTGTCATTTGAGTTCATTTATAATTTGAATCTATGTACAAAGAGAGGGAAAATTATCATTCCCACTTCCCGTTGTGCTGAACTAGGTGCTTCTTTGCAGAAACTGACATGGTCAGAGCCTAAACAACCAAACATTAATGCTGAATATATCCATCCATTGTTTAAACTGCTTATCCAGTAGACTAGAGGCCTGTGGGGGGCCTGGAGTCAATCAATTGCTCCCCTGACAATCACCACCCTTCCCTCCAGCCCCCACCTCTAACGATCTGTGAAAAGGATGTGCGTGGTCTCTTTAAAAGACAAAAGATCAGAAAGGCACCGGGCCCAGATGGTGTGACCCCCTCCTGCCTGAAAGTGTGCACTGATCAGCTGGCCCCCATCATCACACTCATCTTCAACAGGTCACTAGAGCTGTGTGAAGTCCCCCCCTGCTTCAAACGCTCCACCATCATTCCAGTCCCCAAGAAAACCTCTATCAGTGGACTGAACGACTACAGACCTGTCGCCCTGACATCTGTAGTTATGAAGTCCTTTCAAAGACTGGTGTCGGCCCACCTGAAGGACATCGCAGACCCCCTGCTGGACACCCTGCAGTTTGCCTACCAGGCAAACAGGTCAGTGGACAATGCAGTGAACATGGCACTGCATTACATCCTGCAACACCTCGACTCCCCAGGGACCTACGCACAAGCCCTCTTTGTGGACTTCAGCTCGACATTCAACACCATCATCCCGGACATCCTCCACTCCAAACTGACCCAGCTGACTGTGCCTGTCCCCACCTGTCAGTGGATTACTAGCTTTCTAACAGACAGGGAGCAGCAGGTGAGGCTGGGGAAGACCACATCCAGCACCCGGACAATCGGCACAGGTGCCCCCCAGGGATGTGTGCTCTCCCCTCTGCTGTTTTCACTCTATACCAATGACTGCATCTCAAAGGACCCGTCTGTCAAGCTCCTAAAGTTTGCTGATGATACAACGGCAACTGGTCTCATCAAAGACAGTGACGAGTCAGACTACAGACGGGAGGTTAC
>NW_018128007.1:48964-64532 GCF_001952655.1 Monopterus albus | reverse complement strand
ACACACACACACACACACACACACACACACACACACACACACACACACACATTTTGTAACTTGTATCACAGTCATGCCTTAGGCAGTATATTGAGCACAAGCTGCAGAGGTGGGGAAATCCTGTAGTGCAACCTTTTTAGAACACTATCTGAAGTCATTAGATATGATTAATAATGTTCTGAGAGGGGCCATAAGCTCATCGATAAGCACATGTCACCTGCTCTACATTTTCACATACACTACATTTACTGCTTATCTGCCACTTTGGACAGGAGATGCTTATCAGAAGTGCTTTAAAGCAGTGTGACAGGATGAACTTTTAATGTAGAGGCTTCAATATTAATATATAAGCTATATAACAGAGCTTATGTCTATCTGTCTATCTAGTTAATAGCCTAACCCCATGAAGACTGAGATATTAAGAAGTCAGGTCAACATAAAAGTTATCTTAATTCAACTTACACATACACACTTCTACATACACAAACTGTCCATTGATGATTACATTTCATCCTTAGCACCCTGTCATCCATCTGTATATAAGTGCCTCTCTAAATGCAACTAGTTGGCTCAAGTGGAGTTTGTGATGACTACTAGTGCTACAGATGTTTTTAGGAGTGGGTTCCTGCTTTGTCCGTATTGTAAATGGTCTTACACTTGTATAGTGCGTTTCTTTGCATTGCAGCACACTACCTGGCCATTCACCCATTCACACTCACAAATGCTCATATTTAACATAAGACCTGCAACCTGACATGTAACCATAAATTAAACTGACTTTAGGCTACACAGCCACTTACTTTAAAGTGCTTGAGAGTTGTGCTCTTCGGAAAGTATTTGTCGATGGACACAGCACCTGGTCTCTGCAGCTGTTCCCTTAGTCAGGACTTGACTAGCTGCTGGCTATCAAATGCTAACACATTTTGGTAGCATTTGCAAGCAGCAAAGTTGCTGATAACATTGTTCTCACAGTTTGTAACCACACCAAATTTTTCCCATATGTCCAACTTGACCTCCGATGATGTATTTATCCACAACTGTGTCATCACCACTGGCTATTTTCACTTTTAGGTTATTCATTTTGATCCACAGATGCATACATTGATGTCTGAGTGACATAATTTTAGCTGGATGTAAGTCGATGGGTCAAAGGTTGTGCCATAGACCTTCACAATAAATGTATCGTTATTAGGCTTGATAAAATTATGTTGGATTAGATGTTTAAAAGAAGCTGCACCTTCATTTATTTATTTTTTAATTTAAATTGGTTATTTAACTTGCTACATGCCCACATTTAGTCTATTATTTTTATCTATGCCTGTACCCATGAATTAATATAAATATATTTTTTACCCATTAGACATAACTTTTTGTGGGTGCCTGTCAATGTACAAATGGGTAACCATTCCAGTGTGGGACTCTGACCCAGGACTCCAGGGCCAAACAGAGTGCACATCTGCTTGCTCATGGCTATTTAACATCATGGAGCTATTAAAAATAATGCTCCTGTATCCAGAAAGAACTTGAGTCTTAGAAGTATCTAGAGTGTATGCCATAGGCAGTTTGGCTTTCAACATCTGACTCACCAAGATGAAATTTAAATTATGAAAAATGTCCATCACAATTTCCAAGAGCCAATGAAAAAAGGAATGACTGTCTTGAATAATTAAGTAATATTTATTTTCCATGTATGTTTATTTCTAATGCACCGCTCTACCTCCTGAGCCCTGTCAATGGACACAGCATCTGGTCTCTGCAGCTGTTCCCTTAGTCAGGACTTGACTAGCTGCTGGCTATCAAATGCTAACACATTTTGGTAGCATTTGCAAGCAGCAAAGTTGCTGATAACATTGTTCTCACAGTTTGTAACCACACCAAATTTTTCCCATATGTCCAACTTGACCTCCGATGATGTATTTATCCACAACTGTGTCATCACCACTGGCTATTTTCACTTTTAGGTTATTCATTTTGATCCACAGATGCATACATTGATGTCTGAGTGACATAATTTTAGCTGGATGTAAGTCGATGGGTCAAAGGTTGTGCCATAGACCTTCACAATAAATGTATCGTTATTAGGCTTGATAAAATTATGTTGGATTAGATGTTTAAAAGAAGCTGCACCTTCATTTATTTATTTTTTAATTTAAATTGTTTATTTAACTTGCTACATGCCCACATTTAGTCTATTATTTTTATCTATGCCTGTACCCATGAATTAATATAAATATATTTTTTACCCATTAGACATAACTTTTTGTGGGTGCCTGTCAATGTACAAATGGGTAACCATTCCAGTGTGGGACTCTGACCCAGGACTCCAGGGCCAAACAGAGTGCACATCTGCTTGCTCATGGCTATTTAACATCATGGAGCTATTAAAAATAATGCTCCTGTATCCAGAAAGAACTTGAGTCTTAGAAGTATCTAGAGTGTATGCCATAGGCAGTTTGGCTTTCAACATCTGACTCACCAAGATGAAATTTAAATTATGAAAAATGTCCATCACAATTTCCAAGAGCCAATGAAAAAAGGAATGACTGTCTTGAATAATTAAGTAATATTTATTTTCCATGTATGTTTATTTCTAATCTGACCCATATAGAGCAGTCACGCCAGAACCATTGACTGTATATAAAAGGTCCAAACAAACTTATTCATAGTTTGTACAACTGTTGGGCAAATTACCCCCTTTTTGTGTGTTCACACTGCAGGAAGAGAAAACAATAGTTCTTAGAATGCTATTTTGTTAAACTGTTTTTTAGCTCTTACTTCAGGGTAGGTGCTCACCAAGCACAATATGAACCATGAGTTACATGGGTTACCATGAGTTCCGCCAACGGAAACCTCTTCAGAGGGTGAATGGCTCATTATATAATTAACTTTAAGAATATACTGTATAACCAAAGTACCCATCAGTAATGTAACACTGCTACATGTTAAATGCTGTATACTTGCTGGGTAATTGCTAACAGTCGACCAGCTTTTAGTGTTACGTTACTTCTTTGTTCCAACTGGCGGTGCAAATGCAAAGAGAAAAAAAAACACTGTGAAGATATGCAGTTCTTTGGGAAGCTCCCCAGTTGCCTAGTTCCTTAAACTGTTTGGTCTGAAAACACCTATGACAGGAGAAATTAGCTATAGAGACCAAAATGTATTTATTTCTGCTGTAAATTTAGGGATTTTAACATGGGAGTCTATGAGGATTGACTCTTTCTTGGATCCAGCTTCAAGTGACCATTCGAGGAACTGCAGGTTTTAACACTTCCGCATTGGCTTCATGTACTGTATCAGCCCGGGAGGTTGCTGCTTGGCTAGAACCAGAGGCAGATCTCTGCTTGGTGTACTGTAAATGTATGAACCTTCTACCTCAGAGTTTTGACTGACAAACCTGTTTGTTAGCATTATTAGATTTTAACTCTGAGTCCTACAGTTATCATTCAGAAGTTATTGGTTAAAACTGATGGCAACATCAGTGCCAGCATTATATGATCAAAAGGCATGCTAAGACTGGTCTCACTGAGGTTGATGATAGACGGCCTCACATCTCTGAAAATATAGCAGCTGTAATACCCCGGTTCTTTTATTGGACAGATCTGAATAATGAAGGAGTCCGTCTTTCTTTATTTTAGTGCTGATTTATTTAAACCACAAGCAAAGAATTACAAACACAACCCAGGTGGCTCCTTCATCCAGAAACACACACACTGGCTGCTGGAGAGAGGTGCTCCCAGAAACACAGAGCCTAATACATTTATAAGTTTTTGGGCTAACCCCTTACACAAAAAGATTACAAAACATTACAAGATGGAGACAGTCTGACATCTCCATCTCTTATCTAGAGCTCCAGCTGCATGGAGCCGCTGGCCATAACAAAATGAATAATTTCAATGTGTGTGTGTGTGTGTGTGTGTGTGTGTGTGTGTGTGTGTGTGTGTGTGTGTGTGTGTTGTCACGTGGTGCGTAACTAAAACATTCATTCAGACATAATTCTAACACAGGATTAATACAAGAAAACAGACTTTGAATCTTACTAAACTGCATTACTAACACATTAAAGTCTAACACATTGTCTAATAATTATCTGACTGATTTACTAATATCTAACAAAGCAAAATTTCAAATTCATGCTATTTAAATAAATGAACAACCTATTAAAATTTACAAGGTTATTATTATTTTTTTAAATCTGAAACAATAGCCTATCAGAACTTTATTTGTGAGTGTAAGATTTGATTCTTATAGGCTCTAGTTACTTTATAAGCTTTAGTTACTTTTCATACTTTTAGTTCCTTTTAGTTACTTTTCATAACTCTAGTTTCCTTTAGTTACTTTCCAGTTCTTCATTTTCTTTTAGTTACTTTTAATACATTTATTTTCCTTGCTTATCTTACAATTGTATTAATGAGAGTCTGTTAGAATACGCTTGACACAAAGGTGAGCGAGCGGAGAAATTAACAGACCCAGGCGGCTGGCTTCGGTGCAAGTAGTGATATTTATTTACATTAGGGCGTTTTCCAGCTCCTGGTTTAGCCGCTCTGCTTGGCCGTTGGTTTGGGGGTGGTAGCCGGAAGAGAGACAGGGACGTGCTGCGAGGGCAGTGCAAAATGCAGACCAGACATGTGAGGTGAACTGTGGACCGCGGTCAGAAACGATAGTGATGGGGGTGCCGTGAATACGGAAAACAAGCTGAACCCAGAGCTGGGCTGTTTCGAGTGCAGTGGGGAGTTGAGGAAGGGCAAGAAAAGGGGCTGCTTTAGAAAAACGGTCGACTATGGTGAGAATGACAGTGTTGCCCTGGGAGGGAGGCAGGCCGGTTTACAATATTTGTCTTTTTCAACAAATTTTGCTCCATTCAAATGAATGGGCACAACTTTCACAACTGAGAGAAGAAAGAGAGAGAAGGGAGAGAGGCAGGTGGCATAGAGCAAACCTGACAGCCTGTACATTTGTATTCACTTCAGTGCAACACTTCTGCCTTAACATTTGTGTTTATGAAACTCAAAATGTTTCAGTTTTTGGTGAAAATCTCATAAATGTATAAATTCTATTATATGTTCATTATTGAGGTCATAGTTAAAGGTGATGTACTGGACTACATTGTATTCATAGGTGTCTGTATATTTTTGTCCTGCCCATTCACATACATGAGAAGGTCAGAATATTAGGATCACCTCTGAATATAATGAAGTTCAGTACAACAGCACCTTTAATATTTTGACACACATTTTGAGCTTCATGAACACAGATGTTAAGGCTGAAGTGCATACAATTGTACAGCTGTACCTAATAATGTGGCCAGTGAGTGTACATATTCATGTTATGCAATCTTATTTTATATTCAACAGGAGTACTTCTATACTTATGAAGTAAAGCACAGGGCAGGATCAACATTCTGTGTCTGAGAGAAAACAATATTTTAATATCTGCGTACATGTGTAAATATGCAATGAGTCACTGCAGTTACCATACAATTTGCCAGTATTCAAAAACAAAACAAGAAAATAAGAAAAATATATAGTTGGCAAAATTCTGCTCCCTCTCAGCACCAGTTTGGCACCAATATTTTTTTTGTAATTGTCAATTGGCAAGAGCCATCATAAGAACACAAGAGTAGTCATGACACTAAGAGTCAGCCATTTGCGAATAGCATGGCTGTTATTCATGGGCTGCATGCACATTACCTCATTACCTTATGCAGGAGTGTGGCTTGTGCTGTAGCTAGCAGCAATGATGTTATGGGATAGAGCAATAAGTTAGCTGTTTCAAATCCCATTTACCACTTATGCTGCCATGTGAATTACTCTGTAAAGTCACCTTTGGCGCTGCATTATGTTTATCAATTAAACCTTCAGTTAAATGGTACCATTAACTTAGCGGTTGACATTAACAACGTTGCTAACAAGCTAATAGCTCGTTAATGAGCTCACCACAAGTAGTTCTGTCTTTGCCATGTCAGAAGGGTTAAATTTTCATTCTTTACCTTTTGTTACATATAAGCAAGAAACCGGTTATATGTCTTTTAAACCACCCAAGTTTTTACCGTTAAAAAATTAAGTGCACTCACACAAAAACACCACAGAACGAAGACGGGCGGACAACTCACGGTAATATGGTTCAACTGTGTAATGGCTGCATTCAGGGACACTCGGAAATCCCAGCATCATGGTTGTACTGAGGGGCACTCGGAAATTCCAGCTTCAGGAGTCGCAAAAGTTATATTCAGTGACTTCTATACCTGAAATGCAGTATCTATCATACTATTACTCGGTTGTGCATATTGAAAATAAATAATGCACATAATAATGCTCCCTTCATGAAACACTTCAGCACTTAGTTCTAAAATGTGGTTCAGTGAAACTACAGCTGATGTTGCTGTCATTCTCTGAACCTTGTGGATTGTACCACTCCTCTGTTTCAGATTGTGTGCTCTTTCTATGTACACTAGATCAGTGTTTCTCAACTGGTGCCACCCTGGGACCCACTTTCCAACCCACTTGTCAAGTCGTCCGATTTTTCTGTCTGCATTGAGGAAATGTTACTCAAAAATAAAAATAAACACCACAACTGCTTCATAACACAACATAAATACAACAGTTGAATAACAGAACAGGGTGCTGTATATGTATAAAACTGAATACAGAACTGCAAACAACATAATACTTTAGTCTCTTTTCACTTAACATGTAAGCAAGATTTTAATTTTACAGTGAACTAATGAGATAGCTGTAGTTGTCCTTTAGTTTTGACAAGAGTTTGAATGTCTGGGCTGATAGTAGACAGAGCTACTCTCAGATCATGTTCAGTGTCCAACCTGTTCCTATGGAAGAGTATTAGGGCCACTGCATAATTTTTTTTTTAAATTCTGACTTTAATCTCAGAATTCTGACTTTTTTCTCAGAATTCGAAATTTAATCTCAGAATTCTGACTTTTTTCTCAGAATTCGAAATTTAATCTCAGAATTCTGACTTTTTTCTCAGAATTCGGAATTTAATCTCAGAATTCTGATTTTTAACTCAGAAGTATGGGTACCTATAGGGATCCAAGTTCAGCGAGTGCCTTTGAGTCATGCTGGAGAGGAGCTATGTGCTTCCCAGAAAATGTCGGATTTAAGTGAATTTTTGCGTGGTCGAGGAGTCCCAGAAGAAGCAATTTCATTAATGGAAGACGAAAAGGTGAGTAAAAAGACACGTGTTACTCTGCTGTCTGGCATTTGTAAAAACTCAGAAAATGTTATGGATACCTGTCACATCAGACTTCCGGTCCATGTTGGCATAAAGCTGCCAATAATGTCAATGGTGAAGTCAATTATAAGGCCAGAAGAATAAAAGCAGAACACTCTGTTTTTAATAAGAGCACTGGTCACAAAACAAAGCAGAGGTGGGTAGAGTAGCCAAAAATTGTACTCAAGTAAGAGTACAATTCAAAATAATACTACTCAAGTAGAAGTAAAAAAAAGTACTCATCCAAAATATCTAAAACATTGCATCAAATTTAAGACTGCAAAAAGACATGGGAACACTATCTTCTCTTGAAACAGCAGCAACATCAGTGAACAGTTTGGTATAGCCTTTCAACATTCATAAATGTATCATCGCTCCTTTAATTGTCATTTGTTTTCTTAGCCCTCCATTCCTATCTGGTGCATTTTGAAGTCATTTTGGAATCCTGGTCTCAGTTTCTTGGTCCTTGGCATCAGATGTCAGATGATTATGTTGCACAGCAGCTATAACACACACATATGCAATTAAAAAAAAAAAAATAGGATATAGGCCAGAATTCAGAACTGGACATCAAGACCTGTAGTGTTAACCCTGCCATTAAAAAAAGTGCATAGTCAAAGTGAATCTGTGAGGAAGTCAGTAAGTTACACGTATCAATCACAACATCTTTTATCTGCAGGTGCTGGAAACCAATCTTCCCATTTATACCTCAAATGTTGATATTCATGGCCAGAGAGTGGGTTAATGTTACACCTATGACTCTCTTTACACAATCTTTAATGTCTTCTCCACTTTTAAGAGCCAGTGTGTTTTTCAGCGAATTGATATTTGTTAGTTGATCAGCAGTAATGCCCTAACCCTTTCAAACATGTCTCAAATTATCAGGCAAAAAATCTGAACTGATCTGATAGTGTTAGAATACGCTCGACACAAAGGTGAGCGAGCGGAGAAATTAACAGACCCAGGCGGCTGGCTTCGGTGCAAGTAGTGATATTTATTTACAGTAAAGTAGTGCAATAATATATACAAACGTGAAGGAGTGAATACAACCGGGTGTCGACCAGCAGTAGCAGTAGTTATAGTTCATGGTGTGATGATGGGTCGGGCTGCAGGGGTAGAAATCACTGCTGAGCTGGTCGTGAGTAGATCCGGTAGAACTGAGGAGGTAATGGGAGAGTTCAGTTAAAGAGGAGACTGTGCATCGACCTGGGATGGTGGCTGGTGGAGTTGAGGGTGCCAGGATCCAGAGGAGAGGTCCAAAAATACTGAGAGACGCTAAGAATATACAACATACGAGAAACAACGAGAAATAAGCAACGTACTAATCTAAGGAAGGCTGATGACAGAGAAAGAACTAGCAAGGGAGTGAAGGGTGAGCTGAGTTTAAATAAGGAGTGAGACAAAGAGGTGCAGCTGATGGGTGTCAGGAAATCAGGGCAGGTGTGTCTAATCAAGAGAATCAGTGTGAGGGAGCAGACTAGGGTGAGAAAGAGAGAAGAGAGGAAGGTGCAGCCGGGCAAACCTGACAGAGTCAAGTGATACTGAAGTAGAAAGTGCCTGCTTTAACTTCTCTGTAGACATAGTATCTGTACCTTCAGGTAACCAGATAGCCTATTTTACATTTTAACAAAGACCTGTCAGCCTGTTTTCCACCTTCACCTAGACCCACTTAGCATATTCCAAGTTCTGCTTTGTCATGGGGTGTCCTGCAGAGGCAGGGGGCCCACAACCTGAGATGACCACCTGGCCAGTTTAGCATACTTATTAACATCACACACACAGGGGGCCTGCAGCCCAGACCACCCATTGTTCACTGTCCATGGATCAAAGAAACACACGCGCACACATTTCAGCAAGCAGGCGCAGGCAGGGGTAGACCTACTCATACCAAATGGCCAACAGGATTACGAAGTGTGAAACGTTGTCCAGGGTGGAGCAGCCCAAGAAGATAAAAGTATTGTGAAAACATAACTCATGGTTCAGAGAACGGAATTCCTGCAGGAGCTCTGTGCTCTGATCCCAGTTCTGTATGGCTTCACCTGTGCCCAGACCTCAAGTAAACTTTCTGTTGATTTTGAACAGTCCTCTCCTGTCTTCACTTCTCACACTTCCAACAAAACAATTGGGTTATTTCTAACATGACTACAGCTACATTTTGGGTCATTTGGACTGCACTTGGCCAGATATGGACTTCGAACTGGGACAGTATTTGGTCTGTGACCAATGACATTTTGTAAGTACAGGCAAGAAGGCAGTTTAAGAAATTCTTTAAGTTCAAACATGATGTCTCCCTTTAGACCTTCCCTACCTGGTAAGTCCCCACATCTTTCAGATGCCACACCAATGCAGGCTTTCTGTTAAACATTTGTAATTTCAAAGAACCATTGGGGTTATTTCTCAGACTTGGCTCCAGAGCCACAGTAAACATTATAAACTGTCACTAATACTACTATACTATTATCCATGGCTGCTGAACTGGCCTATATGCAAGTTCCCCTGTTTCCTCTCTTTCTTATTTGTCTTGAGAGAAGTGAATGGTTTACCAGCAGACAGGCTGGGAATATAAAGTGGACTTGAATCAGAGAAACTGTAATACCCCAGTTCTTTTATTGGACAGATCTGAGTAAGGAAGGAGTCCATCTTTCTTCATTTTAGTGCTGATTTATTTAAAAGCCACAAATAAAATTACAAGAACACAACCCGGGTGGCTCCCTCCTTCAGACAACTAGGAGCTCCTGGAAACAGAGCCTAATACATTTCTAAGTTTTTAGACTAACACCTTACACAAAAAGATTACAAAGCATCATGAGATGGAGACAGTCCAAAGACTCCATCTCTTATCTAGAGCTCCAGTTGCATGGAGCCGCTGGCCATAACAAAATGAAGAATTCCATGTGTGTGTGTGCGTTTGTGTGTGTGTGTGTGTGTGTTGTCACATGGTGCGTAACTAAAACATTCATTCAAACATAATTCTAATACAGAATGAATACAAGAAAACAATTGGTGTCAAGGTACACTTTTCAGAATCAATATTGTCTTCTAACCTTGAAGCAAAGCAGACTAGAGCAGACTTTGAATCTCACTAAACTGCATTACTAATACATTTGATTCAACACATTGTCTAATAATTATTTGACTGATTTATTAATTTCTAACAGAAACCAGAACAGCTTTCTATCAGTTGCATAGCAGAACCACGGGCCACGATTGATACATTCACTAAGCATCCGCAGAGCTGTTCTTGCTGATAAGGTGTGCTCCATGAACACTGTCCCATAGCTTTGAGCTGACTGTTGCACTGTGGAAGGTGGTCTAGAGTAGCCTCAGGCAAGCTCTTAGCCTAAGGCTAACAGTAACCCTGGGTTTCACATATGAAATCTGACAGTAATTGTAAAATATGCAGTGCTTTTGAATTTAATCAATGAGTGCTTCTAGGGAGACGGGTAGAGTTGTGTCATTTTAATCAGCTCACAAGCAGCTAATTCTCTGAGAAAGTCTCCTTTTGTTTATGGTTTATTAACTCACTTTCACCTTGCAGTTATACTAAAATATTAAAAGATAGGAACTGCTGTATAATTAGCCAAAACAAATGAAAGTAAATCGCATTAAAGATCTAATCATCCTAACTGAGATGGTTGTGGTGGAAATTATTACCTCTGACAAGGAGGTTATGTTTTTGTTTTCATGTGTATGTTTGTGTGTGTTGGTTAGCAGGATTAAGGACAAATGGCTGGGTGGATCATCAGCATACTTGGTACAGACATTGGTAGGGACCAACCCTAGAAGTGATTAGATTTTGGCTGAAAAGGGCCAAAGGTCAAGGTCATAAAAAAAATCACAAAATTCCTTTTTTTAACATTGGGAAAATTTTAATACAAAAAAATAAAGGAAATTATTTGATATTTGACATGTGTATGGTGCCCATGTCTATCACTAGACCAAATTTCATCTGGATCTGATCTAGTTTCTGGATCTGACAGCCATTTAAAGTTAACACTAAAACCCCATTTAAAGCATATAAAGAAAGAATAAGTGAGGATTAGTATAAAGTATCTTAGCTGAGAGACCAGAAGTCTAAACCCTTGCATACAAGGGTTATAGTCCAACAAAAAAGCAAAACGTTACACACTATTTAAACATTCCATTCAAAGCCAGGTCAGCAGTATCTCTTATGGGCAGTACAACAGAGTCAGGCAAGCTAGAGACAGGGTGAGATAGCAGAATGTGGCAGTTCTAGTTTCAAGAGAGATAATAAGCTGTTTCCCACATCTGCATTTCCCTGCAAAGCATAATCATTAGCACAAACACAGAGACTTCATATACATGTATGAGGAATATAAGGATAAATATGATGTCACAGTGATCAGAGTCAGGATAAATTTGACATGCAAAAAGTCTCTAGGATTGTGGAAATAGATTTCAGTTAGAGTGCATAAAACCAACCACCAGCAGCAAAGTGCAAACGTTTATTACTGTTATTCCCCCTTTGTCTAACAGTATCATTTATTCTGTATGTTCCACTTCTTCATTGAAGCTACAGTATAGAGCAGTATTGAGCCCTAAAACCCGAAGGCGAGTTAGCATTTTTGCACTTCTGGTTCCCTCGCCTTGAAGTCAATGAGACAATGAGTTCTACATGAATGAGGAACCATTCACAAATATATTTATGTCGTTGAAGTGGAATAAATGAATGTACATCTTTAACTTCACCTTTGTAACTGATTTAATTGGATTTTTCATACCTGGAACAATTTAAGTATTCAAGACACTACAATGATTAGGACAGTTCATAAATACAACACTAAACATTTCTAATAAGCAGCTAAGTTTAAGTTTATTAATGCTTATTGGCTGGAAATAGAATAAAAATTGAAGAAATAACTAATTCATAGTGGAGAAATGGCTAAAAGAAGGCAGGTCGGGGGAAGAAGAGGTTATGGAGAATGAGAGTAGTGCTCGAGAATAGATGGGAGAGGAGGAGTGCCGGAAGGACAATTTGTCAGTGACACACTGGAGGTCATTCATTATCTGAGTCATGATTAGGAGGCACATATTTGGCTAAATTAGTCAAGCTGCTTTATGATTTCACAGCAGCCAGAGAGGAGGCAAGAGCATATGAATAATGATTCATTCACTGTCTGATCTACACGCTGTTCAATAATAGAGAAGACACTCCGGGTTGTACGTTTTCTCATATCCTCAGCTTTAATCATGTGTGATTAAAGGAAATTCCACCCAATGTCAGAAACCACAGATCGTGACTGGCCCGCTATACGTTATAACTGCACTGGATTGTTATTGGATCATTATTATTGTTATTGATACTCATAATGAGATGTCACAGAGTGCATGTGATATTGAGTTAGGGTTACCCAGCGCTGCCCATGTTTTAACTAAAACTATCGCACAAAAACTTGCATTTAGATTAACTTTACTTGTTAGGCTATATAACCTGTCCAGCGTAAAACAGGCAATTTTGGCATCATTCTGGACACATTTCTCCCTGATCAAGGATTTCCATCTGGGAAAGGCCACATCAATGTTTACCCTCATCTTGTGCTGTCACCTATCCCTTTTCTCTATGTCTTTGCTTATTTGATAAGGGGGGGGTCAGCTCATGCTGTCTTCTTTTTTTGTGTTAAAATATAACTATGATCCTCTGTGTCTTCAAATTATATTTCTTAAACTCATGACAATGCTTCCTCTTGTTTCTAATGTTACTTCTTTGTCTTCCAAGCATCTCCAAATCATTACTCCAAACCCAAGCTGCTTCAACATGAAAATGCAAAATTCATGCTCTAGAGCAGGGGTCACCAACGCGGTACCTGCGGGCACACAGTCCCTGGTCACAATGAAGCTCCGTTAAAAAATTGTTTTTGCTGCTTTACTTTTTGAATCAAAAATGCTTGAATTAATGTAAATTTTAAAATGACGTTATTTATTACAAAAATTTTAAAACAAAAATGTTTTATGTATATAACTAAATCTGGCCTTTTCTGAAGTCAAAGGTCAATATTGCACACATGTCAACACCACACACCTCTTTCCTGACACAGGGAGGTGGTGCAGCAACGATCAGGAGTCAGTTGTGATTTACTCCCAAAACATGGCAGAAAAGCGAAAGAGAACATACTATTTTCACAGTGATTGGGAGGAAGAGTTCTTTTTTACGTCAGTCAAGGAAAAATGTGTGTGTCTCATTTGTGGGACAACTGTTGCGACTGCACAGCGGCACAATGTGGAGAGACACTTCAGTACATGTCACGAAAGCTACAATGCTAACTACCCACCTGCCAGCGCATTAAGGAAAGAAAAAGCCTGTGGGTTAAAGGCAGCTCTGGACAAACAACAGTCTTTTTTTACGAGTCCAGTGAAAAAAAAAAATCACAAAAAGCAACTGAAGCTTCATTTAGAGCTTCAAACCTTTTTTTATAAAGAGCAAGAAAGCCTTTTTGGATGGGGAGGTTTTTAAAGAAGCTATGATGATTGTTGCAAACACAGTCTTCAAAGATGAGAAGCATGCTCCCGAAGTCATCTCTGCCCTCTCTGATGTCCAACTTGGAGCAAGTACGATAGCTAGAAGAATATCATCTATGTCCGAGAACTTAACTGAGCAACTTGACCGAGATCTCACTACATGCAGGTGGTTTAGCATCCAGTGTGACGAGTCGGTTGACAGCACCAGCACAACTCAGCTGATGATATTCATCCAAATGGTGTTTAATGATTTCTCTACAAAAGAAGAACTGCTGACACTTCTGCCCCTGAAGACAACAACGAGAGGAATTGACATCTACAACGTGGTGAAAAGCTACTTTGTGGACAAAAAGGTGCCGTTAGAGAAGCTGGTGTCAGTGACAACAGACGGGGCTCCCGCCATGACGGGCCGCCATGCAGGCTTCAAATGCATTGGTCTCAATATGACACCAGAATTTACATGGTCTCATCTTGCCATTAGCTAGCACCACAGGGGCAGCTGTGACTCAGGAGGTAGAGTGGTTCTTCTCCTACCCGGAAGGTTGGCAGCTTGGTTCCCGGCTTTTGTAGTCCACATGTCAAAATGTCATGAGGTAAGACAATGAAACCGAAGTTGCTCCCAGTGATATCAGTGTGTGAGTTTGTGTGTGAATGGATGAATTGGTCAAATTGGCCACTTTGAGTGTGCTGCAATGCATAGAAGACCATTTACCACTTTGCAAATAACACTCTGTGGTAGTGGAATATCATCGGCACCAGTCCATGAAAATGCAAACTCTAAAATCCTCATTGTCATACTGCCTATATTGTCTGCTCACCCCAGACTCTGTCTCCTCTCTACAAATCGATCTGTTTCTCAAGGTGAAGTTTGAGGTTTATAGTCATTTTTTTCTGGTTTAGTTTTTATCACGCTTTTAGGTTTTAGGCTGAGTCCGCCCTGTACAAGGGTACAACATTTCACGCTTCGTAATCCTATTGGCCATTTGGCATGAGCAGGTCAACCCCTGCTTCACGTCAAAGGTCAAAGTGTTTGTCATATGCACAGTTAGGAAACGTGTTTCCCTTTACAATGAAATTCTTACTTTGCCGTCCACATGAATGTCACAAAATACAAATGAAATATAAAGTAGATAAATAAGTAACAAAATCTAAGGTCTAACAGTGGTGCAGTGGTAGAGCAGTCATCTCCCAACCAGAAGGTTGAAGGTTCAAATCTCAGTCCCAGTCAAGTACGCTGCAGATGGCTGCCATTGGTTCTGTACCGGAAACAAATTCCTTGTGTGTAACATGCTTGGCTAATAAAGGTGATTATCCTTATTATCCCAATCCTATATATAATAAGAGAATGTATGCTGCATGGGAGCAACATGTGCAAACTGATAATGTAAACAGTACAAGTTGACAGCACATGAAGTATTTCCTGGTAATAAACTCCTCAGCTGTTTAGGAGTCTGATGGCAGAGGGAAAGAAAGAGTTTTTCAGTCTGGAGCTCCTGCATTTCACACTTCTGAACCTCCGGCCAGAGGGTAGGGAGGCGAACAGTACGTGCTGGGGGTGGGTGGGGTCTTTGAGGATGGAGGCAGCTTTCCTACGCACCCTGCAGTGGTAAATGCTTTGCAGAGAGGGCAGTGGAGTCCTGGTGATCTTCTCTACAGTCTTTGCCACTCTCTGCAGACGCTTGTGGTCCATAGCAGTAGTGCTGCCATACCAGACAGTAATGCAGCTGGTCAGGATGCTCTCAATGATACAGCTGTAGAAGTTGCAAAGGATCCTCAACTCAACTCAACTCAACTTTATTTATATAGCGCTTTACCACAGCACAGCTGACCAAAGCACTTAACATATCATACAAATATAAAAACA
>NW_018128007.1:40565-48945 GCF_001952655.1 Monopterus albus | reverse complement strand
TGCTCACCCTCTCCACTTCGAGCCCCCGGATGAACAGTGGCTGATGAGTTCTCCTCTCCTTCCTCATGTCCACTATCATCTCCTTCATCTTGTCCGTGTTGAGGCTGAGATTATTGTCCTTGCACCATGACACCAGTTTACTGTACTGTACCTGTGTTAGAAAGCAAATGTGTGTGTACGTTGTAATTTTCAGGTGATAGCTAGTAATCTGAGTACTGAACAATTGGTTGTCTGTGCTGCAGACCCCCTATCTGTGTAGACTATTACAGGAAAAGCAGGACCTAGTGAGTATGCTAAACGGGCCAGGTGGTCATCTCAGGTTGTAGGCCTGTTAGAAATTAACCCAATTCTTTTGTTGGAAACATGAGAAGTGAAGACAGGAGAGGACTGTATAAATCAACAGAAAGTTTACTGAAAGTCTGAGCACAGGTGAAGTCATTACAGTGCTGGGATCAGAGAGACAGAGCTCCCGCAGCAGATCCGACTTCTCTGAACCCCGAATTAAGTTCTTACAATAAATTTTATCTTCTTGGGCTGCTCCACCCTGGACAGGGGTACAACCTTCAATAGTTTGTGATCCTATTGGTCATTTGGTGTGAGCCGGAGCTCGCACTTTCATGTTGAAATATGGTAAATCTAGGCATGTGTTTGTGTGTGTGTGTCTCCGGCACCCTGGTCTTGATCTCGAGGTGCACTCCTCAATGGGTGGCCTGAGTTGCAGGCCCCCTGTGTGTGTGATGCTAATAAGTATGTTAAACTGGCCAGGTGGTCATCTCAGGTTGTAGTCCCTGGCCTCTGCAGGACATCCCAAGGCAAAGCTTGGGATATGTTAAGTGGATTGAGGTGTGAGTGTAAAACAGGCCTTTGCTAAAATGTAAATAGACCGTCTGGTCACAATGAGATGCAGACATCCTGTTTCTACACAGAAGTTACAGCATTCAAAGTAAGCAGATTCTTCTTCATTACAATTGTAAGATATATAAGCAAGGGAAATAAATGTATTAAAATAACCAAAGCTCAGTAGTTCTGGACAATCATCAGCTGTAATATGTATAGACAAAGAAAATAAAGTTATGAAAAGTAACTAAAGGGAACTACAGGTATAAGAAGTAACTAAAGCTGATAAAGTAACTAGAGTCTATAAGACTCAAATCTTACAGCCCCCTGTCTTTGCAAGATACTACATGACAAAGCAGAACTTGAAATATACTAAGTGGGTCTAGGTGAAGATGCAAAACAGGCCAACAGGTCTTTGTTAAAATGTAAAATAGGCCGCCTGATTACCTGAAGGTACAGACATCATGTCTTTTCAAAAGTTGCAGTATACAGTTCCAAAGTTTTACTCAGTAGAATATGGCAGTCATCAATACAGTTTAAATATATATAAGCAAGGAAAAGGTATGAAAAGTAACTAAAGCTTATAAAGTAACTAGAGCTTATAAGATTCAAATCTTACAACTGTATGGGCAAGAATTGGTCAAGGTAACAAAATGCTTCGGTTATGAAAACAGATCAACCACTGCTGACTATTAGTAATAATAATAAACTATTTACATAGCACTGTACAACTCGAGAGCCCAGAGTTCTGCAAAGTAAAACAAACATCACCAAGTAAAACCATACTAGAAAATAATAGACCATACCAAAGCAGTAAAAACAAAAACAGAGTAAAACACAGGTACACAAAACAAAGTTATAAAAGTTCCATGCAGAGATGGAGGTAACACAACAACAAATTAAAACAACAGGGGAGGTGAAAATGGCCTTAACATCAAAAGCCTGTTTAAAAAAAAAGTTTTAGGGCCAACTTAAAAACCACTAGCTCAGTCTTAGACCGTACCTCTAAGGGAAGAGAATTTCAAAGTCTGGGGCCATATACCGCTAATGACCGGTCACCCCATTTTTTATATCTAGAATGCGGGACAGCTAGGGACAAGTGTTCTGAGGAGCGAAGGGCTCTATGCGGCACATAAATCGACAGCAGGTCAGACAGGTACGGCAGAGCGAGGCCATGGATAGCCTTAAAAATAAACACCAACGTCTTAAATTTAACTCTATACTGAATTGGAACCCAGTGCAAGGAGCAAAGAACCGGGGTGATGTGAACATACCTAGGAGAGTTAGATAACAGCCGGGCTGCTGTATTTTGGACTAATTGAAGTTTACGGAGCAATGCTTGCAATACCCTAACATAAAGTGCATTACAGTAGTCCAACCGTGAAGTAATAAAAGCATGGATGCTTTCTCTAAATCGGCATGTGACAAAAAAGGTTTTGCCTTGGTTAAAAGTCTTAGATTAAAAAAGCTGGTCTTAACCACAGCCCTGATGTGCTTATCAAAAGTAAAACCACTGTCAAATATTATTCCAAGGTTTTTCACCATCTTCGAGAGTGGGAGGGCCGAGACATCTAGGCTTGCTGTGCCCACGGTTAATTCATTTAAATTAATTCAGTTTTACTTTCATTTAAGTAAAGGAAATTTTGAGCCAGCCATTGCTTGACATCCCGAATGCAATTATCCAACGGAGTTAGTGAATTTAAGTCGTACACAATCAGTGGCATGTAAATCTGGATGTCGTCCGCATAAAAATGAAAATGGACATCATGGCTGGATAAAATTGCCGCAAGTGGTGCCATATACAACGAGAAAAGTAATGGGGCCACCGGTCTGGGCAGCCTTGTCAGTAACGTGACCTCGAAATGAATGAAAAACTGGTCAGATATGGCCAGATTTGACACATCCCTAATGGAGACAGGTAGCGCTCGAGAGATGACAAGGTCTAATATGCCCCCACGTTGATGAGTGGGGCATAAAACTGACTGGTTAAGGTCAAAAGAATCCAGCAGTGCATTAAACTCTTTTGCAAGCTGGTCAGAGGATGAATCGATGTGAATATTAAAATCACTACAAATCAACAGACAATCAGACTATGGGATAAGAACTGCCAAAAGTTCCCCAAATTTGTAAATAAAATCCTTTGCTTTCGGAGGCCGATAAATAACTACACATAAAGTAGGGCAGTGCAAAGTTAGTAAAAAGGTTTGTAGCTCAAAACTGGCGAAGGCATTGGAGGGAAGAAGGTGACATTTTAATGTCGGTTTGAAAACAGATGCCAAACAGTCACCTCTCCCAACGAGATGTGGGGTATTAAGAAATAGATGATCTGCCAGTAGGAGTTCAGAGGAAAGAGAAATGTCACCTTATTTTAACCAGGTTTCCGTGATGAAGAGCATATCCAGATCATGAGTGGAAATGAGATCATTTAAAATGAAGGTTTTGTTATTAAGTGACCTTGCATTGAAAAGAGCAAACTGGAGCAAGCTGGTTTTTTCCTGTGGAAAGGCAGCCCAGATCACTGGGCGAAGATTGGCATGGAGACAGTGTTGGCTGGAGCGTTTCACCAGTCGGGCATGTGAATGGAGGGGGACGCCGTCAGAGCCAACAGGTTGGAGAAAAGGATAGTTGTGGATGACAGTCCAACTTGAGTCATGGTAGCCAAGCTCCTGGAGGTACCCAATCCCCAGCGAAGGGTTCCCACACAATTTTAGTTTAATGTGAGGGCCTGCTCTCATGCCGTGTCGCATCTGGCGTAATTTAACAGGGAGAGGACAGTGTGAGCATCGAAGAAAAGGAGGTATGGATGCCAGCGGTGGTGGTGGAGAACTGGATTGATGACTTCGACAGGAATTTGGACAGCTACCCATTGAATTTCGTATTTCTAAAACCATCAGACGATCATATACCAAGGTGGGAACAACCGAGGAGACAACAATAATAAAACAACCAATACACAGGAGGAGTAGGCGGCAGACCAAACACAGCGGCGCCATCTTGAACTCACTTCCTCAGTTTTAGTACATGAACTGCAGTGTCCAAGTCATGTACCTTGTGCACCCAATAATCCACACAGACCTCCCATTCCTATCTCCTAACATTATACTGATGTAATTTCTATCATGTTTTGATGGGCAGCACAGGGGTGCATTTCTTAACAATGTCACCTCATAGCAGGAAGGTTCTGGGTGCAAACTTTGGGTCAACCAGAGCCTTTCGGTGTGGAGTTTGCATGTTGTCCCGTTGCCTCTGTGGGTTTTCTCCAGGTACTCCAGCTTCCTTTCACAGTACAAAACGTGCAGGTTAAGTTGATTGATGACTATAAATTGTCAGTAAGTGTGAATGTGGGTGTGAATGGTTGTCTGTCTCTATGTGTAAGCTCTGTCATAAGCTGTTTTAGGGCTTTTAGGACACATTTAGTGTTGTTATGGATCTCATTTTTTACAAGGGGTCCATTTATGTGAGTGAATGTTGTGCCTTGGTACAGGTACATGCATTTCTCTAGCTATAACCAAAGTCTCCTGTGTTTTGCATGCACACCATCCACCCCAGTCACCTCCGACGTACAGATCACAGCGGTAAAAGACACTCCTGCTGATCTGAACATACTCATGTCAACAATTATACTGACCTCCAAACACAACAGGTATACAGTGGCTTGAGCAAGTGAACTCTTTGATATGTCCAGCATTTCTGTATCAGTTTGTCTTAAAATATGGTAAGATCTTTATCTAAGGTAAAATAATGAAATAATTCATGAACTAATAAGAGAACACAATTCACTGTATTGATCTTTTCCATACTGAATATGTTTCAAACATTCACAGTGTAGATTGGAAAACATTTTTGAATCCCTAGGCTAAGGACATCAATAAAAGAGGAGACTAAACCAGTTTTTAATGGGTTAACTTGCTTTTTTTGACCCACACTGTGACTGTCTGTGTTCAATTAAGACATGTATGATTATTGTTTATCTTATTTCTATTATAAATGTAACTTAGCTGAAGCTCATATCACATTTTAGGACATTTAAGGACAATATAACAGTTACTTAGATCAGGAATTACTATGATTACAAGAGGATTTATAAGGAGAATGTAAATATTAGTTTTTCTCCTCTGTTCTATGTGTGAATTGGGAATGGACCAAGTGTGAAGTCACAGACAAGAACTTTACTACTAATACACAAACAGTTATGCCAAATACAATCAGCTGGAACCTGTCATGTTGAATTTAAAAAGCAAGGAATAACATTCTGAAGATAGATGGATCCATCATTTTTTTATCAGAAGGTCACTTTAATATGTGGGACAATACAGCAAAAGCTTTTAACCAGTCAACTATGATGTCAGACCATTTTTATATTTTAAACTGTAAATCATAAACCTAGAATTGGCCTGAGTTACAGTACAAAGCAACAGCATTATGTGAGTGAGGCAGGTACTATATATGACCCTTTATAAATTGTGGAGGTCACTGTGAATACTTGCATTATCATCAAAAAGCATTATGTATAAGATAGGGTATTAATCATACAGATTTGTGTGTATGTGTGTGTTCAGGTGGGAGGTCACACCATGCTGCCTATCCGCTGGATGCCTCCAGAGAGCATCATGTACAGAAAGTTCACCACAGAAAGTGATGTGTGGAGCTTTGGAGTCATCCTATGGGAGATCTTCACTTATGGCAAGCAGCCATGGTTCCAGCTCGCCAATAATGAGGTACACTATCACTTACATATAATGGCGTAAAGAGGTGTTTTTATGATTTCACATACAGTATAAATATTTCAGGTGTTGCGTTTTTTAAAGTCAAAAAAAGAAAAAAGAAAATAACAGAATTCAAAAAGTGTGGAGAAGAATTTTAAAACTTGTTTTATTAATTGTATAGAGTTGAGGTGGTGACGAGTCAGCTATTTTTTTTTTTTTTTTTTTGTTCTGTGGTTCTTCAATTTTAAAGCTTGACATTTTTCATTATTGATATGTATGAACATGAGAATAGGTCTTAGTCATTGTCACTTCTCCTACTCTCCATATACAGTAGACCCTGAATGTTTCCACCCAGAACACCACTATGCTGCAAAAAATGACTTTCATTCTGTGCAAAAGTTCACTCCAAACTTCCTCTGAGTTTCAAATGCATTCAGGGTCAGTATGGAGAGTTGTATAAGTGACAATGACTAAGACCTACTCTCACTTACAAAGGGATATATCAATATTATTTTAACACCAACTTGAAAAATCCCGAAATATTCCTTTAATGTATGGGCTTTCTCAGCAACATGGACTCAGTTATCCATAATCCTCTGCTACGTGAGCTCATAGAACATGAACCATAGACCATTTCTTTTCAATAATTGCAATTACTAATACTAAATTTGTTTTTATTCATTTCTGAGACTGATTCTGTGCAAATGACCTGGATACTCCAGTTGTACTCCAGCTGAACACCTACATGATTTTGGTGCCCTGACGAAGGCTTGGTATTGCACCTGTAGGGGAAAAGTGTCTCCAAAGCCAGTTTAAATACAGAAGTAAATGCTGGCATTAATATAAATATAAATAAAAAATATATGTGAGTACATGCACATCTGACCTTAGTACTTGTTAAATACTGGCTACATTTTTGCCAGTTCCCAACTAGTGCAGAAGATGCTGTTATAAACAGGGATTATCTTTTAAGATTAAATGTCTGCTCCTTCATTATAGAAGTGTCACACATGTGTGATTACTGTGTGTATAACAGACAGTGCCAGGAGAGCACAAAGACAAGTTTGTCTTTTTTCTCATTATCAAGAGCACCGTAAGGAATCTGACTGAGCACATGGTCTCTGTATTCATCTAGAAATGTTCAGTTATTCAGATAGTGGATTTATTGCCATGCCAAATACAGGAATACCATTTGAAAACCACAAGTGTATTCACATTTTGCCTGAAGAGCAAGACTTTTTCATCTCTGTCGGGAAAGCTGTTCTGAGTGTCTGTGAGTGTAGGGAGAGGCCTGACATTTCAGTGAGTGGGCACTTTTTGATCCAAAGCACAGGCTGGACCAGAAAGGCAGCAAGCTCAGCACCTGCTAGCAATAAGCGAATCAGTGGGTATCGATCAGCACACCTACAGTAAATTTCTGCTGATTCATTATGGTCTGGGGAAATAAAAAGAGAATTTAACTTGTAATTTCAAGGAAAAGTGAATTTAAGAGTCAAGGAAAACACTTGCAGACATCATAGTGCAGGAGACTCATAGCTTCTGTTGGGATTAACATGCAACCTCTAGCTTCTGCTGTACTATTTGAAAATGTGAATAAGTTCTGAGTGGACTCCGTTTCTGCATTTTGATATCCCAGTGAGTCACTAGAGAGTAGACACCTTGAGACTTGGTTTGGGCTGTGTACATGCAGCGCAACTACAAATGACAGCACTCAACAGCACTGTGAAGGAACAAAACATATGTAACGAAGACTGGAGATAACAGACTGAGTCAGAGTCAAACCTATCTTTCTGTGCAAGCTTCCATGCGCTATACACCGCACAATCCCGGATAGCTATTTTTTAAAGACTGTTTACATATAGTCATGGCCAAAAATATTGGCACCCCTGCATTTCTCAGACAACACACCACTTCTCCCAGATAACTGTTGCAATCACAAATTGTTTATTTCTTTTGTTTGCTTTGGAGCAACACAAAAAAGCGGAGAAAAAAGCCAAATCTGATCCATTCCACACAGAACTCCAAAATAGGACTGGACAGAATTATTGACACTTTTTCAAAATCATCAGAATTAGTTGTATTTCAAGTAGGTGATGCTTCTGTAATTTGTAAAGAAAGTCACCTCTAGCCATCAAAAGGCTCTGACAACATAGGCAACCAGTTAAAAGTTGACTCAGCCTTTTTGTCATGTGCACATCAAGTCAGTGGTAAAAACCAGCTTCTACCAGCTAAGATTGTTAGCAAAGGTAAAGCCATTTCTCTCTCATAGTGACTTAGAGAAAGCCATTCATGCGTTTGTGACCTCCCGGCTTGATTATTGTAATGCCCTGTACTCCGGGTTATCCCAGTCATCACTCTCCAGGCTCCAACTTGTTCAGAAGGCGGCTGCCCGTCTGCTGACAAACACTCGTCGGCATGCCCACATCACTCCAGTTCTGCTTTCTCTTCATTGGCTGCCCATTAAATGGAGAGTAGATTTTAAGGTTTTGCTTTATGTTTTTAAAGCCATGCATGGCCTTGCCCCTCAGTACCTGTCTGACCTCTTGGCTAGATACGTCCCTCGCAGAATCCTACGATCATCGGGTCATCTTGCTCTAGTCGTTCCCCCTGCACACTACAAAAATGGGGAGGTCGCGCCTTTGCCGTGCATGGCCCTAGGCTGTGGAATTCCCTGCCTTTAGATATACGCTCGATAACTGAGCCGGCAGCGTTTAAGTCAGCGTTAAAAACGCATCTTTTTAAACAAGCTTTTAATGTTTAGCATGTTCACTGTTTTTTGCCAGCTTTAATAATTTACTTTCTAACTAGTTTTAATATGTTAGTGTGTGTATTGGTCC
>NW_018128007.1:30138-40495 GCF_001952655.1 Monopterus albus | reverse complement strand
AGTATTATTATTATTATTATTATTATTATTATTATTATGTGCACCACACTGAGCATGGAGAAAAGAAAGAAGAGCAAAGAGGATGGCTGAGGATGAGACAACCACAATAGTGAAAAAGCCTGGACAGTCTCTAGGCTCCAATCCATCTCCAGAGATCTGACTGTTCCTGTGTCCACTGTGCACAACATTGTCAAGATGTTTACAGCCATAGATGACTCATTGCAATGAAGGATTGTTCGAATGGTGGATAAAGAACCTTGCCCTTGCGCGACTCTATACACTGTGGCCTGCTGTGATTGATTGAATGAATGAAACTGATAGGAGAAACACTGCATTTGGTTATGACATAAGAAAAACACTTTAATTCATGTGGAACAGTTACATCATGGATGCTCCACTTAATCTGATCATCACTAATAACATTATATTATGTTAATGGTTGTGTACGTCTTGTTACATGCCTAAGTTACCTTCAGGTTGGAAAGATCATGTGTTGCTTCTGAGTCAACATCTTCAATTATTTTTACATTATTAATCCACCTACGCAGTGAAATTACACTGATTTTCAATGTAGGTACAGCAACAACAACAACTCAACCATAAAACCAGGAGATCAGTTCCAAAACACCAAAGCGTCATCACTGGAACCTTTTTTTTTTTTCTTCACCATTTATCCATGCTCCTCAGTAGTCTCTCTTCAAAATGTTCAGTGTGGAAAATGCAGTAAAGATGGGCTGCAGATTCTTCTAGTTTGTCCTTAAAATAAACTAGTAATTCTGAATGATGAAAAAAATGTTTACTAAAAGGTTGGCGATCAGACCTTATGAATACTTGTTATGCAATGTATAGCCTTCTACGAATTTCTCCTAAGGGAGACAATGAAGTATATGTAACATAACATTTAACATAATGCCTACAATTAATGGCTAAAAATCTGACTTTTCTTTAACCTCTAGAGTCCCTGCGTCCTCATATGAGGACCGCACAGCTTGGGTTTCCAAAGCTCAGGACTCTAGAGGTTAAGCTCAGATTGTTCAAAAAGGCACACAGAATATAAACACTCAAAATCCAAAGCAGTGTTTGAAACCTCACAGATCATCAGTTGTTTGGCATCACATGTCTCTAGAAAGTTAATTAGTTTAGGTTGCATTTGTTTTCATAGTCTCAGCTATTGATCTAACAGCCCAAGGGCAGACAGTTTCACACAGAAAGTGTCAGTAAAGCTTTTCAAAAAGACTGCACAGAGGAAAACAAGGGGAAATTAAACTATTACAAAAAGAAAACATAATAGACAATTTATGACAGCAGAGAGCAATGGATGAATTTCACAGAATAATATTGTGTATTAAAGATTCAAGTTGGAATACTGTTTACTATTAAATAAGTAGACAGATTTGCAGTGGGTTGATAAAAAGCCAGCATTTAAATGTCATCATACTTCTTCATGTGCAACATTATCAGTTTATGCTACAACCTTATTTCGCACCTTGGATCGGTGGCAGCTCTCCAGAAAAGCACTCATCTCATCACATTCACTTTTTAGATTGATACACCCAGATTACCATATCATGACCTCTTATTGTGTCTGAATGACGTGCCTGCTGTGGCACTGTGCAAAACAGACTGGCAGTGTTGCACTTTACATGTTATGTACAGTTTTGTTCAATTTTGTTTGTATAGTACCAGTTCACAACAACCATCATCTCAGGGCACTTTACATAAGAAGGTCTAGACCTTGCAGTATTACAGGGAAAACCCAACAAACAGGTTCTATAAACAAAGCTCTTCTTCAACAGGACAATATGCAATTTTTTTGTTTAACCACATCTCTGTGTCTTCCCAGGTGATCGAGTGTATTACTCAGGGCAGGGTACTGGAGCGCCCCAGGCTCTGTCCCAAGGAAGTCTATGATATCATGCTGGGCTGCTGGCAGAGAGAGCCACAACAGCGCCTCAACATTAAGGACATTCAGAAAATGCTGTTTACTCTGATGAAAGCTATGCCAGTGTATCTGGACATACTGGGATAGAAAGGGGATGTGTTTTGGTTTGGACTAGATGGAAAAAGAGTGAGCACACTGAATCAGAAGGAAATGAACTGCCTTGGAAAAGAGGTCTGGCCTGGATTTACAACATAGTGTATAATGGAAATGTTTGCATTGGGATTAGGAATGGACTGTACAATGCATCCATCTGGTTGACATATGACTTTCCTGTTCTGAGATGCAATGTCTAGAATGAACTAACTAATGTGGAGTAATGTGTGTTTAGCTGGATTGGAATTGACTTGATTACAATGTATTGCATCGCATTATAATCAGAGGAAACATTTTGGACCTTGGTTGGGACCCATGGTTTGGTCTGAGTTTCTGTAGTCCAGTCCTGCTCCTTTTTGAATTAACTCATGACTAGGACTTGACTATGAACTATGGATTGAATCAAACAGGACTGAACTGAAGAGACCTGATTGTACCGGTCTGGTTAAGTTGTTTTTTCTTATCCTGATAATTTAGGTCATCATTTCCTAGCCTATGCATTCTCATTTCACCCTGTATAGATCAGTGCAGCTTTGGCTGCATCCAAGTTTTGATGAAGCCTGACCTAGGTGGGTAGATCTCATCTCAGCTCAGCTTGGCTTTATTTCAAATGTCCTGTCCTAGATTATACACAATACCATTTCAAAATGGAACCTTTTTCAGCCATGACTACTTGTGAAACTCGCAGCATTTTTGTGGCTGTGACCACAATTGTCCTGATACAAAAATTAAAGAGGCACAAATGCTGACATTGTATACCATCACATTTTAGAGAACGCTGAATAAAAGGAGAACCAGGTAGTTCTGGATTAACATTGCAATGCATGTGATCAAATGAAGGACCAGCCTTCAGTTCAATGAGAAAGGACTGTGTGTATAAGCACACGTCATGTACAGCAGCCACTGTGTTCTTAAGTGCTAGTCCAATGTCAACACACTCCAAAGTGTTCTGAAAAGCCTTTACAGATTCACCTTCCAGTCCCATTCTCACGTTTAGCCCACTGAACTCTTCACTTCCACAAGAAACTGACCAGACCTTCCAGTCCTAAGCCTGGAAGCATAGCCTGAGTGACTTGTCTGTCACCATAGATATGGACCTAAGTGCCTCCTACTTCTTTCTAAACACTGGAAACTCAAAAATAGTCTTTCAAAATAAGAGCACTTTTAGATTTTGTTTACCTTCTTAAAATGTACACTAGCTGTAAACTTTCCTCATTTTTTTTTTACAAACTACTTTGAACACTATATACTGCAAAAAATGCTCAAAAACAGAAATAAAATGTTTAAAATAATATTTAAAAATCCCTTAGGTGAAAAAGAAAAAAAAAAACAAAGCTTTTGTACCATTTGCAGCTTGAGTAGAATGTCAGACTACCCAAGATGAAGTTACATGTATGTTTTATTGTTGGTTTATAGTTTTAAAGACATATATATTCTTTATTTTATTATTTTATTTCCTTATTTTTTTCCCCCTTATCAAAGAGTGGACTTCTGCCATGCTCCAAAGCCATTGGAATCTTCTGCCGCTGGGTAGGCAAAAACAATCACCATTACAAGAATAACAGCTGACTGGGAGGAAACCATTTAAAGATTAGGACTACTTTAAAAGAAGCATTTTTGTGTAGAGTGAAGGATCCACCCTGACATCAGATCCCAGACATGACTGAGCAACAACAGCTTTACAGTGCAACAGAAAGTCTGAATTGAAAGGAGAATAATGGAGCTACCAGTCAATGAACACAATGTTGTTACTTTTAAAAATGTTGTACATAGTGTAAATCTCTACATCTTGAGATATGTTAACTTATTTTCTTTTCTTGAATTTGATTATTTTTAGCATCTTGATGTGCTGTCATATGGTTGGATGAAAGCCTATAGATATTTTCATCATCCTTCTTTCCACTGTAAGTTACTGTTACTTTATCTAGTTACAGAATGTTTTACACATTTTAACAAAATACAGTTAAATCATTTGAATTCATTGTACTTTTAGTTAATCATTTTGATGGTTATATATGAGTCAGGACAGTGGAGGAAAGATGTAAAGTTACTGAGTCAGTGTTTTATTAACCTGCTCAGAGTGCAAGTACTGTTCTAGGATCAGAAACATTCTTCATTCTCCCGTATACATATAGGTGAGCATTCATGTAGCTGTGCCATTCGATACGTACTTATTAGATTTGCTCATGCAGATGACTGAAATTCATGATTTACAGATGATGCCATTGGTCCAGTTACACCAGGAATTACAAAATTAGTGCATGGAGCCATTAACTACACATGTTCTACTGGTTCCAAATTCTGACAAAGGCAAAACATTAGCTCAGTGCACAAAAGCTAAATTTAGCATTGTGGCACTGAGCCCATAGTTCAAATTTACAGTGGACACCTTGAAACAATCAGTAAAATTGTATGTATATACTGTGTCTTTTTTGCTTTATTACTTAAAGCAACAAACAAAGGCAGTACTCTGTCCATCAGCTTGAATCCCAGGTTAAACCACAGCAGTCAGCTTCACAGTAAAATAACGAACCTTTGCTCAGTGTTTGTCCTAAACGATAGCCATAATTGTATGAATGTGTCATCTGTCTAAAGATAGAGACAGGCCCATGGTGTTTCTGTCCCTCAGGGTGAAAAGACTGAAAGTTTTAGTGTATCTATATGTAAACTGCCATATTATTCAGTGTTCTGATGTTTGACTGACATGTATCTGATGTTGTCTAAGAATTAGTTTCTCAGAAGCACCTTTGTTCTAAAATAATTCAACTCCATTTTCCCCCTGGCATAAATCTGTAATGGATGAAAAGGTTTCAAGATGCAAATGTCCGTGTGGCCATGGGGAGACAGTATGTGTAAATCTGATCCTAATGCTTTCTAAATTCTACTAATTCTAACACTTGTGTGCAGCCTTGAGCATTTGCTAAAGTATATGCTCGTGTATAAATTACAATCACAATGGCAGGCTAAAACTGGGCCTTTATCTTACAGCAGAGGTGCTTGTGGGAACCCAGAGTGTGAACGTTTCCAACCTCTTTCTTTCTAAGCCATTTTTCAAGAACTACTGTACACTGTATGATACCATTGCTACTGTAACTATACGCATCTGTTTTCACATTTAACTGCAATCACATTAAATGATTATATTCCACAAGGTTATCAAGGAGTTTTAACAAAGCTTCAGTAAGCTACAGTAACTTGAGTCCTACGCTAACATCTCACAGCTTGTTGTCTTTCACACTACAGAAAACATTTGTACTGCATAAAACTGGAAAAGACAAGAGTATAAAAACATACATCTAGTAGATCAATTATTTCTTGTATATACAGTACACTGCATTTTTCTCACAGTTTTTTTTTCTGAAGGTCCTCCAGGAAGCCATGTTTAAGTCTAAGAGGAGCAACTTTATTATAGCCTTGTTCTGCATGTTCATATGTTTATACATTTATGTGGAGCTTTTCCTATGGGTATGACCTGCATGTGTGGCACAGAACTGTAAGAGCTTTGCATAATGGTCAGCTAGTGTGTATACATATTGTATGTTAGACCAATCTATTCACTAGAATTTGACCAGTGGACTGTTTCTGCAGTCCATATTTATTTGGCCCAAACAGTACTGACTGTACAGATGTTGACTTTAGGCAGGCTAGCCTTCTCTGCTTATGCTTAAAAGTATAGTCCATGATTCTGATTCATTACACATTTAGTGAAATTCAGAAAAAAATTCCTCACATATTCCACTTGCTGTCCATCTAGTGTGTGTGCTCAAAATACCTCTTGTGCTTATATCCAGTCCTGGCTCTGTAAATGGGAAATTTAGAATCTGGGTCAGGTTGTGTAATTAAAGCTAATCAGCACAAAGAGCACTCTTGCTTGTGCAGAGCAGAGGGGGGAGGGGGCAGGGAAAAGGCCAGGACACCTGCTACACAATAGTATGTAAATTCACAACATCGCTCTGTAGCCAAAGTGGGGGGCTAAAAATACAATACAAATACCGTCACTTCTACTTACAGCCTCACAGCTAAATAACTGAAGAGGAGAAGGTCAGAAAAATTGGAAAAACTGGACTATGATTGGGCAAGATCAAAGACATGACTCCTATGTTAGGGGGTCTTGCCCCATTTGCTAGTGTCACTGGTAATTTGCATTCATGGATTGGGACAGAAGCAGTGGATTTGTATAGGTTCTTATGTAAATATAAGCAGTCTTTTGCCAGAATCACTGACATACCTTTCATGTCTTGTAGGAGCTACTGTTGAACTCTTACTCCCATTTTCCTGCAATTTATCCTTCAAAACATTTTACCACAATTTACTACGACCATAGTGTTGTTACGCTTTTTCTGTGGTCTTCCTAATTTGATCACTTTTCTTTTGTTGAAATAGAGTTGACACATTTAACATGAATACCCATGTGATAAAGTCCATTTGAAGGCAACAGCCATTCAACATGTCATTAGCAAAAGAAGAATATCCCTCATCAATTTTATTTACAATACTTAAAAGATGTTGCTTTTATTGATTACAGCCATGGCCCGATTCAGCGGTCACATTTTTCAAGCCACACTGAAGAGCACAGCCCAGTAACTTAGAAATAATGTTAGTTTTTGTTGACTCCCCAGGTCCAACTTTAGATCCAGTATTCAGGGCCACTGTACCTTTAGTGTGCTTCTCCCTGTTGTAAAGCAGATAATCTGTGCATAGAGGGAAGGATGGTACATCAACCTGAAGCTTACCTGAGTTGCAGGAGACTGCAATACATACAGTATATATATTTGTCAGACATTAACCATAATCATGATCTTTGCCTAAACTTAGCCACATCAAAATTGCCATACACAGCCATAACAGAAAAAAGTACTGGGGAAAAAAACAGACATGTTTGAACTTAACCCAGTGTTTACGTAACGGTGCTCTGTCTGGTGATAGGGCTGCATATAATGCTGGACTTTTTTTAAGACCACATCTTTATACCAGCATCCCAAAATCTCAAGTTTACTAATAATTTGATAAGGTTTGTTGACTCTGTGGTTAAATGAGGCTGGCATGGTAGAACAATCACCGGCAACGTGGCCCATTTTCTGATTTCTCCTGTGTACAGCAAAGCTGATTAATTTTTGGTTGCTCAGGACACTTTTCTAAAACATTACAAGCATGCTGTGCTTCCTGGAGGACAAAATCAGTGTTCAAAACCCCTCCATCTCTCAAGTATTATTAACACTCATCACACTGCTAAAACGTGCCCTGTATGATCACATATTTAAGCTCTCATTTAACGAATCTCAGTTGGATACTTGAGTACTTCTAATGGCATTATGTTTAGAAGACATTCTTTCTCTGTCTGTTTATACTTATTTTTCCATATATACTCATTGACCCTTTCTCACTTTCTTTTTTCTATTCTATTCACTCAGTCTGACTTACTCATGTACATTCTTTCCCTCTTCTCCTTGTGTTTTTCTGGATCGTCTCCAATGCAGAGTATTTAAGCCCAACATTTTAAAGCTGTCATTACTCAAGTCAGTGTCTTTCTCTTCTGCTCTCTTGCTCTCTGTCTCTCTCTCTGGGTAACATGTTGTTTATTCATCTCCATGCTATAATTTAAATAACACAGAGTCATTTCACAAGTTATAGAATGTCTTTTTAAAAGCCGAGATGTGGTGAACTTTTAAGATGGCTCTGTATGATTTTGACTCATTAAAAGTTGCATCATCTATGAATAGGTGTGTTCTCTTTGTTTGCCTTTCCTTCATCCAGCACCTCTCCATGAAATTTTGGAAAAATTATTTACAATGTATTCATTACTGAATATAGATAAGATACTTTATTGCAGACTCAAGGTCCAAATTTTGAACAATAAAAAATGACAAAAAACAATAAAAGCAATAAAAACCACCACAAAAACTACAACCAGTACACTATTATCCTTTTAAGAGGCAAGTATAGCAGTGTTTCCAAAGTACATCACATGTCACTGTATGCAATGTTAGTCAACAGTAAAATAATGCGGTTTTCAGAGCTATTCAAGCGACAGATAAATTTATACATCAGGTTTCTTAGAACAGCAGATAAAATACTAACTCGAAATGACACAAACAGTTCACTGGCACTCACCTATCTAGGCCTTTTCAGTAATAGTCTCAAGGCATCATTATAAGCCACAGTCAATTTCCGAAGACTGGCTTTTTTATAATAGCTCATAGATGGGCAGTGTACAAAGAGGAAAAAATGCTCTAAACAGAGTCAATTTTACTCCATCCGAGCATGAACCAAATTTCCTTGCCAACACATTTGCTTGCACATACAACATATGGCACTGCTGATACATATCCCCATCATCGGTCAATCATTTATAATATGACCCAGATACTCAACTTCATTAGATACAGTTAAAATATCAGATAGCTTTAAAAAAGGAAATACAAGGGACTTGTCCTTTTGAGCGGCATATCATAATAACACTTTTAACAGTGTTAGAAATAACCCGATTCTTTTGTTGGAAGTGCGAGAAGTGAAGACAGGAGAGGACTGTTTAAAATCAACAGGAAGTTTACTGGAAGTCTGAGCACAGGTGAAGTCTTACAGCGCTGGATTCAGAGAGACAGAGCTCAGGCAGGCAGATCCGTTCTCTGAACCACGAGTTACAATACTTTTAAGTTCTTGGGCTGCTCTGCCCTGGACAGAAATACAACATTCTACACTTTGTAATCCTGTTGGCCATTTGGTGTAAGCAGGAGCTCACACCTCCTTGCTGAAATGTGGTAAAATCCAGGTATGTGAGTGTGTGTACGTTTCTCAGGTGGCAGCTTGATCTTGATCAATGAGCACTGAACAATGGGTCGTCTGGGTTGCAGGCCCCCTGTGTGTGTGATGCTAATAAGTATGCTAAACTGGCCAGGTGGTCATCTCAGGTTGTGGGCCCCGTGCCTTTGCAGGACACCCCATGATATAGCAGAACTTGGAATATGCTAAGTGGGCCTAGGTGTGAGTGCAAAACAGGCCAACAGGTCTTTGTTAAAATGTAAATAGGCTGCCTGGTTACTTGAAGATATAGACATCCTGTCTCTACAGAGGTTAAAGCATGCAGTTCCAAAGTTTCATACAGCAGTCATCAATACAGTTTTAATATGTATAAGCAAGGAAAATAAAGCTATGAAAAGTAACTAAAAGAAAATGAAGAACTGAAAAGTAACTAAAGGAAACTAGAGTTATGAAAAGTAACTAAAGGGAACTAAAGGTATGAGAAGTAACTAAAGCTTATAAAGTAACTAGACCTTATAAGAATCAAATCTTACAACAGCATTATACTTAACATCATAAAGATCTCCAAATACAGAACACACATTCAAGAGCTGAACTAGGACTAAATACCATAAGGTCATCTGCATACGTTAAATGATTCACTACAACACCACCAACCATACAACCCGTTCTACACATATTTAACTTTTTTGAAAGATCATTCATATAAAAGTTAAACAAAATCGGGGACAACAAACTACCTTGCCTTACCCCGTTATTGGTCTGAAAAGGATTGGATGTACAATTATCCCATTTAATAAGCATAGACTGGCAGGCATACCAGTATGACAAACATCTCACAATATATTTAGGCACACGGGTGTCACACAATTTCTGAAATAATTTCTTAGCCCAGTAGACTTATTTGCGGACAAATTATTTATTGCTCAAGAAACTTCACAGGTTTTAACAGTTTCAACAAAATCAACCCTGCTTATAGGGAAGACTTCACTGGGGACACAGTTAAATAAACTGCAATAATGGAGCCGCCAAAGCTCAACTATCTTATCTTATCTGGGCCAGAAATTCCATCAATAACATAGGGTAAAGAGGGTCTACTATTATTATGTTTAACGTCTTTCCAAAACGACCTCGTATTATTGCTTAATAGTTTCTTCACCATAGTCAGACTTCAATGTTTGTTCATTTTTTGTAATAAAACATATAGCATATTTGTATTTTGCACTTTTACACTTTTTATGCTCAAACACTGGCCCGTATCTGTGTTTCTCCAATATAGATTACCCACTCTGATACATGAATACTTGACATAGTGTTAGATTTTACCCAAATTCTTTTATTGAA
The DNA here is from genome assembly GCF_001952655.1 of Monopterus albus. NCBI lineage: Eukaryota > Metazoa > Chordata > Actinopteri > Synbranchiformes > Synbranchidae > Monopterus > Monopterus albus. The sequence goes on along the minus strand of NW_018128007.1, from coordinate 30,357 downwards.
AGCACGAGAAGTGAAGACAGGAGAGGACTGTTTAAAATCAACAGGAAGTTTTGTCATGAAAATTACATTATTAAGTATGTTTTAAACTGTGTTTTAATCAATATATTAACCAACAGATGTTATTCAAAGGATTTTAACCTTTCAGAACAGACTACAGATCACAGGGACCTGTGAGACACTGCTTGTGTGAACTGAAGGACGTTTTATCTTTGTTTTCAT